>NW_006299245.1:5511227-5512404 GCF_000327345.1 Myotis davidii | reverse complement strand
TGACTGGAAAGCCCGGAGAGAAGCCTGGTGGCAGCCATCACCCAGGCAGGAATCCAGCTTCCATTTTCTGTGGCGCTCTCAGCAATGCCCTCTTCCCAGGCTGGCTTAGGCTTGTGGCTTCCTTCCTTACTTAGTGGGGAGAATGGCTGCTATGAATAACCAGGGCTACGACTTCTTTAGTTAATCTAAAAAACTAAGGAAAGCTTCAGCTCTTATTTTTATCACACAAATGCCTGAATTTGACCAGGGAATCCCAGCTCTTATTAATTAAGGCTACTACTCACTCCTAAACCAACCTTTCAACCAAGGGATAAGATTATGTTGATTGGATAATGCCACTGGGGACCTATCCGTGGGGCTTGTTAATACTCTCAAAATCATAAAGATAAATAACATTGGAAGAAAGCTGGCTCCCCAAAGAAAAATCTGGATGCTATTAGAAAAAAGAAATGGGATAGCTGATAAACAGAAAAAACAATGTCTACTAAATACAGTAATAAATATGATGAATATAGAGAAAACAGTCAGTGTATAAGGAAGACCATAAAAAATAACCATATAACAAAGCTATCTTATTTCTCTATATTATTATTTTTTATTGAATCATTATATATTCAAATGTAATGCTTTATAAAGTACCTTAATTTTATAAAAGTAACTTAAATCTGTTTATATTACAGGAAAATCAAGATATCTGCGTTTAGCTACGTACCACCTCTAACAGTTTGCCCTCACTCCTACCTTTACAGTCCCTATTACTCATTACCTTCAAAAAAATTTCAAGCAAACCAAATTTTTAAAAAATGAAGCTAAAGAGATGATTGTATATAAAAAATGGCAGTTTATATCTTTGTTAAAAATATTAAGATCAGCCAAAGTAATCTTGAGAAAAAAAGATCAAAGTTGGAGGTATCATGCTTCCTGGTTTCAAAGCTATAGTAATTGAAACAGCATGCTACTGGCGAAAACAACAACAACAACAGAATAAAGAGCCTAGAAATGTAACAATATAAAAAACCTAAAAATAAACCCATGTTTATATGGTCAATTAATATATGACAAAGGAGACAGAAATATACAATGGGAAAAAGACAGTTTTTTCAATAAATGGTGTTGGGAAAACTGAAAGACACATACAAAAAGAAAAAGAAAGAAAACGAAACTAGACCACCTTCTT
>NW_006299245.1:5506922-5509957 GCF_000327345.1 Myotis davidii | reverse complement strand
AAGCAGCAGGTTTGCTGCCTGCCAATGAAAGACTGCTGGAAATGCAGGCACCTTCTTAATGGGCTAACATAACATTTCATGTAGAGCCACTCACCTTGGGCTCTGGCAGAGGGAGGGCAGAGCAGTCTGGAGTAGTGTGAGCAGAAGTTAGGATTGGGGGCCTTGGGGTTAGACCTCAGAAGGCAGGTACCCCAGTTTCCTGTATTGGGTCATTCCCTCAAGCTGTGGAGGACATCTTTTTCTGGTGGACCTTTGCTCTCCAGACAGTTTTTGCCTAGGAGAAGGACAGTAGCCTCACCCTATTGGAAAACCCCTTGCCCCAACTTTTGGAGTTTCTGAGGCCCGAGAATAACTACCAGCCTGCAGTCAGAAGCAATTGCCTCACCCTGTTGGAAAACCTCTTGTCCCACCCTGTGATCAGTAGTCTGAGGATAATCAAGACTGAATACAATCAGACTACAGGCAGAAGCAGTTCCTGGTTTCAAAGCTATAGTAATTGAAACAGCATGCTACTGGCGAAAACAACAACAACAACAGAATAAAGAGCCTAGAAATGTAACAATATAAAAAACCTAAAAATAAACCCATGTTTATATGGTCAATTAATATATGACAAAGGAGACAGAAATATACAATGGGAAAAAGACAGTTTTTTCAATAAATGGTGTTGGGAAAACTGAAAGACACATACAAAAAGAAAAAGAAAGAAAAAGAAACTAGACCACTTTCATGCACTGTATACAAAAATAACCTCAAAATGAAATAAAGACTTCAATGTAAGACCTGAAACCATAAAACTCCTTGAAGAAAACAAGCAGTAAACTCATGGGCATTGTTAGTTTAAGCAATATTTTTTTGGGGGTATATCTCCTTGTGCAAAGGCATAAAAGCAAACATACACAAATAGGACTATATTAAATTAAAAATATTTTTTCATAGTGAAAAAAACCATCGACAAGATGAAATGGCATACTTACCTGCCAACATCTTGTTGGGAGAAAAACTTTGCAAATGATATTTCTGATGAGGAGTCAAAATCCAATGTATATAAAGAACTCATATAACTCAATATTAAAACAAACAACTAAAGTAAACAGAGCCTGGCCAGTGTGGTTCAGTGGTTGAACATCAACAGAGGTCACAGTTCAATTCCTGGTCAGGGCACATACCAAATTGTGGGCTTGATCCCTGGTGGCAGCAGCTGACCAATGATCCTCTTTTGTCATTGACAAGAGGCCCGATGCATGAAATTTTGTGCAAGGAGCTCGGCCCTTGCAGCCACAGTGGCTTGCCTTGGCCCTCACAGCCCCAGCCTCGTCCCGAAGGTCATTCAGCTGTCTGGTCTAATTAGCATATTATGCTTTTACTGTTATAGATGTTTCTATTGCTTTCTCCCTCTTCCTTTCTCTCTGAAATCAGTAAAGATAAATATTTTTTGGAAATAAGGCAGAATAAGGATGAGAAGGGGTATTCTACTTTTTATCATATAAACCTACCTTTCAAATTCTTTATGATGAAGAGAGAGGAATAACCCAGTAAAAGATAAGTTAGCCTGGCTGGTGTGGCTCAGCAGTTGAGCCTTGACCCAAGAACCAAGAGTTCATTGGTTCAACTCCCAATCAGGGCACATGCCTTAGTTGCAGGCTCGATCCCCAATAGGGGGCGTGCAGGAGGCAGCCAATCAATGATTCAATATCAACATGGATGTTTCTATTTCCCTCTCTCTTCCTCCCTGGAATCAATTAAAATATTTTTAAAAAAGAGAGAACAGATTCCAAAATGGCAGCGGAGTAAGTGGAAGGTACACTGACATGCTCCCTGAACCAAATTGGAATTACAATTAAAATACAGAAAAACCATCCTGAATAATCAATTAAGACTGGCTGGAGAGAACCCTGATAACCAAGGACAGAAAGTAGAGACTGCATAGCTGCTGGTAGGAGGGGCAGAGGCTCGAAAGGACTGGCCAGTCTCTGACAAATAGCAGCTAAGTTCCCCTGGGATAGCTCAGCTATGGGGTACTCAGAACTCTTGGTTCTAAATTCCAAACTTGGGTCCCCAGACCAGAGCACCACAACTGAGAAGGGTGCCCATGCATCGTCTGGCTGTGTAAGGAGCAGGTTTGCTGCCTGCCAGTGAAAGGCTGCTGGAAATGCAGGCACCTTCTTAATGGGCTAACACATAACATTTCATGTATAGCCACTCACCTTGGGCTCTGGCAGAGGGAGGGCAGAGTAGTCTGGAGTAGTGTGAGCAGAAGCTAGGATTGGGGGCCTTGGGGTTAGACCTCGGAAGGCAGGTACCCCATTTTCCTGTATTGGGTCATTCCCTCAAGCTGTGGAGGACATCTTTTTCTGGTGGACCTTTGCTCTCCAGACAGTGATAACCAAGGACAGAAAGTGGAGACTGCATAGCTGCTGGTAGGAGGGGCAGAGGCTCGAAAGGACTGGCCAGTCTCTGACAAATAGCAGCTAAGTTCCCCTGGGATAGCTCAGTTATGGGGGGTTCCCACAAATAGCAGCTAAGTTCCCCTGGGATAGCTCAGCTATGGGGTACTCAGAACTCTTGGTTCTAAATTCCAAACTTGGGTCCCCAGACCAGAGCACCACAACTGAGAAGGGTGCCCATGCATCTTCTGGCTGTGTAAGCAGCAGGTTTGCTGCCTGCCAATGAAAGACTGCTGGAAATGCAGGCACCTTCTTAATGGGCTAACATAACATTTCATGTAGAGCCACTCACCTTGGGCTCTGGCAGAGGGAGGGCAGAGCAGTCTGGAGTAGTGTGAGCAGAAGTTAGGATTGGGGGCCTTGGGGTTAGACCTCAGAAGGCAGGTACCCCAGTTTCCTGTATTGGGTCATTCCCTCAAGCTGTGGAGGAAATGACTGTTTGCTAGGCAGACTCAGCCCCTGAGAGCCAGGTCAAAGAAGGGGGCTGGATGCCTGAGCTGCCTGCAGTAGCCCTAAAAAAAGAAGCAGCAGCAGCAGCGAGAAAGTACTTGGGCCTTTGGCTTGCAGGCTCCAGCAGTTAAGCCATAC
>NW_006299245.1:5503255-5506634 GCF_000327345.1 Myotis davidii | reverse complement strand
CCCAGCCACATGTGCTGAGTCATTCCCTCACACTGCAGAGGACATCTTTCTCCTGAGGACCTTGGCTATTCAGGTGGTCTTTGCCTTGGAGAATACAAAAATCTATTAGAAAACCCCTTGCCCCACCCTGAGGCCCATTAAAGACTGAGAATAACTATCAGCCTGCAGTCAGAAGCAATTGCCCCACCCTGTTGGAAAACCTCTTGTCCCACCCTGTGATCAGTAGTCTGAGGGTAATCAAGACTGAATACAATCAGACTGCAGGCAGAAGCATGTCACTGTAGACTTTGAGTCTTTGCCTGATCTAATTCGGGGTCCAGGACTAGGAAAAGCCAACCGTGTTGCACTTTTTGATTTTTCCAAAGGCACCTAGACCAAGCAGAGGGAGCTGCAAGCTGTGGATTGTTGATAGCTCCAAACAGGGTATTCAGGGCCAGTCATAGACAGCATCTGACACTGTCCTGGACTAGAGGTTGGGAGGCATAGCAGATCTACCTAATACCTAGACACAAACACAAACAGGGCCCAAATGAAAGAACAAGAGAATTCTCCAGAAGAGGAGATAAATGAAATAGAGATAAAAAAATTTATCAGACATAGAATTCAGAACAATGATGGTAAAAATGCTTAACAGCATGAGAAAAAATATAGTAACTATGAAGAATGACAGCACTAATAAAGAACATGGTGGAAAGAATACACAGAAAATTAGGGGAATCTGAAGATCAGATCAGTGAATTAATAGACACAGTAGAAAAAAAATCACTCAATCAGAGAGCCAAGCTGGCATGGCTGAGTGTCTGAGCACCAACCTATGAACAAGGAGGTCACAGTTCGATTCTAGGTCAGGGCACATGCCAGGGTTGTGGGCTGGATCCCCAGCAAGGGGCATGCAAGAGGCAGCTGATCAATAATTCTATTTCATCATTGATGTTTCCATTTCTTTATCCCTCTCCCTTCATCTCTGAAATCAATAAAATATATTTTTAAAAAGAAGCTAATTCAATATTGTAGAAAATAATAGAGTATAAAGGTGGCAATGAAAATAAAAGAGAAGCCTATATATTCAAAGGATATGTAAGAGCTCAAAATTGATAGGGCTTAGAGAGAAATAGGACAAGGGAAATCTATACTAATAAAAGGGTAGTATGCTAATTAGACCAGGAGACCTTCTGGGAGACCGGCCAGGGAGTGCAGTTGAGGGCCATCATGCCAGCCAGGGAGGGCAGTTGGGGGCCATAAGGCCGGCAGGGAAGTGAAGTTGGGGGTGAGCAGGCCAGCAGGCAGAGTGGTTAGGGATGATCAGGCAGGCAGGCAGGTGAGCAGTTAGGAACCAGCGGTCCTGGATTGCGAGAGGGATGTCTGACTGTCAGTTTAGGCCCAATCCCACAGGGATCGGACATCCCCCAAGGGGTCCCAGATTGGAAAGGGTGCAGGCTGGGCTGAGGGACACCCTCTCTCAGTGCACAAATTTCATGCACCTGGCCACTAGTTAATATATAAAATGACTGGATAAATGAATCTGACAATAATTGATTCAGAAGACAATGGAAGAAGGGGACTCCTCGGAGGATGTCCACCTGCTGGCTTAGACCCTCTCCCTAGGGGATCAGGCCAAAGCTGGCAGTCAGACATCCCTCTGGCAGCCCAGGAGCCCTTGGGGGATGTCCACTTGCCAGCAGGGAGCAAGCCTAGCTGCAGTCGGACATCCTTAGTGCTACTGAGGAGACGGGAGAGGCTCCCACCACCACCGCTGTACTGGCAGCCATCAGCCTGGCTTGTGGCTGAGCAGAGCTTCCCCTGTGGGAGCGCACTGACCACCAGGGGTCAGCTCCTGCATTGAGCATCTGCCCCCTGGTGGTCAGTGTGTATCATAGTGACCAGTCATTTCCCAGTGGTTCTGCTGTTAGGATCAGTTTGCATATTACCCTTTTATTATATAGGATAGAGGCCTGGTGCATGGGTAGGGGCCAGCTGGTTTGCTCCGAAGGGTGTCCTGGATCAGGGTTGGGGTCCTGTTGGGGTGCCTGACCAGCCTGGGTGAGGGGCTGATGGCTCTTTGTAGGCTCTTCTAGCCCTCCCCAGTGAGGACCCTCACCCCATGGAGGTTTGGGCAGCCAGGGTGAGGGGCTGATGCCTGTTTTCAGGCTGGCTACACCTCCTTTAGGGTGGGGAGGGGTCCCCATTTGGGTGCCTGGCCAGTCTGGGTGAGGGGCTGAGGGCCATTTTCAGGCTGGCCAAGCCCCCCCAGTGACAGAAGCTCCCAGCCTCTCCTTTCTTTCTTTCTTTTTTTTAATTATTCTGGGATTTATTTACCTTCTATAATTGAAACTTTGTATCATTGAGAGGAGCTCAGGGCAGGTCAGGGCAGGCGTGAGGGAAGCTTGGCTTCCTCCATCACCAGGGCAACCCACTCCTGCTCACTCCAGCTCTGTGGCCATGGCTGGCTGAAAGCAGGTATCTGGCGTTTACTTACCTTCTATAATTGAAACTTTGTTGCTTTGAGTGGAACTCAGAGCTGGCTATGGCAGCTGGGAAGCTTGGCTTCCTCCATCATTGGGGCAACCAAGCCTCCTGCTTGCTCCAGCTCCGTGGCTGCCAGCCGCCATCTTGGTTGGGTTAATTTACATATAGTCGCTCTGATTGGCTAGTGGGTGTGGCTTAAGGTGTAGTTAAGGTATGGTCAATTTGCATGTTTGTCTTTCATTAGTGTAGATAGAGAAATGAATTAAGAAAAATATTATCACACCATTGATTATTCAGAGCAATATAACCTTGTAAATATGCATCTGCCTTTTCTCTAATTTTTCTATGAATATTTTTCTTTATTTTATATAATTATGATTGTAGAAAATCTTGTACTTAACTTTTCACTCCTAACAGTTGTATAATACCTACTTGTTACTTAATGCTTATCTCATAGTGATCATATACTATTTTATTCTTACAATTTTTGCATAATATATTATGAATGGTGCCATAATTTTAGATTGCTTTTCTATAGTAGATTATCAGAAGTGGAAATTATAAGTCAAAGCATACAAACTTTTAAAATTTCTTGAAGCCTCCTTAGTGGTGGGTTTTATTTGTACTATTTTGAATTGGTAATGTTGTGAAGAAACTGCAAAACATGCCAAGGAGACAATAACAAAATATATACACTTATATCTGCTCTTAATATGTAGATTGATAATTTTTTGATGGAATTTCTAAAGCCACTTTAATATGTACATTAATTTATAATTTCCTATTGTCAAGCAGTCTTAAACATACGGTTTGACTATCACTTAAGACTGTCAGCAAGTATATATTAACAAAATTTGATCAGGAAATATTCTACCAACAGATGTAGAGAAAGAAAGAAAGGCTTGATTTCTCT
>NW_006299245.1:5498076-5503194 GCF_000327345.1 Myotis davidii | reverse complement strand
CAGTATATTTAAAAATAGAAAATTATCCCTTATTCTAAGACTATTATAGAAATATTATATAAATATTATATCATTTAAATATTGTATCTATGCATAAATTATATAAAAAAACTAAATTATGACTCAAGTTTTCCCTTTCATATTTGTAGTTAGATCAGGTAGTCTTGCAGTACTTATGAGGTAACTGAAAATTGTCCAAGGGGATCTGTTAAAATTATAAAAGTATTGGTTAGTGATTATTAAAGAAAAAGTGTAATAATTGGTTTTATTGGGCTTACAGTAGAGAAGATAAACTCTAATAAAGCCTGCAAACAAGAAGTAATGCAAGTCAATGAATCACACTTATTCTCTAAGAAAACAAATGAGCGTATATTAGAGCATATATTAGAGCATATGAGTTTAATAATCCTAGACCAAAACAATCCTAATTTTAAGATTTTAAAGATTTCAGCTGTACTTGAGACTTGTTCTACTGAGATATTTAAAAATTAACTTAGATCTAGTTGTCTGCAAGCTTGCTCATAAGAGTTTACCTTTAGAACAGATTCTAGTATTTTATGAATATCCTATCAACTTTGATACTGTCAGCATCCTTCAGCCAAAATTGCCAGGAACACACATGCAGTTAAACAAGTTGTGTTTACCACCGGCTGCAGTGAGGGAGGACACTCACCATGGGAACCCTGGTGCATTTCAGTAAGTGGGTGTCAGAAAGAACTTGTACAATTGGAGCACTGGTTGAATAATATGGCAAGAGGTCTAAAGAGAAGAGGAGGTTTGTTTTCAATTGGGTGTCAGGAAGTAGGGACAATTTTGTGATTGAGCATACGAATAAGTCTTATCATTTATAAGGAGCATAGATTAGAATAAAGATGAAGATATAGTAAGTAAAAAAGTAGGAGTCATTCATTTAATGAGAGATGGAGGTGTTTGATATTTTGTGGGTTGCTCAGTGACTGTCTTCAGTAAATGTTTTTTGAGATTATGTCCAATGGGAGGCACAGTATGGCTTAATTTTAAGCATTTGGTAAACGTGTAAAAACTCTGAGGCTTAGTTGTAGGCATCAGATTTGTTGCTCAAGGTCCAATGTCAAGGGCTGTCTCTTTTTCTTTAAAACTTTTTATTATTTTTATTGATTTTAGAGAGAGAGGTGAAAGGAGAGAGAGAAAAAGAGAGAAAGAGAGAGGGAGGGAGAGGGAGAGAGTGAAACATTGATTTGTTGTTCCACTTATTTATGCATTCATTAGTTGATTCTTGTAAGTGCCCTGATGAGGCAACCTTAGCGTACCTAGATAATGGGCTAACCAACTGTCAGGGCCAGGGCCAGGGCCAGGGCCAGGGCCAGGGCCAGGCTGTCTTTTTTTACACTGTAAATAGTATTAAAAAATAAAAAAAAGGGAAGATGGTGTTTCCTTGGTTTTAATAAAACCTCTTTTTAGAATTAACAATGTGATATTGGGTAGTTTTGCACATATTTAAGAAAATTTTATACTTGCTATATTTTTATTTGTTAAAATATTAGCGACATATTTTCTGAAGCCAATTAAAATATTGCTCTATTTGAAATTTATTTATTTTTTCCTTGTATAAGCTATGGTTACATTAAAATTGTTTTCTAACAGTTTTTCAGCATTACATAGCATTTCATAAGGAACATAGAGAATTTACCCTGAAGACTCATCAGAAAATTGGGCCAACCTCCTTAAACTGATTTGTAGGTGTATCCCCTGCACGAGAATTTATAGCTGGATGAAACAGAGCATGAAAAAAGGTAAAGATTCATTGTATTCAAATAAGAGCAAAAAGTCAGTGCTTGAGCACATTCCTTAAGAAAATTATTACCAACTCTGACCTTTGGGGAACCATCCTAAAAACTATAAGGAATATCAAATGGATTTGATGTTGTTGTTTTTAAAGACAACTCATCTTTGATTTCACAATATAAAGAATAGGTTTAAAAGAGTTTGTTCCTTCAACACATGTTAAGATAAGGCAGAGCTAAGAAATTTGCTTTGTTAGCAAAATGTGAAGCCAAAGTAATTCAATTTAATTACCTAGTGATATATTTTATGTGGGCTTTTACTTAAGCATACTTTAGAAACTTTGATTCTATGAGGTAAGTGAATTCTGCTATTTTTAATAGAGTATGCAGGTTTTCAGTGTTTTTTAAAGAAAACTTTAAGACTAGAGTTACAATCTTAATTTACAACAAATATTCATTATTTAAATTATTAAAATGCCACCTAAATCTGGGTTAAATTATGTGGAGTTACACCAAATCCCTCCACTTCTAACTCTCAGAGGTAATATCTCTTTTCAAATCTGTACATTTATGTTTAAAAAAATAGCACAGATTAATGAGAAATTATTCTCTTAATAAAAATTCTAAGAACTTCTAAATCTAAGATAAATTTTATTTTAGACAAATATATTAATCTTGTGAGAATTTAGTGCCATTCATAGTATATGAATTAGTTTGTAAGGTTTTGGTAGTTTTTCTTCAAAATTAGAAATTTAAAAATTACACTGAAATACTGAAACCAAAAAGCTCATATATTAGTGAGAAATAATCTGATTTCTACCTTTGCAGATTCCAAGTTTATAAAAATTTATTTTCATTATATCAAAAAGGGAAAAAATATCTATTTTCAAAACTGGCTAATCTTCTTCCAGGACAAAGGCCTTTAAAACTTTTCCTGTTGTCATAGTTTATTTCTTCATAGCCAGTTCCTTCAGAGCAGCACTGAATGGACTGCACTTTTTCTGAGGCATATACCGTTGTTAAACTTAGCTACCAAGCCGGCCACTTAATTCTGAACTTTGTTATCATTTCAACTGTTCCCTTCCATTGGTTGTTATTATTACTGTCATCAGAATGCTTCTAGTGGTGAAGCTACTCAAGTAGAACAAAACAAAACAAAACAAAACAAAACAAAACAAAACAAAACAAAACAAAAACCATCAATATTTTCTCAGGCTGTGTTCCCCAGAAAACCAACTCTGAGATGCAGATTAGAGTGAAAGAGTTTACTAAGGAGCTTTAAAGATCTCGTTGAAGGGAATTAATGAAACGCAATTGGACAGAGGAAGATGATGAACTTTGACCAGAACTCAGGAAGGCTGAGGCTGAAATGTTTCTTCAGAATTTTCCCCAGTGGGACCAAGGGTTCTGACTTGGATATGCTCATGTAAACTGGCATTGCTTGCAGTTCATCCTAATATGGGGGTGTGGCCTTGTGTAAGGCCTGGCTCCTGAGTTCAGGCAGTCCTCAAAGGGCACTGTCCTTATTTCCTGAAGGCCATGTGGTGGTCCATCACAGTGTATATCTGCACACTTTATATGGATCCTTCGTACTTGGTTCTGCAGACAGAAAGAAAGAGTCATTCTTTTGATCAAAATTGCTTCACTAAAAAGGAAAAAAAAATCTGCTATGATCCTTTTAAAAAACAAACTTGTTTTTTAAAATACTTAAAAAAATAAATATAAACATCTATGTATAATTGACTTCCTGCCACAGGGGTTTAGAGTGTATGTGTGTCTACTGTGTATTTTTGAAGTTACACTAAAAAAAAGAATAAAATTTTCTCAAAATATATATGTAAAGTCAGTGTTTGTGTCAAGACATTCTATTTTCCCACTACATCAAGATGTATAGGACTTATGCAGTCAGGACTACAGAAGACTCTAGGGCTGTAGAAATTTAAAAAGCAGTTTTTGTGGGTCATGAAAAATACTTAGCAATCATCATGGAACACATAGGAGCCCCACTGGAAAATATGGAAAATTTTGAAGTGTAAATTATACAACTATAGTTATTTTCAACTTCTAAATATTTTAGGATTCTGTAATGAAAAAAATATTTTTATTAATATACAAATCTGTATCTGTCATACTATGCAATAGCTAGATATTTTATTGCTCTCAAATATAAGTATAAATTAGATTTTAAAAATCTTCTTAGAAAAAATTTGAATAGTTTTTATGCAAAAATATTGATGTCTACTATTTTCATGAGCAAGGATGATTTTTCTCATTTATAAAATGAGGGTATTAGTAACAGCCCTATTGGGTTATTGTGAAAATCAATTACATAATGCATGGAAAACGCTGACCATCTTGCCTGATACATTGTAACTATCCAATAAGTTTTCATGCTTATTATTGTTCTTGTTAATGTGAAACTTTTATTACAGCATTATTAAAAAAATAGCTAATATGCATTGATGCATTCTATGACATATTTGTCAATAACTTATAAAGTTCACATTCTCCTATGCTAAAGTGTTAATTCAAAAACACATTTTAAAATGTTTGTATTTACTTTTATTTCTGGATATGGAAACATTTCACAAAAGTGTGTATTGTAACTATCATAATTCACTAAGATATCCAATATTTATTATTTGCAATATTTTTAAATGTAACCAGACTTATGCTTTTTTGAGTTGACTATATTGCTAAGATTATCTCATTTTTTATGGTTATTATTTATTTATTTTTATATTTAATTTTATTGTTCAAAATGTTACAAATAGTAGTACATATGTCTCTTTTTCCCCCCCATTGACCTTCCCCTGGCCTCCTCTACCTCCCGGAACATGCCCTCACCCCCCCACCCAATGTCTTGCATCCAATAGTAATGCTTATATGCATGCATACAAGTCCTTTGTTTGATCTCTTCCTTCCCCCGCCCACAACCCTCCCCTCCCTTCCCACTGTAGTTTGACAGTCTATTCCATGCTTCTTTGCCTCTGTATCTATTTTTATTCACCAGTTTATAATGTTCTTTATATTCCACAAATGAGTGAGATCATGTGGTATTTTTCTTTCACTGACTGGCTTATTAAACTTAGCGCAATGCTCTCCACCTCCATCCATGCTGTTGCAAATGGTAAGTATTCCTTCTTTTTTACAGCAGCATAGTATTCTATTGTGTAGATGTACCACAGTTTTCTAATCCACTCATCTGCTGATGGGCATTTAGGCTGTTTCCAAATCTTAGTTATTATAAATTGTGCTACTATGAACATAGGGATGCATGTATCCATTCTGATTGGTGCTTCTGGTTTCTTGGGATATATTCCTAGAAGTGGGATCACAGGGTCACATGGGAGTT
>NW_006299245.1:5496068-5497926 GCF_000327345.1 Myotis davidii | reverse complement strand
CATGCAATAGGCTCTCTTTTTATTTTGTTGATGGTTTCTTTTGCTGTGCAGAAGCTTTTTATTTTGATGTGGTCCCAAATTTTTATTTTCTCCTTAGTTTCCATTGCCCTAGGAGCTGTATCGGTAAAGATATTGCTACAACAAATGTCTGCTATTTTGGTGCCTATGTCTTCTTCCAAGATTTTTATGGTTTCCCATCTTATGTTTAAGTCCTTTATCCATTTGGAGTTTCTGTTTATATATGGTGTAAGTTGGTGGTCATTTTTTTGCAAGTATCTGTCCAATTTTCCCAGCACCATTTATTGAAGAGACTGTCTTGACTCCATTGTATGGTCTTGCCTCCTTTGTGAAATATTAACTGAGCATAATGGCTTGTGTGGGATGAATTTTTGGAGGGTTTGTTTTAGGTCTTTGAAGTATGCTGTTGGTATTCTAATGGATTGCATTGAATATATAGATTGCTTTGGGTAGTATGGACATTTTAATGATATTGATTCTACAAATCCATGAACATGCTATAGTCTTCCATTTGTTCATGTCTTCTTCTATCTCCTTTTTCAGCATCCTGAATTTTTCTGAGTACAGGTCTTTTATCTCCTTGGTTAAATTTATTCCTAGGTATCTTAATTTTTTGTTGCAATTGTAAACGGGATTGCTTTTTAAATTTCTGTGAGTTTCTGTGAGTTCATTATTGGTGCATAGAAAATCCATAGACTTCTGGGTGCTAATGTTGTATCCTGCTACATTATCGAATTCCTTTATTAAGTCTAGTAGTTTTTTGGTGGAGTCCTTGGGGTTTTCCATGTACAATATCATGTCATCTGCAAATAAGGACAGTTTTACCTCTTCTTTTCCAATCTGGATGCTTTTTTTAAAAAAAATATCTTTTATTGATTTTTTTTACAGAGAGGAAGGGAGAGGGATAGAGAGTTAGAAACATCGATGAGAAACACCAACCAGTTGCCTCCTGCACACCCCCTACTGGGGATATGCCCGCAACCAAGGTACATGCCCTTGACCAGAATCGAACCCGGGACCCTTGAGTCCGCAGGCCGACACTCTATCCACTGAGCCAAACAGATTTGGCTGGATGCCTTTTATTTCTTCTTCTTTTCTGATTGCAATGGCTAGTACTCCCAGCACTATGTTGAACAGGAATGGTAAGAGTGGGCATCCCTGTCTTGTTGCTGTTTTTAGGGGAAATGAATTTAGTTTTTGTCCATTGAGTATGATGTTAGCTGTGGGTTTGTTATATATGGATTTTATTATGTTGAGGTATGGTCCTTCTATTCCCACCTTGCCGAGAGTTTTTATCAAGAAAGGGTTTTGGATTTTTTCAAATGCTTTTTCTGCATCAATGGACATGACTATATGGTTTTTATCTCTCAGTTTGTTTATGTGTTGTATCAAGTTTATTGATTTGCAGATATTGTACCATCTTTGCATCCCCAGAATAAATCCCACTTGGTCACGGTGTATGATCTTTCTAATGGAATGCCAGATTTGATTTGATAGAATTTTGTTGAAAATTTTGGCCTCTATGTTCATGAGGGATATTGGCCTGTAATTCTCTCTCTTTGTATTGTCTTTACCTGGTTTGGGAATTAGAGTAAAGCTGCATCATAGAAAGAGCTTGGAAGTGTTCCTTCCTCTTGAAGTTTTTGAAATAGTCTGAGGAAAATAGGTTTTATTCTTCTTTGATGTCTGGTAAGACTCCCCTGTGAAGCCATCTGGTCCAGGGCTTTTGTTTGTTGGAAGTTTTTTTATTGCTGTTTTAATTTCCTCCATAGATCGGCCTATTCAGATTTTTTTATTCTTTCTGGTTGAATTTTGGAAGGTCATATTTTTCTAGGATTAT
>NW_006299245.1:5486583-5495927 GCF_000327345.1 Myotis davidii | reverse complement strand
GATAATTTATTACCAGTTTTTCTTGTTTTTGAGTTAGGCCTATAATGTTAAGAACGTCCTTCTCGGGACTGCTTTTACTGTGCCCCATACATTTTGGATTGTTGTGTTTTCATTATCATTCATTTCCAGGATGTTTTTTTTTTATTTCTTCTTTGATCTCTTTGGTAACTCAATCATTGTTTAATAGGATGCTATTTAGCCTCCAAGTGTTCAATTTTTTCATTGTTTTTATTGTAGTTTATTTCTAATATTATGCCACTGTGAGCTGAGAAGATGTTTGATATGATTTCAATCTTCCTGTATATGCAGAGACTTTGCCTGTGTCCCAGTGTGTGGGCTATCTTTGAAAATGTGCCATGTCCACTTGAGAAGAATGTATATTCTGTAGTTTTGGGGTGGAATGTTCTAAAGATGTAGATTAAGTCCATCTGATCTAGTGAGTCATTTAGGAATACTGTTTCTTTGCTAATTTTTTATCTAGAAAATTTATCCAGTGATGTTAATGGGGTATTAAAGTCTCCTACTATGATTGTATTGCTTTCAATGTCTCCCCTGATATTTTCCAGAAGGTTTTTTTTAATGTATTTGGGTGCTCCTGCATTGGGTGCATATGTTTATCAGAGTTAAAACCTATTGTTGTATCGATCCCTTTAGAATTGTGAAGTGGGCTTCCTTGTCTCTTGTTATGTTCTTCACTTTGAGGTCTATTTTGTCACATGTAAATATTGCTACCCCAGCTTTTTATCATTTCCATTTGCCTGATAGATATTATTCCATCCCTTCACTTTCAGTCTGTTTGAGTCCCTTGTTCTGAGGTGGGTCTCCTGTAGACAGCACATATATGGATCATGTTTTCTTTTCCATTTAGATACCCTATGTCTTTTGATTGGAGCATTTAATCCATTTATGTTTAATGTTATTATTGATAGGTACTAGTTTGTAGCCATTTCTGTGCTTTTTGCCTGTGTTCCTTCCTCCCTTTCTATTTCTTCTTTTTACAGCATTATCTTTAGCATTTCTTGCATTGCTGACTTGGTAGTGATAAACTCCCTTAGCATTTTTTTTTGTGTCTGTGAAGCTCCTGATTTTCCCTTCAATTTTGATTGATAGTCTTGCTGGATAGAGTATTCTTGGATTCAGTCCTTTGCTTTGCATCACTTTGTATACTTCATTCCATTCCCTTCTAGCTTGGTGTGTTTCTGTTTAGAAACCATTTGATAATCTGATGAGGGATCCTTTGTAGGTAACTCTCTGTCTCTCTCTTACAGCCTTTAAGATTCTATTTTGTCATTAACATTTGCCATTGTAATTAGGATGTGTCTTGGTTGGGGTCTTTGGGATTCATCTTGCTTGGCACTCTCTGTACTTGTGTGACTCTTTTCTTTCCCACATCAGGGAAGTTTTTGTCATTATTTCTTCAAATAGATTCTCTAATCCTTGCTCTTTCTGTCCTTCTCGCAGCCCTATTATGCCTATGTTACTTTCTTTTGTATTTTCCCAAAGCTCCCTTAGACCCTCCTCCTGCTTTTTAATTTTTTTCTCCAGTTGGTGTTCAGATTAGACTTGTTTCTCTACCTTATCTTCTAACTCACTGATTCAGTCCTCTGTTTCTTCTAGTCTACTGTTGAAACCTTCCATAGCGCTTTTGATTGTAACGATATAACTTTTGCTTTCTTCCTGGTTTTTGCATAGGTTGTTAATTTTCTTATCCATCCGGTTTATGAACTATATGACTATTGTTCTGTATTATTTTTCTGTCATATTGCATGCATCAGTTTCACTTATTTTCTTTCTTGGTGATTCCTCTTTCTTTCCTCTGGGGATTGTTTTGTTGACTCCCCATTCTAATTATCACCAGAAGGTCCAAACACCAAGTTGCGGGGGCCTGAGCTGTGTGCAGTGGGAGTGTCGCACCACCCAAATGTCACTGAAGAGCTCTGACACTGATAGACGTGTGTCTGCCATGGGTTGGTGGGAGCCACGCATGCTGAGAATCAAAGTCACCAGCACTCAGTGCTGCCTCGTGTGCACACTTAGAATCAGGGACCCCATGTTTTCACACTGAGAGTCAAGTCACTGGTGCTCAGTGCTGCCCTTTGCTTGGAGAATCAGGGTCCCCAGTCTGCTTGGGAGGCTGGGTTGCACAGCCACCTTGTGTTGGCAGGAAGCCCACTCCTCACTCCTGTGCCACGGGAAATAGACTCCCATGTGTGTGCACCCAGGTCAAAGTTAAGTCGCATAGCCACCCTGTGTTGGCAGGAAGCTTGCTTGTGTGGAGTGGGTCTGGCAGGGCCTATGATGCTGCAGAAGGCTGGCGGGGAGGGGATTGGCTCCATGACTCACTGTAATCTGTGGCTGGGGTGTCTGGAGACTTGGTGCCCGTGGGTCTACAGGTCTTTGTCTGGAGTGGTTGTAGGGTCCCAGGTTGTGACTAAGACCAAATTGGGTGGTGGTGGAGGCTAGGGTCCTAGTCGCAAGCAGTCCTGTCTGTTCTTCAAGATGGTGTGGTCTCTATCAGATTACCTATTTTTTGTTGTTGTTGTTAATCCTTACCCAAGGATATTTTTCCATTGATTTTTAGAAAGAATGGAAAGGAGGAGGAGGAGAAAAAGGAGGAGAGAGAGAGAGAGAGAGAGAGAGAGAGAGAGAGAGAGAGAGAGAGACTTTGATGTGAGAGAGACATATCAATTGGTTGCCTCCTGATGGGTCAGGAATCTAACCTGCTACCAAGGTATGTGCCCTTGATCAGAATTGAACCTGTGACCCTTTGTCTGAGGGCCAATGCTCTAACCACAGAGCAAAACTGGCTAGGGCAAAATTACCTATTGAGATGACCAAAAAGTTTGTTTGCTAATAAAGTTATAGCACTTCTAAATAAGTTTTAGAAAGTTCAGTATTATTTCCTAACCAAATATTTGATTGGGGGGAAAAATAGAGCAAAACCCTACTTTAGCTATGTCTTTTAGAATGAGAAGTGAAAACAGAATATAAGTAAAATAAATTAATTTTATAATGAAAGATGGTTGCTTGGGTAAAAGTGGATATATTTATTATTTATGCACCTCAGAATCAGGAATTACAAAACATCTGCCTAAGCTCTCTAAATTGTACTATTCGTATACATCTTCACTCTCTTAATAGGTGTCAGCCACGTTGTGTCCTTGGCTTCCTTATAGGAATCCTTTCTCTAGACAATGTTTGTGCTCTTTTTAATGATTTTGCATTAGGCTTTATGTTGTTAGATTTCTTAATTCAAGTAAGAACTGCTCTGAAATTAGACATTTAATGTGAAATATGAGTCATCATCACTGTCAGGAAACCAGCTGAGTCAGATATATTAACTGAAATTTATTTAAAATCTAAATGAGGAAGTCTTGGTCAGATAATAATACAAGTGAATGTACAAAGACTATCTCCTAAAAAAGACTTAAGTATAATTAGATGCTGGAGGCATTTCCTAAGTAAGTCAGAAATTCAAATTCTTACCAGAGGTTTGTGAGAAATGACTAAAGGGGTGATGATGGAGAAACGTGCTTGTTACACATCAAGAGCAGAAGCAATTTGATGAGGGATTTATCTCTCTGTTCATTTGCTAGGAAGGAGGGAATGACTTGTTAGGTTTCATTGTATTTGGATAGTCAATGAATGTTCAGACAAAGAAGAAACTCTGACCTTTGAAATGTCATTGTGCTTGCCAATGTAAATCAGTCATTTATGATGCACACATACCTTCGACAGAAAGTAAGATAAAGATTGTCAAGAGAGAACATATACTTGTTTGATGATGTTTAAGGTGGTTTATCTCAATGTGAATAAGTTACCAGTGTATTATAGTCGGCCTGACTATGTGCATTGTTTATTGCATTATGTTTCACCACAAGCCTGATGTTCTCTCTAGTTTGAACTCATATCTAATTAGAGGATTTTACATTCCCTTTTAAAATCATCAAATATCCGCATATGGATGGGGAAAAAAATAGCTTGACTGGGAGTTGTTTTGTTAAAATCTGTGGCTTTGAAAATACCAGATAATTATTTTTGGCATGAATTGTTCTTTCTGAAGTCTATTATTTTTCATAAATTGATTTATCTTAAAAAGAATAACTATTTCTGTAAAACTTATCCTTCAGCAATAGTTAGCATTGAATTGACAGTGAAACAGATGGTATGTAATGTATATACTATTAAGTTGTTCTCAAGAGTTGGGATGGGAGAGGGAGAGTAAGGAGCTGGTCAAATGGGAACTGAGGAAAACCATGAAATGAAAGAAAAATATATTATGTTAAAAGTTTTGTCCTTAATTCCTCAATTCTCATTTATTCAGCTCCCAAGATACCTTTATTTTAATTATATTCTTATATTGTCACTCCCACCATCTTTCTCTGCCTTGAGAGGCAAAACTAGAGTGGGTTGGTGTATGTATATAGAAATCATTTCCATGTAGGTATCCTAAGAGGGCACTCTATGAAGGATGGGCCCAAGTATATCTGTGCATATTCTACTTGAATATTAGAAAGTACAAATTCATGTCACATACTATTTTTTTTTAATTTGCTTGTTTCTTTTGCTTATAATTCAGCTGGTTATATTATTTTTAAAAAACTGCTTTTTTTTTTTTCTGTTTCCTGTTTCTTTGGAAAATTTTGTACCATTACTTAACACTGTCTTCACCCAATGGCTTCAGATTTGATTTTAGGTTATTTTATTGTGTATCATTTAATAATGTACAGGAAAGTGTACATAGAAAATAATTTCCAATGTCCGGAGAGTAAGGTTTCTTAGCTGCTGTAGGGTGCGT
Source organism: Myotis davidii (assembly GCF_000327345.1). NCBI lineage: Eukaryota > Metazoa > Chordata > Mammalia > Chiroptera > Vespertilionidae > Myotis > Myotis davidii. The sequence goes on along the minus strand of NW_006299245.1, from coordinate 5,491,129 downwards.
AAAGAAAACACTGTCTCTGAGAAACTAGAAAACTTTGATTTTAGTAAATTATAATTTTCTATAATTACCTTGTTTCTTTACTTGCTCACTTTGTTTACATATCTTTGAACAAAGAACTTAAAATTGGGCTTTAGTCTTTTAATCATGTATTATTTGTGATTTCCCAAACCGCAGTAACTCTAGGTCAGAAAGTGTACATGAGAGTGACAGTTTAGTCCTAACTGGTTTGGCTCAGTGGATAGAGCGTCAGCCTGCGGACTGAGGGGTCCCAGGTTCGATTCCAGTCAAGGGCATGTACCTTGGTTGCAGGCACGTCCCCAGTGGGGGGGGTGCTTTAGCCAGCTGATTGATGTTTCTCTCTCATCGATGTTTCTGACTCTCTATTCCTCTCCCTTCTTCTCTGTAAAAATCAATAAAATATATTTTTTTAAAAAAAGAGTGACAGTTTAATATTTAAATTACTTATGTTGGCTAGAACAACCTCTTGCCTTTGTGAAATGCTTCCATGTAGAAGACACTAGTAATGTCCAAATTTTCTTGTTTCAATGCTGACATGCTGCCAATACACAGAGATGGAAATCTATTTTGTAATATAATTAACCTTGAATGGGTCAAACTGTTGATGTTTCAAATACGATGCTATATTAACTTTTTAGTATGTTTACAGGGGATTAACAAACATCTCAAATACATTGTTTATATTTATAAATTGATGGGTTAATGCGGTTAATAAATTTTCTTCAACTGGGTTTCATCACACAAATCCCTTTGGGTTTATTAGCTGAAACTCCGAATCTGTTCAGAACTGCTTGGGTGGGGGTTGGGGATAACAAAAGATTAGAATTATTTGTTCCCCAGTACTATCCTTTGTGTATTAACATGTTTCCTTTGAGGCGCAAAGTATCTTAGCTGAAAATGTGCTTGAGGATTACTTTCAATCCAAATCTAGGACAGGACTTTTAAAAAAATATTAGATTGGGTACATCTGAGGGCATAAGCAAAGTAAAAGTCTGGCAAATTCAGAGCAAATTACACAAAAAATAATACTATAAGAATTTGTTCCATTAAGTAAAAATGTAACTCTACAGAAATATTTTGACATTTTTATTTAAAAAATAGAAAAATAAACTGAGCTAGAAAATAACTAAGTCATATTTAAGTATTGTTTTAATAATTAACACATTTTAAATATCTTATAGCTCAACACAATACTTGAATGGTTTTACTAATACTCAGTACATCTTTTTTCTTTTTTATTGTTTAAAGTATTACATGTGTCTCCTTTTTTCCTGATCAACCCCTTCCAGGACAAGTCCCCACAGTCCCAATGTCCGTGTCCATTGGTTATACTAATATGCATGCATAGAAGTCCTTCGGTTGATCTCTTACCCTCCCGCAACCCTCCCCTGCCTCGCATAGAAGTCCTTCGGTTGATCTCTTACCCTCCTGCAACCCTCCCCTGCCTTCTCGCTGTAGTTTGACAGTCTGTTTTATGCTTCTTTGCCTCTGTATCTATTTCTGTTCATCAATTTATAATGTTCTTTATATACAACAAATGAGTGAGATCATGTGGTATTTATCTTTCACTCACTGGCTTATTTCGCTTAGCATAATGCTCTCCAATTCCATCCATGCTGTTGTGAATGGTAAGAATTCCTTCTTTTTTACAGCAGCATAGTATTCCATTGTGTAGATGCAGCACAGTTTTCTAATCCACTCATCTGCTGCTGAGCACTCAGGCTGTTTCCAAATCTTGGCTATTGTAAATTGTGCTGTAATGAACATAGGGATATTTCCTATCCTTTCTGATTGGTCTTTCTGATTTCTTGGGTTATATTCTATATGCAGCAAAACATAAGACATATGTCATAGCAATACAAGATCTTTATCAATACAGCTCCTAGGGAAATGGAAACTAAGGAGAAAATAAACAAATGGGACTACAAAATTAAAAGCTTCTGTACAGCAAAAGAAATCATCAACAAAACCAGAAAATCCACTGCATGGGAGAACATATTTGTCAATGTTATCACCTATAAGGGTTTAATCTCCAACATTTATAGGGAACTCATACAACTTAACAAAAGGAAGATAAACAATCCAATTGAAAAGTGAGCAAAGGACCTAAATAGAAACTTTTTGAAAGAGGACATACAGAAGGCCAAGAGACATATGAAAACATGCTCAAACTCACTAATCATCCAAGAGATGCAAATCAAAACAAGAATGAGGTACCATCCCACACCTGTCAGAATGGCTATCATCAACAAATCAACAAAAGACAAGTGACGGCGAGGATGTGGAGAAAAGGAACCCTCGTGCACTGCCGGTGGGAATGCAGACTGGTGCAGCCACTATGGAAGACATTATGGAGTTTCCTCAAAAAGTTAAAAATGGAACTCCCATTTGACTCAGTAATCACACTTCTAGGAATATATCAATATCTCTTTATATGTGAGTAAACCCATTTGCAGTTTTACTGATTTCCATGGGGGTTAATAAGTTTTTTTCCCATGTCAAAATTTGCTGTGGAATAGCCAAAATTATGCTTAGAGAATTAGTTATTCACTGTGATAATTGGACTAAAAAAAGAAAAGGGAAGAGTTTAACGTATGAAACTAATCAGTAGCTCAGTGTAATTAAAAAAATCAAATCAGAAAGTTTAATAAGAACAGTCAAACCTATATAAGAATTAATTTCTGGGGAACTTCAACGATAAACATGAAAAGGTCTCATGTTTCAGTAACTGCAATTGTCTTTGTTCTGTTTTTTTTTTTTTTTTTTTCTTTCTACCAGTTAGTGGACTCCCTTAATGACATCTCAGTCAGATTTCATGATTTGTATAGATGTTTGGATATAATAACAGTCAGCTGTTACCAATTTCCTAGGTGGGGAAGAGGAAGGAGAATGCCTCACTCATTTCCTCTGCCCTTTGAGTCTGAGCCTGTTGACAAATCCTTTTCAGCCATTAAGTATTGTAGAATGTTAACTCACTTTGCTTTTCTTCTTTTTTTGCGTGTGTGGTAAATCTATATAACATTTTACCCTCTCTCATAGCCAGAGGCAGAAAGGCATATTAGAACAAGAAGCAAGACTTTAAAAAACTTGGCCTTGGAGAACTTCGTAACTTTGTTCTCAGTAGGGTGCTCACTGCCTCTACCATAGCCTGCATTCTCTGGCAAGCCCTGGAGACAGGACCATATGTCAATCAGTACCCCATACAAGCTGTGCCTCATAAATTCATTATACTTGTGGAAACATACAGTGAAGGAAATGGTTGTTAATAAGTGTGAAACTATACTCCTGCCAAATAAACACAATGCACTTGGAAATAATTTGAGAAAGAGTCAGTAAGGCAGAAAACCTGGATTCAAAGGCATTCGTCAGTTCATCTAATCATGTATACATTTGTCCTGTTAACATGCAAGGCACAGTGGTGGAAGCATGGAGTTTACAACAGATAGTTCTTTGCAGCAACAAACAGCACGCTCAGAAATGGACAGTGTTACCTTAGTATCCCAGTATAAGCTGTTGGTGTGAAAAAAGAGCACAAAATAGAAAGAACACTATACAATGTAGCTTGAAAAAAGATAATTTATCCTGCTATTGATTAATATGTCTGGAGAACATGCACTTGTATTGTACTCTTTGAAACAACTTCTTGAGGATATATTACAAAAGCATATGCACATGTTCTTGAAAACAAAGTTAAACAAACAGATGCTAAGTAATTCTGTCTAATAAAAGATGAAAAGGGTAATTAATCATACCTCCACTATGCTTCCCATTGGCTAATCAGGGTGATATGCAAATTAACTTCCAAGAAAGATGGCAGTTAATTTGCATAAACACAATGATGGGAGGCGAAAGGGGAAAGAGGGAAGAACAGTGATTGGCAACCCAGGCGGCAGGCGAGAGATGGGGGGCCGGCAAAGGCCACCTTTGCCCACCCCCCAGTCGGTGATCACCATTGGAAAGCTGCGCAGCAAGCGAGGCAACACACCCCGACTAGGAGTGCCCGCTGCCTGCCGCCCGTGATCCCCATGGCGATTGGAGGGAGAGAGAGCCAGGGTGCAGGCGAGGCAGCAACCCCGACCCCTGGGGGTCTGAAGTTGCCTCCTGGCCTGCGGCCCCATGATCACCATGGCGATCGGAGGGAGAGAGAGCCGGGGTGCAGACCAGGTGGCACCCAGGCACCCCAGCACCTGACATGCGAAGGTCGGGGATGAAATTACTTTTCCCAGCCTCATCTGCGAATATCCTGGGGAAGGCATCACTGAAGAGCTCACAACAACCGTCTTACTTGGCAAGGAAGAAAAAAGTTGGCAACGGAAACAATCCCTTACATCAAAGTTAAGGTCCCCCTGGGTAAAAAAGAATATTTCCAACGTAAAGGAGGGAGCATGCAAAAATAATAGGTTTTAATGACTTCCACTGAAGATTAAGTATATGATAGAGTCAAAAAGAACATACAAATTAAAACAGACAGTGGACATTCAAATGACCCGAATCAACTGTCACTGTTTGTCCCAATATCAGCAATGCT
>NW_006299245.1:5477515-5484902 GCF_000327345.1 Myotis davidii | reverse complement strand
GGGTGAGCAGGCGGGCAGGTGGAGTGGTTAGAGTCAATCAGGCAGGGAGGCAGGCAGGTGAGCAGTTAGGAGCCAACAGTCCTGGATTATGAGAGGGATATCCAACTGCTGGTTTAGGCCCGATCCCTGTAAACTGGCAGGACATTTTTCGAGGGGGCCCAAATTGGAGATGGTGCAGGCCAGGCTGAGGAACACACCCTCCCCCATGCACGAATTTCATGCACTGGGCCACTGGTATCCTATAAAGGTAATTTTTTATTACATCAGCTTATGGAACATTTAAGGAAGTTGGGAGTCAGTTATATATTAGACACAATTGAGAAATAATTGTAATATAACCTGTTATATAGTTTGCTAAAATACATATTAATTTTAATAATTTAAATTTCAAAAATTGAGATACCATAATACATTAATTAAAATGTTAAGAATTATTTTATATAATAAAAGGCTAATATTCAAATTGTCTCCTTGGGAGTTCGACTGACCAGGAGTTCGACCGCTTACTATGACATTCGATGATCCCCAGGGAGTGGTGTGGAGTGAAGGAAGGTCCCAGCCAGCAGCAGGCAGCTGGGGGAAGGAAGGCCCCAGTTGGCCCTGTTTGCCAGCCAGGCCTAGGGACCCTACCCATGCATGAATTTCATGCACTGGGCCTCTAGTAATACTATAGTAAGCTAAAACATGAATTATCTGTTATTATACATTACATATATTCTAGATATTTCCACACAAAAACAATATAAGTAAAAGGTCAAATTTAAAATGCAGTACATACTATGGTCACCATAATAAGATTATGATAGGCATTATTAAACAAAGAAAACAAATAGAAAATTCTATAAAGTAGCCATAAGAAAAAAAGGCACACTAGCTAGCTTCAAAGCCAAAAAAATAAGAGCTACTATTCATTTTTCAAAAGCAATAATGGAATTGAGATGATAATAAGATACTATTTCACAACACAGAAAGAAAATAACTGACAACGCAGAATTTTCTCTACAAAATTACTTTTTAAAATTACCTTTCAAAAAATCAAGGCATTTTCAGTAAACTAAAATATTAATGAGTCAGCAGAACTTCAATGAAAAATTATAAAAGGTAATTCTTTAGGTAGAAAGAATAAAATCTCATAGAGAAACAGAAATGCAAGAATAAATGAGAGACAGCAGAAAGGGAAAATCCTATCTAATAAAAGAGAAAAATGGTAATTAACATACATCTGCTACCCTTCCCATTGGCTAATCAGCGAGATATGCAAATTAACTGCCAGCCAAGATGGCGGCCAGCAGCCAGGCAGCTTGAAGCTAACATGAGGCTTGCTTGCTTCAGTGACGGAGGACTCCAACGTTCCCCGCCTGCCGTGCCGGCCTCTGAGCTTGCAGTTTGAAACATTGTTACAAATATAGAAGCTAAACAAACCCCCAGAAACCTGCTTTCAGCCAGCCGGGATCTCAGAGCTGGAGTTGATACAATGTTTCGATTATAGAACCCAAACAAACCAGATACCTGCTTTCAGCAGCAGAGGCCTCAGAGCTGGAGCCAGACCTAAAACTGGCCCAGAATAAAAAAAAAGAAAGAAAAAAAGTAGCAGTTGGGAGCTTCAGTCCCCCACCAGCCTGAAAACAGCCCTCAGCTCCTCACCCAGACTGGACAGGCACCCCACTGGGGACCCCCCACCCTGAAGGGTGTGTGACCAGCTGCAAACAGCCATCATCCCCTCACCCAGGCTGGCCAGGCACCCCAGTGGGGACCCCCACCCTGATCCAGGACCCCCTTCGGCAAACCAGCCGGCCCCCACCCATGCACCAGGCCTCTACCCTATATAGTAAAAGGGTAATATGCCTCCCAGCACCAGGAATAGTGGAGCCGCGAGGCCACCCGGCACTGGGATCAGCATGATGGTGGGCAGGGCCCAAACCCCCTGATCAACCTGCGGATCTGTGTGTGACAGGGGGTGGGGCCACAACCTCCCTATCCACCCTGCTCTGTTCGTGACAGGGGAAGGCGCCCCAACCCCCTGATCAGCCCTGCTCTGTGCCTGATAGGGGGAGCTCCCCAACCCCCTGATCGCCCTGTGGCTCTGTGTGTGACAGGGTGCGGTGCCCCAACCCCCTGATCGGCCCTGCTCTGTGTGTGACGGGGGCAGCGCCCCAACCCTTTGATCAGCCCTGCCCTGTGTGTGACGGGGTAGAGCCATAACCTCCCCATTGGCCTTGCCCTGTGTGTGAGAGTGGTGGCACCCCAACCCCCTTATTGGCCCTGTTGTGTGGGTGATAGATGGTGGCGCCCCAACCCCCCAATCGGCCCTGCTCTGTGCGTGACAGGGGGTGGTGCTGCAACCTCCTCATCAACCCTGCCTTGTGTTTGACAGGCGGCGGTGCCTGAACCCCCCAATCGGCCCTGCTCTGTGCATGACAGGGGGCGGTGCCCCAACTCTCCGATCGGCCCTGCTCTGAGCCCAACCAGGGGCTGCACCTAGGCATTGGGTCTGCCCTCTGCCACCCGGGAGCAGGCCTAAGCCAGCAGGTAGTTATCTCCCGAGGGGTCCCAGACTGCGAGAGTGCACAGGCCGGGCTGAGGGGCTCCCCTTCCCCCCTCCCCGATTGCACAAATTTTTGTGCACCGGGCCTCTAGTATGTAGATAAAAGTAAATAAATATTACCTCTACAAAATAATATCATATTCTAGTGTATAAAATATATGTTTAATCAAAATGCACAAAATAAGCACAAATCAAACAACATATGTACCCCTATGTTCATAGCAGAATTATTTATAACTAGGGGTCCGGTGCATAAATACATGCACTATGAAAGGAACTGTGGGCCATGAGGCTGTGGTGGGCACAGGAGTGGGTCTCAGCCCATCTTCCATGCTCCTGCCTGGCCCCCGGGTCCCCTGTCTGCTGGTGACCCACTACTGTCGTCACTGCTCCCACATGCTGACGGTGGAGAGTGATTGGGGCCAGCGCCAGCAGGAGGTGAGAGCAGGACCGGTGCAGTCAGTGGCTGTGAGCAGCAGCTCTGGTGCTGGCAGCAGGTGCAAGTGGGGCAGTCACCAGAAGTAGGTGTGAGAGGTGACTGCTGGCCCCAATCACCCCTCAGGAGCAGGGGTAGGTGGAGAAGCCCTGAGGGCAATCAGGGCCAGCAGGTGCTGCTTGCACCTGCTGATGGTGCCTTGGGGCCAGTGCGGGGCACCGGCAGCGGGTGTGAGCACCTGGTGGGACCGCGGCATATGGGAGCAAAGACTTTTCAGTAACCAGCAGAGGCTCGCCCCGATGAAAGTGATGGGTGCCCTGCCTTGGTCTAGCACACCTGCTTATCTGTTCCACCATCTCACCGCAGCAGATGCCTGTCATGTTCCACATTCTGCCACCTGCTGCCAACGCCCACCATGTTCCACATGCACCCCCTGGTGGTCAGCGCACATCATGATGACTGGTTGTTCAGTTGTTCCACTGTTCGATCTATTTGCATATTAAGTTTTTATATATACAGATGGCTAAGAGCTGGAAACAGGCCAGTACCCATAAGTATATGAGTGGATAAAAAGCTGTGGGACATTCACACAATGGAATACTATGCACCTGTAAAAAAGAAGGGTTTCTTACTCTTTTTGAAAGCATAGATGGAGCTGGAGAATATTATGCGGAGTAAAATAAGCCAGTCAGAGAAAGACAAATATCACATGACTTCACTTATAAGTGGAATCTAATGAACATAATAAACGGATGAACAAAATAGGTCCAGAGACATTGAGGCAGGATAAGACATTATTTAAGAGTAAAGAGAAATGGACATTTTGTAATGATAAAATAGTCTTCCAGGAAGATATCATTAGTCTAAGTCTAAGTACATCCAATTACATATCTTCAAACTATATTAAAAACAAAGAAAACAAAACAAACAAACAAGCAAACAAAAAACATACCTGACACAACTAGAAGGAAAAAAAAGATGAATCCACAATCATAGAAGAATACTCTCAATAGCTGAAAGAAAAATCAGAAAACCATCAGCCAGGATTCAGCAACTGTGGCATCCCAATTAACAAACTTGATCTACTTGATATTATTTACCCTGTGAATCTGAAGCCAACAATGACAGTGTACAGATTCTTTCCATGAAGCATTTCATGGAGCATCATCATAGAGCATTGTGCATATGGCATTTATTGACATTGTAAGCAAGCCTCATGAAATTTCATTGGGTTGCCATATGTTCTCTGACCACAGTTAAATAAAGCTACAAATAAGTAAAAGATAAATTAGAATGAATGACCCAGGCAAGATATTTATTATCCTATATAATAAAGAGGTAATATGCAAATTGACCCTCACATCACAAGATGGCTGCCCCCATGTCATCACAAGATGGCCAGCAGGAGAGGGAAGTTGGGGACTACCAGGCCAGCAGGGGAGCAGTTAGATGTCAATCAGGCCGGCAGGGGACTGGTTAGGGGATGATCAGGCTGGCAGGCAAAAGCAGTTAGGGGCAATCAGGCAGGCAGGCAGGTGAGTGGTTAGGAACCAGTAGTCCCAGATTGTGAGAGGGATGTCTGACAGCCAGTTTAGCCCCGATCCCACAGGGGTCCCAGATTGGAGAGGGTGCAGGTTGGGCTGAGGGACACCCCCTAGTGCACAGATTTCGCACACCGAGCCTCTAGTCCAGGGGTGGGCAAACTTTTTGACTCGAGGGCCACAATGGGTTCTTAAACTGGACCAGAGTGGTGGAACAAAAGCATGGATGGAATGTTTGTGTGAACTAATACAAATACAAAGTAAACATCATTACATAAAAGGGTACGGTCTTTTTTTTTTTAGTTTTATTCATTTCAAATGGGCCAGATCCAGCCCGCAGGCCATAGTTTGCCCATGGCTGCTCTAGTCCAATCTAATAAAGGTAGAATATGCAAATTGACTGTCACACTGTCACAAAGATGGTGGTGCCCATAACCACAAGATGGTGGCACCCAGTCCTCTCAGCTCCACCGGACTCCACAGTCCTTTCAGCCTAGCCAGGGACATGGCAGATGCATGGTGCAGCCGGACCCACCCTCAGCCCCTCAGATTCCCAGGACTGGCCCGAGGTGCAGGCAAGCCTCAGAAGTTGGCTGTTTAGCCAACACCCAAGGTTCAGGTAACCAGGGCTGGCCCAGGTTTGTGCTGCCGGAAGTGGCAGCAACAGAGATGTGATGGGGGTGTCGCCTTCCCCTGATGGCTGGCTCGCCTCCCACCCCTGAGGGCCCCCAGACTGTGAGCAGGCTGGGCTGAGGGACCCCCCACTCCTGTGCATGAATTTTCATGCACCGGGCCTCTAGTATCATATAATTGTAAAAGGGTATTTTTTATTTTCTTCTAGACATCAGATCAAATTTGAAACTAAAAAGCTGTTATAGCCCTGGCTGGTTGTTTGGTAGTTAGAGCCCTCAGACCACAGGTCACAAAGTTCAACTCCCAGTCAAGGGCCCATACCTGGGTTGCAGGTTTGATCATAGGCCCCACTTGGGGCAAGTGTGGGAGACAACAAAGTGATCTGTTTCTCTCACATTGATGTTTCTCTTTCTCTCCCCCTCCTCCCTCACTTCCTTCTACTCTCTCTGAAAATCAATGGGAAAACTATCGTTAAGTGAGGATTAACAAACAAGAAAAAAACATACAAAAAACTTGTTGTAGATATAATTTTTTAAACTATTTTTAAATAATAACATTTATAAAGTAACTTGATTTACCCTGAAGGCATCCAATTCCTGGGCAATGGGCAAGGCTTAAACAAAAGAGACCGATATGCCTACTTGAGATCCTGACTCAGCCTCTTGCTGCCTGTGTGATCTTGTACAAAGTACTTAACCCCACTAAATTCCAATTTACTCATCTCAAATATGAGGATAATTATTGCAGTTACATCAGAGTCTGTGTGAAAGGATTAAAGAGATGATGCTAATGAAGTGTGTTACACATAGCAGCAAAATATTTTCAGGAAATTTAGTGGAATGCATGTAACACATAGTATTTTCCTATTATTCAGCCTCTCCAAAGCCACAGCGTGTTTTGGAACTCAGGGGACATGCCTTGGGACAAATATTTTTCACAACTGCACTGTAGTAATTCATTAACCTCTTATTTAATACATTTGTTTGCCTTTAGGAAAATTATGCTTATAAATCCATACCAGACTAAAACACTGTGATATTGAACAAGGTCCACTTGGTAGAAAAAGTGACTTAAAATTCTTTTCTTTTCTTTTTTTCTTTTTGTCTCATTTTGAATTTCTCACTTCTGTCTCTGACCTTAGGTAATTTGGTCAGATTCACTGAATAATCTCCATATTTTATGATCAATTGATTTGCAACCTTAATTACCTCTTCAAAATCTCTTCACAGTGGTATCTATATTAGTCTGTGATTGAGTAACTAGGAGAAGGTATGTGTGCATCAGCCTGGGAATCTTGAGTGTCATCTTAGAATTCTATCACACAGTTTAAATAATATTCTTAGTTAATACAAATTAACCTTTTTCCTTTATTATATTCTTTTAAAATTACCAAAAATTACCCTAAAATAACAGAAATTGAGAAATACTATTTTATCGAGTATCAATTAATTGTCAAATCAATCACTTCAATTAATTGACAAAATAGAGTACAATACTTTTTTTCCTGGTTTTGTTCAATTTTTGTTTATTTGAATTGACCATTTGTGACAATTTGTGAAATTTATTATACTTCACAGAATTGAGCTGATTAAACTCAAAATTGTCTTAAAGCAAGACCTACTATATGTAAATAGAAATTTCATCCATATTTATTTAAAACATGGGAATTTGTTGTTTTCCATCTATTTTCTTTTGTCCATGTATCTAAAATAATCAATTAGCAACCTGAGGTTATTATTTGGTTACTGAATTATTTTCTTTACTTTTCATGTATAAAAAATAGAGGCAGCTAAGCATTGATTAAAAACAAAATAAAATACATACTTTAAATGCATATAACTTAAAAAAAGGGTCAGCAATATTTTCTGTCAATATCAGAGTTAATATTTTAAGATTTGCAGGCCAAAAGACCTTTGCTGTGTTTCTTTGTTTTTTTTTGTTTGCTTATTTGTTTCATTTATTGCAGCCTTTTAAAAATATAAAAGACATTCTTGCATCATGAGCCGTTTCAAATCAGGCCATGAATAAAATTTGGCTGAGGGGGACAATAGTTAGCCAGTTATTTTAAAAAGGAAACTGAAACACGGTGAAGGATCAACAGGCCTTCTAATCCTTCTCCTTCCTCTCCTTCTCCTTCTCCTTCTCCTTCTCCTTCTTCTCCTTCTCCTTCTCCTTCTCCTTCTCCTTCTCCTTCGCCTTCGCCTTCACCTTCGCCTTCGCCTTCACCTTCAT
>NW_006299245.1:5474260-5477424 GCF_000327345.1 Myotis davidii | reverse complement strand
TTCTCCTTCTCCTTCGCCTTCGCCTTCACCTTCACCTTCTCCACTTTCTTCTCCTTCTTTCTTCTTCCTCTTCTTTCTTCTTCTTCTTTATTATTATTATCATTTAAATAGATGTAACTTTTATTATGTGTCAGATTTTGATTTATATGTATTATGTTAGTAAAAAAACATAATTTATTATGTTCATATTACTTATGAGGAAAGTTAGGCTGAAAGAGACTGAAGGAGTTGTCCAAAAACACAGAGCTCTACTGAATAATGTTGCCAGAATTGACAACTGACTCTATACTCTTAATTTCTATTCTATACCTGACATTGTAATTTACATAAAGAGATGAATTACACATCATCAATACACATTAAACAGCAAGACAAGTAAAATAATTACAGAAACATATTATTTGTACAAACCCTGAAGTTGAATTATTAACTTCTTAACAAGTTTGATTATATGAAGTTTTCATTTCTGATGCAGTTGTGTTCCTGTGTGACAGAAAGCAAATTTTCCTTTTTAACAATGAGAAAATACAGAATCCCAAAGAATAAATATTTCCAGTTAAAATAACTGGTTATTTTTGTTCTCTACTGAAGACCAGCATCTGCTTAAAAAATAGTAATTTATTCTTTTCTGATGCTTTGAAAAACACTAATGCCTATAATTTACATCCAAAGCAGTAAAACCTGAAGCTATTTTAGGTGTGGGTGCTATGGCACAATAGTTTTCTTTTTTGTAAGGATTTTCCAAATAATATTTTATAACATACTTAATAAAAATGTTATGTTCTAAATATTTATTCACACTAAGAATTATTTACATTATTGTTGAAATGTGTATAAAAACATATTCATTAGACATAAATTTTCTGCAGGGAGAATTATTGAATCTATTTATTGAAACTATCTTGAAAGTTCCTGAGACAGATTTGTTGAGAGAGGCACAAGACATATATACTTTTGGTGCTCTAAAAATAGCAGAGTACAAATGCAGTCATTTTTTAAAATTTTTCTGAGTTTTAAATCACAAAGACTTGAGTGGAACTATCAGCTATAATAATAAAAGTGTAATATGCTAATTAGACCTGACAGCCAAATGACCTTCAGACGTCCTTCTGTACATCCTTCTGGACAGCCTTCCAGATGAAGCTGGGGCTGTGAGGGCCAAGCCCCTTGCATGAATTTTGTGCATTGGGCCTCTAGTAACACAATAAATTTATAACTTATACAACTTATACAATGATAAATTACACAATTTAGATTAAGTAGATAAATTCCATGAAAGACACACTATCAAAATCGACAAATATAATAGAAAATCCACAAGGCTACAAAATTGGAAACTTTAAGTGAAAGTTTGTTTCCTTAAGAAATTCTCTGTCACAGATACCTTTATTGGCAGATTCTGTCAAACATAGAATCTGGAGATTATACAATCTTGTTAAAAAATGATTACACAATCTCGTTAAAAAAAAAAATAAAGGATCTGAGGAACATTTCTCCATTCATTTTATGAGGCTAGTATTACTTGATGTTAAAATCTTATTACATAATTATATAAATTTAATTTAAAAATAAATAAGACTTAATGATGTCCACCTAAGATTAGGAAAAAGTATATGAATTTCAGTCTCACTACTTCTTTTGACATTTTCTTTTGAACCTACTCAGTATAATATGAATAGAAAAACAAAGTAAAAGGCAGATAAATAAACAAGATGATTATATATGTAGAAAATCCTAAAGATTCCTAAATAATCTTTCAAATAGCTGTTAGCATTGATAAGGTAACATGATGCAAGGTCAAAATATAAAACTGAACTGTATGTCTGAATAATAGCAATCAAAAACAGGAAAATAAAATTAGAATGGGTTATGTACAATAGCATTCAAGAACGTAAAGTCTTCAGGAATAAATTTAACAAAGATGTATACAGAATGTTGCAAAAGACAAAAAACTAAATAGATAAGGAGATATATTTATGTCCTACAAGAGTCAAAATTACTGAAATGTCAATTATCCCCAAATTGACCTGTAGATCCAATGCATTCCCAATCAAAATTCCCCCTAAGGAAAGGAGGAAGTGAAACTCTCATTATTTGCAGATGACATAATACTGTACATAAAGACTCCATAAAAAAACTACTAGATTTAATAAATGAATTTGAAAACCTAGCAGGATACAAAATTAACAGCCACAAATCCATAGCACTTTTATACACCTATAGTGAACCCTCAGAAAGAGACACTAAAAACATTCCCATTTACCATTGCAAAAAAAGAAGTTAAGATACTTAGGAATAAATTTAACCAAGGAGGTAAAAACCTGTACTTTGAAAACTACGGGATGTTGAAAAAAAAAGATAATGGAAAATGTAAACAAGTGGAAAAATACACCATGTTCATGGATTAGTAGAATTAACATCATTAAAATGTCCATATTCCACAAAGCAATCTATAGATTCAATGCAATCCCCATTAAAATACCAACAGCATATTTCACAGACCTAGAACAAACACTCCACAAATTTATATGGAACCCAAAAAGACTCCCAATACCTGCAGCAATCTCAAGAAAGAAGAACAAAGTTGGAGGAATCACAATATCAGATATCAACTTATACTACAAAGCCATTATATTCAAAACAGCCTGGTACTGGCACAAGGACAGACATACAGATCAATGGAACAGAACAGAAAACCCTAAAATCGACCCACTATGCTCAATTAATATTTGACATATGAGGCAAGAGCATACATTGGAGCAGAGTCAGTCTCTTCAATAAATGGTGTTGGAAAAATTGAACAAATGCATGCAAAAAAATGAAACTAGAGCACCAACTTACACCATACACAAGAATAAACTCAAAATAGATAAAAGACATAAAAGTAAGAAATGAAACCATAAAAGTCCTAGAATAAACCATAGGCACCAAAATCTGACATCTTTCATATACATTACAGATACATCTCCTGTCCTAGGAGAAAATGGAAACTAAGGAGAAAATAAACAAATGGGACTACATGAAAATAAAAAGCTTCTACACTGCAAAAGAAATCATCATCAAATAACAAGACAGCCCCTCTACATGGGAGAACATATTTGCCAATGATATATCTGACAAGAGGTAAATCTCCAAAATATATATAGAGAAATCATACAGATTAA
>NW_006299245.1:5464407-5473927 GCF_000327345.1 Myotis davidii | reverse complement strand
AGAGTGGTCAATGGGGGTAAAAAGGAAGACAAATGTAATACTTTCAACAATAAAGAATTTAAATAAAATAATAATAATGTTAAAGCTAAGAGTGGATAAAAAACAACTGTGGTACATCTACACAATGAGTGCTATGTGGCAATAAAGAAGAAAGAACTCTTATCATTTGCAACAGCATGGATGGACCTGGAGATTTTTATGCTAAGTGAAATAAGGCAATCAGAGAAAGATAAGTATCATATGATCTCATTCCTATGTGGAATCTAATGAACCAAATAAACTGATGATCCAAAATAGACCCAGAGTCATAGAAGCAAACACAAATTGTTGAACCTCAGAGGGTAGGCAGGGGAGAGTGGGTGAGAAGAGATCAACCAATGAACTTGTATGCATATATGCATAACCTGTGGACACAGGCAATGGGGTGGTGAGGGTCTGGGGTGGAGGGGAGAATGGAACCAGCTGAAAGAGGTTAATGGGGGAAAAAGGAGGACCTATATAACACTTTCAACAATAAAGATTTTTTAAAAATCCCATCAGTTTTTTTTTTTGGGGGGCGGGGATTGAGGAATTGATAAACTGATTTGCAAATGTGAAAGAATATGCAGAGAATTAGAATAGCAAAAATAATTTTGACAAAGAACAAAGTTGGGGGACTTATATTACTTAATATAGCATAGGACTTATTATAAAGCTACAGTAATCAATAAAGTGTGATGTAACATAAGAATAGAAGAATGGCCCTGGGCGGTGCACTAAGTGGTTATAGCATGAGCCTGCAAGTTCAATTCCTGTTCTAGAGCATGTACCTGGGTTTTGGTTTGCTCTCTTCCCCAATCGGGGCGCCTGCAGGAGGCAACCAGTCAATGTATCTCTCTCACATTGATGTTTTTCTCTTTCTCTCTCTCTCTGCTCCTCCCTCCATGCCACTCTCTTTGAAAAGCAATGGAAAAAATATCCTCACGTGAGGATTAAAAAAATAAAAAGAAAAACAGAACAACTGGATATGATAGTGGATTCAGAAAAAGAATTACACTTACCCAGTCACTTAAGGAAAATGTAATGTATGTCTTATAATTAAACCCCTCATGACATTAATGAACTCCTCATGGCATTGACATTAAGAACAGCTTTATTTGTATTAGACTATAAAATTGTCCCTCACCAGTGAATGGATAAACAAATTATGGCATGTCCTTAGATGGGAATATTCAGACATAAAAAGGAAGAAATGACTGATTCATACAATGACATATAGAATCTTAAAAATATTAGGATGAGCAAAAGTAGCCAGACACAGAGTATTTACTGTATGATTCTATTTATATAAAGTTATAAGAAAGGCAAAATTAACATCTAATGACATATACCAGAACAGTGATTCCTTGGGGACAGTAATTTGCTGAGTTGACAGTAAGGGAGTCACATAGAAACTTTTTGGAGTTAAAGTAATAATTTTTTATCTTGATTGTGATGGTCAATGTATTGGTGAATATGGTTGTAAAATCTGAACAAATGGTATACTGTATACTAGTTATGGATGCAATTTATATTACATAAATTGTACTTCAGTAAAGTTGGAATAATAGCAAGTTGCAAAAATAATATACCTCACTAGAACCTGGACTTGTTTGCTCCTCTGCACTTCTTTTATTTAAAACTTCTGCTTATATTACTGTTTTTCTTCATACTTTTCCAAAAGTTTTAGTTCCACTCTTTTATTATAATTAAATAATTTTTCTTGTCATTCTGGTTAATGTTGTCCTTTTTTTAAATATATTTTTTATTGATTAAGATATTACGTATGTGTCCTTGATATTTGTACATTGTATCTTTATTTGCTAGAGCAGAGTTTATAAATAAACCTGATGCCCCTTACTTAACCTCTATTTATTTATATTTACCTCTTTGAATAGTATGCATTAGAGATGACTATGATTTCTACTGACATAGCTCAATTAATAATATGACAAATTCCAGCAAACACAAAAATTTGAGTAGAATGATTTCTATCCAGGTATACTGAAACCTGCATTCATACACATGTATTATTATTTTTAAAATCAACTTATTGAAAGATGATTAAGCCAGTTGTTGTATATATTTTTCCCTACTAAATCTACATTTTCAAACTAGGCAATCATTTATTTTCTCATTTTCTTTTAGATGTTTTATTATGTAGGAAGTGAGACATGAGCGGCTGTTGTGGGCCTGCCCTGGGGTCCTGACAGGGGTGGGACCAATATTGCCTTCAGACCACTCTCTATGGGCAGGTTTGGAACCAGTTGGTTCTTGGCGCAAGCTTAGAGGAAAACAACATGACCTCAATGAGACCTTACTAGGGTCCTGGACTAATTATAGTAACATTTGCTGTGCAGTTTTGACACTCCCATCCCCATGGGTTTTCTGTATACATTATGGGTAAAAGCATGAGCAGAATAAATATACTGTATTTTTCTGTGTATAAGATGTCTCCCACTTTTCCAACCCCAAATTAAGAAATCAATATCTTAAATATTTTGCTGGTTTTCCTCTTAAGGCTTTCTTCTTTTTTGGCATCTTAAGGAGTTGTTCTTTCTGTTTTCTCCACTGTCTGATCACACACTCAGTGGGAGGAGGTCCACATTGTCTCTCTGCAGGTCTATTTCCATGCTCTTTTGCAGAGCTGATTACATTCAGTTTGACTTTTGAAGATTAAAACAATCACTTACAAGTATTTATCTTTTTTTTTTGACATCTTTATGGGCTGAGAACGCTCCAGTCCCTGTTGGTCAATTATAATAAGAAAAAATTAGAAGGCTGCAAAGTGTTCAAAATTTGGGAGAGAATTTCCCAACCTCAGATTTATTTTATTTACATTCCTCAGTAAATTCTCAGGTTTATTTTATCCTATCTAATAAAAAAGTAATATGCAAATTAATTGTCACTCCAACACTAAGATGGCAGCTCCCATAGCCACAAGATGGCTGTGCCCATTCCTCTCAGCCCCACTGGAGTCCTCCAGTCTCGGGGGCGGCCACTGAGAGCAGGGCCTGCTTGGCCGTCACCCGTGGTGACCCAGAAGTGGCCAAGCAGGCCTGCAGACAGCAAAGAACCATGGTGAGCGGGCCTAAGCCATCTAGGACATCCGGCCACTGAGAGCAGGGCCTGCTTGGCCATCACCTGTGGTGACCCAGGAGTGGCCAAGCGGGCCCGCAGACAGCAATGAACGGGGGGGAGCGGGCCTAAGCCATCAGTAGGACATCCCCTGAGAGTTTCTGGATTGGAGAGGGTGCAGGTCAGGCTGAGGGACACCCCTCCTCCACCCCCCCCCATGCACAAATTTTGTGCACTGGGCCTCTAGTCTTCAATAAATCCCACTTTGCTTTACTTTAATTTTTGTTGAGGTTAAAGTCTTTTCTGTGTCAATGAGAAGAACAAAGGTCCCAGCCAGTAACCCCGAACAGTAACAATCTGACTTTAAATGCCATCACAACCACCACCATCATTACCCTCAAAGCTAATATCACTATCATGCTAAGCCAGGCACATTGCAAGTGCATTCTTTTTTGCATTCTTTAGTACTTTTCCATTAGCTTCATATTTTTTTATTCACAGTTCAAATTAGTGAGACTTATTATCTAATTTTTCTCTGTCATACAAGAATCACCTTATTATAGCAACTTTTTTGCCAATGATTATAAGAGTAAAAGGAAATTTCCTAGAGTTGACCACCATAAAAATGAGATATCTTTGTCTAAACCCTTATATATCATATTTGAATATAGTTGGATTTCACGCCATAAAGTAAAGGACTTTTGCATTGGATTAGAAAAATTTTTGAGGATAGAAGATGTGTTTGATTTTTTAAAATTGCTTTTATATTGATTTTTTTACTTTTTAGAAGGAGAGAAAAAGCCAGAGAGAAATCAAATTGAGAGTGAAATGTGGATCTTCTGGCTGACTCCTGCACAACCCCTACCAGGGTTAAAGCTTGCAACACAGGCTTGTGCCCTATTTGCATTGGATTAGAAAAATTTTTGAGGATAGAAGATGTGTTTGATTTTTTAAAATTGCTTTTATATTGATTTTTTTACTTTTTAGAAGGAGAGAAAAAGCCAGAGAGAAATCAAATTGAGAGTGAAAGGTGGATCTGCTGGCTGACTCCTGCACAACCCCTACCAGGGTTAGAGCTTGCAACACAGGCATGTGCCCTAACCGGGAATCCAACCTGCAACCTTTTGGTGCACAAGAGGACACCCAACCATTGAACCACACCAGCCAGGGCAGGGATTAGCTAAAGAACATATATGTATACTCCATGGACTCAGAGGGTGGTGAAGACCAAGGGAGGAGGAGTTAAGGGTGGGTGGAGGTGGGCAAAGGGTAGTGAAAAGGGGCACATCTACAATTAAGTGAATATTACAAATTTTAAATAAAAAATAAATGAGTTAGCCTACAAATATATTCGCATATAACTTCAAATAACTTTGAAAGTAGCATTTCTTTTTATGCTCAAAGAAAAAGGAAGATGTATTTGCACAGAATTTTGACTTAAAATACAAGTAAGTCAGGTTCTTTAAGAATCCCTCACGACATGCCTTTCTCCAATTTCTCCTGTATCGCTCTCTCCTAAGCTGACTTTTAAGGCATATTGGGGAAATGTTGTGAAATTAATCTTAGACTCAAAGCAGTGATTTTGATGTATAAGCTTTCAAGAAAACATTTATATGGTTGTGCCCCAGGCTTAAAAACTCATCTAAAAGCCAGACAAAGTTTTTGTTAGCCAGAAAAATAAAATGTGACTTTTCTTTCCAGTTATCAGAGTAGACAATCTATACTCTCCCATCTAAGTGTGGGAGAGTATGTGCATCCTAATGTCTGTCAAGGCAGCTTAGAGAGGAGTAGCCACTTTATCAGAGGAGATGCTGTTGACTCTTTAAAGGTGGCAGTGGCACAGAGAATAGGAAAATAGGCTCTTGCTTGGGATAATGGATGCAAGTGGGCAAGCATGACCATATAGAGATGCAAAAGGACCCTGGGATACCTGAGAGAAATTCAGATCAGTGCGTAAAGGTAACAACACCTCCATAGAGCTATATCCACAGGCCTTTACATCTCCAATCCTTCAAGTGGCTTAAAAGTCAACTTGAATTGAGTTACATAAAGCTAACTTATGCTAAACCCAATTTAATTTTACCAGGCTTCAGTCAGGGACTATTTATAAAGCTTGTGGCACAAAATTCCTAATTTAGTGTATAAATGAGATAGTCACCATTGGAGAAACAGAATTGACTTGAAATGTGATTTTCACTGATTCATTTAAATTATAATAGCCTCTGACAATGGAAGATTATGAATTTTATAATACGTCTGGAAAAGTCTTGAATTTGTTCTTTACATATGCAATCCAGATTCCTGACAGGATATTTTATTATTGTAGTTTCAATCTCAGCTCTGAGTCCAAGAGTCAATGAAAATGCAATTATTTCCATTTGGGGAAGATGGAATTGCCAGGGGGCATAATTAAGGGAGTCATCAATCTAATTGCCTTCTAAAAGAAAGTAAAAGGGTATGAGGGGTGTCAAAAGTGCATATGGGTTTTCAGAGAAAATCTCCCCTTCTTCTCAGTAAAGAAAGAGAGAGTAGAGAGAAAGGAAGGAAGGAAGGAAGGAAGGAAGGAAGGGAGAGAGGGAGTGGGGGAAGGAGGGAGGAAGGGAGTAAATGGGTTTGTTTTTGGTCATAGATGAACAATGCAAATCCCAAGAGTTGAGGAAGAGCTATACAGGTCCCACCAAAGGAATTGCACCTTCTTTCAATGGGAATGCACTGAAATGTTTTCTAGTGTGGCTTCCTGAAAAACCCTGAAAAAACATCTACAAGACCATGTGCTGATTCCAGAACAAGTTCACCGCAAACGTCTCCCAGCAGCAGAGATAAGTAATGCCAGCGCACAAGGAAAATTCTCTTCCTCTCTTTTCCCAATCTTCAGCTTGGAGGGCCCAATAACTTTCCTATCTCAGGCTTCCTACCTGCAGCAGGCTGAAGTTGGAAGGAGAGACACATTTACTTTAAAAGCAGTCCAAGTTATGACTATTGTCTCCCAAGACATAAAACCATTTTTTAAAATAACCGAAGCATTTTAATCTCCGCCATGTTTGACCATCATAATAAGTAGCTGGCAGTGAGGGAGGTGATGATTAAAACCTATCAATCAATCAAACTACAAATAATAATGTAAGAATCTGCAGGGTGTTAAGACTCTGGGAAAGGAGGTGCTTTCTCCATTAATAAAAATTAGCAACAGTATACAATTACCCACCCCAATTTATTGAGGTTTTTCTTATGCTTTTGAGAACAAGTAGTTGGATTTCTCTCTTAGTCAATAATTTTTTTTAAAATCCAACTTTGTAGCTGTTCCATTCTTCCTTTCAGACTTTTTTGGGGTTGTTTTCATATTTTCTTTCTTTTATTTTTAATACTGAGAACTATATCCAGACTGCCTAGTTCTTTGCATAATTAAAGTGTTATTTGATTTCTAAGTATACAAACTCTTTTTCTGACTTAATATATATTGAACCTCAGTTGAAAAATTTTATCATGTGCATATTTCCAGTAAGTGATTTCCTCAGTTATGTCTGTGGTTTACTTTAAGTCATCAGAATGTAAACCCTTTCCAAAAGAGTGCATAACAATCTAATTAAACCATAGGGAAATGTGAGTTTGGTGGACAAGAGAAAGAAGAAAACAAATAGGACATAAGAAGAATGTCTGGTATACCATTTGTTTAGTTAAACCAACTTAAATTTTAGTAGCCCTGCTTTTAAAGTGCACAGAAAACATCTTAAATTTTTTAGTTATATTCTTGCACATGAGGAATATTGATAAAGTCTTTAGAATATATTTTGAGAGCATTCCAGCTGAGTAAAATAAAGTACATTACTTAAAGTTCTGAAGGCCATTATCATCTTGGCTTTACCTACTGATACAAGCAGGCAGCTGTTTGAACAGACTTTTTTTTTTCTTTCTTCCCAGGGCCTTTTATTACACAGAACTATATTATTTTGTTGAAGCACTAAGTGATGAATAACTTCAAACATGTATTTTCCACTTTACTGTGTCTTCAGGAGCTTTGGATGCCTTCAAAAAATAAAATAGTATGCCCTCACTACATTACTTAAATTGCCAGAATTACACAGTGGTAGACTTTACAGATCAGCTTGTATACCAAATAAATCAAAGGCATATCTATTTTCCCCCTGACACACATAAATAGAAGTAACCGGGATGTCCACAATTTGCATTGTGTTCAATGAGAACAAAGTTCTAGTAGAAAGGGGCATTTACAAATAGGTAACAATTTCCAGAACAAAAAAGACCAATAAACAGATATTACAACACAATGTACAATATAATGAAGTCATTATCAGAGTGTTACATGAGTACCTTAAGGAGTGCCATTAACATTCTTGTTGGAAACAAGTAATTTTTTCCAAATGTATGTAACATTTGATAGAGACACAAAAATATAAATAGATCATTTTCAAATAGAGAAGAAAAGATATTTCAGATGAGGGTTGTAATGTGAACAAGAGTTTCAGGATTCACAGACTACATCTGCCAAATGGCCCACAGTGAGCAGGGATGAAAAGGGTGAGAGGAGATAAGGCTGTCTTGGGTCTAGATGTTAAAGGACCATGAGGGCCTTAAAAGAAAGTTAAAATATTTTCCTATTTTAGTTTTGATGCGGAGACTATTTTAAAAACAACATGTCTGGATTTCATTTAAAATGTTATAAAAGCTTGCTCTATAATTGTGGTTCTTTCTTATTCTTCTTTGCATTTCCAGCCCTGGGTATTGCCTACGTCTTATTCTACTCATGTCTTGCTGTGGTTGCCATTAATAGAAATGCCATTTAGAACACCCTTGATAAACAAGGCTTTGGTGTTTCAACATTTTGTGAGCTGACCTGAATGTGAGATGTGGGACATTTTGCATGTATAGATGGAGAAATGGATGAGAATAATAAGTCACTTAACTATTTGTGAATGGAATTTTTGCCCAAACATCAATAACATGGTTCTGTTATTCTTTATTCCTCACAGGGGACATAGTAGCTGGGGCATACAAATAGCTTTTCTGGAAGAGAGAGAGACCATAGTGAATGGATGGCTATTTAGGGAGTATTCTTATTATTATCATTTTCATTATTATTAAACCAGAGGCACTGTGCATGAAATTTGTGCAGGGGAGGTCCCCCGCAGCCTGACCTGTACCCTCTCCAATCTAGGAGCCCCCAGGGGATGTCCTATTGACGACGTAGGCCCACTCCCTGTGGTTCTCTGCTCTCTTTGGGGCCTGCCTGCTCCACGCCATGGTGATGGCCAAACAGGCCCTCCTGGGTGCTGCTTGCAGGCCCACTTGCCTGCTCGTGGGTCACTGTGGCTACGGCCAAGCAGGCCCTGCTGTCTGTTGTCAAGCTGTGTGGCCAGACTGTCTGGGGCGGGTCTGGCTGCACCACCCACCCTGGAGTCCCCAGTTGGGCCCTGCCTGGCTCCCCAGCGCAGCTGCTGCGGGTCTGGCCTTGCTTCCCTCTCTGGCCCTTGAAGCAACCTCGGCAACTAATGACCAGGTCCTCCCCCAGTGCAGGCCCGTGGAGGCCCCTGCTGCCCACCTCCGACACTGCAGGCACAACCTCCTCCTGTCCGGTTGACCCATTATGGTGTCCCAGTAAATTAGCATATTTCTCTATTTTTTATATATATCTATATATCTATATAGATATAGATATAGATAGATACTAGAGGCCCAGGACACGAAATTGTGCACTGGTAGGGTTCCTAGGCCTAGCCTGCGATCAGGGCCATCTTTCACCTGCTTGCCAGTCCCAGTCCCACCCCCACTGCCACCTCCACTCACCCCAGTTGACTGTTCACCATTCGGCTATGATCGGAGCTTGCAGGCTGAGGGGAGGGACCAAGAGGTCTGCCTTCTGCCTGCTTGTCAGCCCCTAGTCCCACCCTGCCACTGCCACCCACCCCAGTTCCCCGTTTGCCATCTGGCAATTGGAGCCTGTGGGCCAGGGGAGGGACCAAGAGGTTGGCGTTCCACCAGCTTGCAAGTCCCCAGTTCTGCCCTGCCGCCACCCACCCCAGTTTCCCATTCACCATCTAGAGATCAGAGCCTGTGGACCAGGGGGAGGGACTGAGAGGTAGTCAATGTACTTCATAGTGACAGGTCGAGTGGTCATTCTAGTCATTATGCCGTTATGGTCATTGAGCTTTTATTATATAGGACTAGAGGCCTGGTGCAAAAAAATTTGTGCACTCTGCGGGGGGGGTTCTCTCAGCCTGGCCTGTGCCCTCTCACAGTCTGGGGCCCCTTGGGGGATGACCACCTGCTGGTTTAGGCCCGCTCCCTAGAGAATTGGGCCTAAGCTGGCAGTCAGACATCACTCTGGCAATCGGGAGCCCTCGGGGGATGTCCACTTGCCAGCGGGGAGCAGGCCTAAGCTGCAGTCAGACATCCTTAGCACTGCTGA
>NW_006299245.1:5458456-5463492 GCF_000327345.1 Myotis davidii | reverse complement strand
TGTGGTCACACCCACTTCAGGGTGGAGGTCCCCCCTGGGGTGCCTGGACAGCCTGGATGAGGGGCTGATGGCTGTTTTCAGGCTGGCCAAGCCCCCCGGCAATGGAAGCTCCCAGCCTCTCCTTTTTTTCTTTTTTATTCTGGGATTTATTTACCTTCTATAATTGAAACTTTGTAGCCTTGAGTGGAGCTCAGAGCCAGCTCCTGCTGGCTGAAAACAGGTATCTGGGGCTTATTTAGCTTCTATAATTAAAACTTTGTTGCTTTGAGTGGTGCTCAGAGCCGGCCAGGAAGCTTGGTTTCCTCCATCACTGGAGCAACCAATCCTCCTGCTCACTTCAGCTCCATGGCTGCCAGCCGCCATCTTGGTTAGGTTAATTTGCATATATTCGCTTTGATTGGCTGGTGGGCATGGCTTAAGGCATAGCAAAGGTACAGTCAATTTGCATGCTTGTCTTTTATTAGTGTAGATTGGGCACACTCTGCAACACCTGAGCATTAAAGGCATCTTCCAAAAGCTTCCCATCTCATTCTCTTAGAAGAGAAGCTGCCTTTTTGTAATCAGATAATTGCCTACATTGGTGTCTTAGTACTTAACAAATGAAAGCTTTTTTCTTGAATTGTTTCTAAACCTGTACACATTTGAAAAGTTTCCTCTTCTCTTTTGTGTTAAGAAGGGTAGACAAACAAGAGGTTTTATTCAGTCTTTCTTTGTGAACTCAACCCTGTCAATTCTCCCCCTAGCAGAGTGACTTACCTTGCTCTTCTGTAATGAAGAAGATTGATGATAATGACATTATTAATTCATAGTACTTCCTTCTTCATTAGGCACTGCATTTTCAAATAGAAAGATCACAACTTGTTATGTAGTAAGATATCAAGGTATAAAGACTTAGAGCATGTCCTATGGTTGATTCTTCCCTTTTATGTAACAAAAAAATTATATCTTGAGAGAAGAATAGTGCAAGCTGTGCTTTTATAGTGACAACTTATCAAGTTTATAATTATTTGTGCAGATAAAAAAAATTGTACAGGGCAATGGGACAAAAACTACCTCTGAGGCAGAACTGGTGTAGGTTCCACTCACCAATGTTCCAATAAACTCTTTTTCATTTAAAATTTTTTTTCAATTAAAGTAACATTTCATATTGTATTAGTTTTAGCAGTACAGTTTAGTGGACAGCCATTTATATACTTACAAAGTGATCTCCCAATAACTCTTGCACCCACCTGACATGACACCATTTGTAGTTGTTACAATGTTATTGACTACGTTTTACATCCTCATAACTATTTTTTAACTGTAAATTTGTGCTTCTTAATTCCATCACTTTTTTCATCTTGCCCCTAACCCCGTCCCATCTGGCAGCCCATCAGTTTGTTCTCTGCATCTATGAGTTTCCTTCTATCTTGATCTTTTATTTTGTTTTGAGATTCCACATATAAGCTAAATCATATGGTGTTTGTCCTTTGCTGTCTGACCTATTTCATGTAGCAAAATACCCTGTAGATCCATCCATGTTGTCACAAATTGAAAGACTTAATTCTTTGTTGTTGTTGTTAATCCTTACCTGAGGATATCCTTCCTCCCCCATTGATTTTTATAGAGAGTGGAAGGGAGTGGGAGAGATGGGGGGAGAGAAACATTGATGTGAGAGAGACACATTGGTTGCCTCCCACAGGAGGGATCAAGGCTGCAACTGAGGTATGTGGCCTTGACTAGAATTGAACCCACAACCCTTCAGTCCATAGACCAGAGCTTCTCAATCTGTGAGTCGCGACCCCTTTGGCGGTCGAACGACCCTTTCACAGGGGTCGCCTAAGACCATCCTGCATATCAGATATTTACATTATGATTCATAACAGTAGCAACATTACAGTTATGAAGTAGCAACGAAAATAATTTTATGGTTGGGTCACAACATGAGGAACTGTATTTAAAGGGCCAGAAGGTTGAGAACCACTGCATAGATCAACACTAACCACTTAGCAGAACGGGCTAGGGTAAGACTTAATTCTTCTTTATAGCTGAGTAATATTCCATTATATTTATGTCGTTTCTCTTTATTTTTTGTATATCTTCTTATATTTTTAGTTTGTGGTTGCCATGTGCTTTATATGGTAACTTCCTATGGTAACTCGATGTAAGCTAAATTTATAACAGTCTATTTTAACTTGATGGTCATTTAAATTATACACCTGTCCAGTCAACATGTCCACTTGCATTTCTAATAGGCATACCATATCTAAGAAGCCCAAAATGACCTGCAGATATTATTCTCCATTTCTGCCTTCTTACAGACTTTCCCATCTCTACAAATGTTGATTCCATTATTTTTTGCTCACATCAAAATCTTGGAGTCATTTCAACACCTCTATATCTTCATAATCCATATGCAATTCACTAACAAATTCTGTCTAACTCTACTCTTCAAAATATGTCTAAAATTTAATACAATTTTATCACATCTCTGCCATCATCTTCTCTCAAGTTGCTATCATGTCTCATCTACACTATTTTAATAGGTTTTCAATGTATCCTTCTGTTTCCAGTGTCACCCACCTTTGACCTGTTCTTAATACGGCAGCAAAATTATCTTGTAAAATAAGCCTGATCATTTTTGTTACTCGGCTCAAACCCTCCAAGAGCTTGCTGACTTGAAATGAAAGTCAAAGTGCTTATGATGGCCTACCAGTCCTTACATAATTTATGATCCCTTCTCACGCATCTCCATTTCCTCTTCCCTCCATTTTCTACAGCGATACTGTTGCTTAGCTGTTCTTTGAATAGACTCGCCATGCTCCTTTCTGAATGCCTGTATTCTTAATAGTCCTTTTGCCTGGAATCCTCTTGCCCCAGATATTTACATAACTAATATCTACGTCTCAGGTTTTGACTTACTTGGTGCCTTCTCAGTGCCATCTTCCCTGGATGCCTTCACCTTGTCTACAGTTGCATCTTGTTGCTCCAGCCTTTATCCTGTCCCTGCCTGCAACTCTTCCTATCCCTAATTCTGGCTTTAATTTGCTTTCCTTTGTGTATATTACTAACATACTATATAATTGAATAATTTACTTTTTATCTCAACCCTCTTTCTTAGAATTAAGCTCTAGAAAACTTTATTTTAAAAATATGTATGTTTTATTGTTCAGAGTTGTCTTTATAGTACCTAGCGTAGTTTCTGATGTAGCAGGTATTCCATAAATACATTTTGAACAAATATCTAAACTTTAATGATGTATCTTCAAATTTATTAAGAATTCTACATATATAATTAAAATATTATTTTGTACAATATTCACCTAAAAACATAGTGCCTTATGTAAGAGTAAAATGAGGAATTAGATATATAGCAAAATATATTGCCCACAAATTATTTTTACATATAAAAACAAAAATTTTATAGGAACCCATACAAACAGAAAGGTGCATATAAACAGGATGGAATGGTTGATTGTGGGAGAATAGAAGAGTGAGGTAAGAGGATAATAGGAAATAACTAGAAAGAATAAAAGAGGAATGTTGTAGAATTTGATCATAATGTTACTAAATCTTCAGCACCTGAAGGCTGGTGTACATGAGAGAGAGAGAGGGAGAGAGAGAGAAAGACAGAACAAACTAACTTGTGGAGACAGTGAGGTTTGGCCAGTGAGACCTTGCTGTTCAGCTCTTTTTCATGGACAGATTCTACCATAGAGGCTGTAACACTGTAAATGTTAAAAAACAAAACAAAACACCTTGAACTGAGCTTTTCTTTTACCTAGTGGTGGGATGTTACATACATCAAAATCATCTTACCTAATAATAGACAAACATGTAAATGGACCATACCTTCGCTACGCCAACCAGCCAATCTGGGCAGTATGCAAATTAACCCAACAAAGATGGTGGTTAATTTGCATATGTAGGCGGGAAGCGGTGGAGTGAAGACTGAAGGTGGCTCCGGCCTGAGTGAAGGCCTGGGTCTCGTGTGCCGGAGGAAAACTGGTGCCAGCAGCCAGGGGAAGGGAAAGCCTATTGCACAAATCTCTTCATGCAACAGGCCTCTAGTCCCATATAATAAAAGAGTAATATGCAAATTGACTCTAACAGCAGAACGACCAGGAATGACTGGTTGCTATGATGCACAATGACCACCAGGGAGCAGACGCTCAACACAGGATCTGTCCCCTGGTGGTCAGTGTGCTTCCACAGGGGGAGCGCTGCTCAGCCAGAAGCCAGCTCATGGCTGGCCAGTTCAGTGGTGGTGGCAGGAGCCTCTTCTGCCTCCGTGGCAGCGCTAAGAATGTCCAACTAACAGCTTAGGTGCACTCAGGGAGCAGGCCTAAGCCATTAGTCGGACATCCCCCGAGGGCTCCCAGGCTACCAAAGGGATGCCTGACTGCCAGCTTAGGCCAGATCCCTGAGAAGCAGGCCTCGGAGGGTCCCGGACTGTGAGAGGGTACAGGCCAGGCTGAGGGACCCCTCCGAGTGCACAAATTTTCATGCACCAGGCCTCTAGTAATATATAAGTGAAGTTCATGGGAGGACAACAGTTCCTAAGGAAAAAGGAGAAACCAGGTTGGGAGCAAGTCTTTCACTTTTGCACATTGACCTTCCCTGTTTTTCTTGAGAAACACAGTAATAATGCCTCTATGCCTGCAGTCAGACTGCAAATTTGATGACAAAAGCCAAACAATAGAGATTGTGTAGCAGAGAGTTAGAAGGAATACTTTTTTGTCTTTGTTTTTGTTTTGTTTTTCTTTCTTAAACAGCTTAAACTGGGCTGCTTACATGTGGAGTTATTGTTATATTAAAAATAAACCTTCATCTGTTTAAGTTTTTACAATATTTTTTCTAACACTCAATGCCTCTATCCATCTAGTTAGTTTACTGAATATTAATGTTTCCTGTTATTAAGATCTGATACTTGCATCATTCCCTGTCAGTTAAAATGAGGATTTATTTTGACTCACAGTCTCAAAAATAGTATCTCTATTCATAAAATGGTTGAAGGAAGCCTAATTGAATTACTTGAATGACTGAGATACCCAGGA
>NW_006299245.1:5456064-5458176 GCF_000327345.1 Myotis davidii | reverse complement strand
TGAAGAAAATATAAAAATTTTTAGCTTTAGTTTTATTGTTTATACTGTTACTAGAGGTCCGGTGCATGAAATTCATGCATTTGGAGGGGGTTTCCTCAGCCTGGCCTGCACCCTCTTGCAATCCAGGAACCCTCAGGCAGGCAGGCAAGTAGAGTGGTTAAGGGTGATCAGGCACACAGGCTCCCTCCTCCCATCAGTGGATTCTGCAAGGAATGGGGCTCCCTCCTCCCTCTTGTCATGCTCCAGTTTGAAGGCCAGCCACACCCCTGAAAGCGTGAAACCCAGAGTTCCGAAGTACCCTGGCGGCCCAGGGCCCATAGACCCTTCCCACCTGCATGCATCTGTGTCCTGGGGCCCACAGATCTCTCCCACTGCCATGCCCCAGAAGCCCAGAGCCCACAGATGCTTCCCGCTTGTGTGCCTCAGTAGCCAGGGGCCCACTGTTCAGTCCCCTGTCCTAGTCATGATGGCCCTATTATTAGTATAGATAGGTGTCCTCATAACCCATCCTCCCCCTTTGCTCACTTCTACCCAGCCCTCCCAACTCACCCTTCCTTCTAGTTAACACAATGCTGTTGTCTGTTTCTCTGGCTTATACATATATGTTCTTTGGCTAATTCCTTTACCTTCTTTCTTCCAGTCCTCCTCGCCCCCGCCCCCTGTCAGTCTGTTCTATGTGGCCATGCTTCTGTTTCTATTTTGTTGATCAGTTCTTTCTGTTCATTGGATTTCAGATATAAGTGAGATCATAGGGTACTTGTCTTTCTCTGACTGGCTTATTTCACTTAGCATAATATTCTCCAGGTCCATCCATGCTGTTGCAAAAGATGAGTTTATTCTTTATTATGGCTGAGTCATATTCCATTGTGTAAGTATAAGGCAGTTTTTTTATCCACTCTTAAAAATATACAAAAACTTTATCAAAAAGTTAGTTTAAAACAAAATATTTAATAAGTGTTAAACCTTCATGTGCTCAATATCAACCTTTTAGTTTGTTCTAAGTATTTTGCATGTAGATGTGGATATTATGTATTTGAATGAGTTAAGGGCTGCGATCTATTTTTGACCACTAGGAAAAAAGAAGCAGTAAGAAAAATTGCTTTGGTTTTAAAAATATTAACAGAATCAATAAAAACACACAAATGTTTTTGTTCTTATTTACTTTAAAAAATGACTTGGGAGCAATTAAGCACTTACATACAGTTTGGGGAAAAATTGTTGCATATTCACTTTCATTCCATAATATTTTAAAGATATTTAATTTCTTTAATAATCTCTGAACATTTAAAGGAAAACATCCCTCCAACTCATCTTGCTTCTGTGTTCTGAGAATTTCCTAAATGCATAAGAATGTCCAGTCTACTAAAATTGTAATTATGACTCACTGTGAAAGTGGGAGCAGAATAACATTCATCCATCTATGAATGAATGCTGATGAACCAGACATATATACAGCCTGTCTTCAGGGAGTTTCCAGTGTGGTCAAGAGACAGTCTTGTAAGAAGGATATTGTTAGACAAGATAAATCATTAAGTAAAATTATGAGAGGGGTAGTTCAGGAATTCTAAAAAATTTAAGATGTGGGACATAATATAGACTTAGGATGAGAGAAGGCTTCCTTGGGGAAACTTTAAAAATTTAAACCTGAAAAACAGGTAGGGTGGTCCTGGCCAGGTGGCTCATTTGGATAGAGCACCACCCTAATACGTCAAGATTGTGGGTTAGTTCCCCGGTCAGGGCACATATAAGAAGCAACCAATGAATGCATCAATAAGTGTAACAAGAAATTAAAGTTTTTCTCTCGCTCTTTCTCTTTTTCCTCTTTCTCTCTAAAATTCAATTTAAATAAGGAGGAATTAGCAAGGTGAAATGGAGAGAAAAATGTGAGAAGATGGATTCCATGTAAAGATGCACAATAGCTAAAGTGTCAGAGGCTGGAGGAAACATTGATATTTCCAGAAAGGAAACATAACGGAGCATAGGTGGAAAGTTGGCATTTGAAAGTGGGCTGCACAGCAAAGGATAAAGTCTGATCATTGCTCCAGGAAGCAAGTTTTCTGTAGCCTGTCTTCCTTCTCCTCACTAGTCATCTTTAGTCTTCTGTTAATTTTA
>NW_006299245.1:5455663-5455998 GCF_000327345.1 Myotis davidii | reverse complement strand
CTGCTCAGTTCTTTAAAAAGGTTTACTTGCTTCATCTGTCACATTGGAGACATAAAACCCAAATCTTTGTGTTGCCCTCAAGATTAAAAAGAATTATTTTCAGAAAGCTTTTTTATTACTTTTGGAAGAGTATCTGGCAACTAGAAAGAGCTCAGTACATGAAATATATTATTGTTAATTTTTTCCGCACCTTTGTTTTTTCATCTTTTTTTAAAAAAATATATTTTATTGATTTTTTACAGAGAGGAAG
This sequence comes from Myotis davidii, assembly GCF_000327345.1. NCBI lineage: Eukaryota > Metazoa > Chordata > Mammalia > Chiroptera > Vespertilionidae > Myotis > Myotis davidii. Next base: position 5,455,748 of record NW_006299245.1, on the reverse strand, counting down.
GGAGAGGGAGAGGGATAGAGAGCTAGAAACATCAATGAGAGAGAAACATCGATCAGCTGCCTCCTGCACACTCCCTCTCCCTGCA
>NW_006299245.1:5437093-5455648 GCF_000327345.1 Myotis davidii | reverse complement strand
ACTCCCTACTGGGGATGTGCCTGCAACCAAGGTACATGCCCTTGATTAGACTTGAACTTGGGACCCTTCAGTCTGCAGGCCAAAACTCTATCCACTGAGCCAAACCGGTCAGGGCAGTTTTTTCATCTTTAAAGTAAATAAAATGTTGTCCACATCAAATGATTATTGTGAAGAATAAAAGAGATTAAGACCACAAAAGCACATGGGGGTAACTGGTGCATGGTAGACACTCAACTAACGTGAATCTTAGGGTATAAAAATGATGGTTGTATTCAAGGCTGTCCATATGTCTTATGTATCAAATTATCTGGGAGTAGGGGAAATGGTATATGTAAACAAATGTAAGAGAAAATGAAAAACCCCAGGGAATTCATGGAAGTGAATACTGATGCTACTTTTACTACTGCTACTAATTATAACAGTAGTTATAGTTGTAATTCCTTACTTGTCCAAGCTATTGAGTGGAAAACTAAGATGTTTAAGTCACTTGGTAACCCTGCAACCATTTCTATGAATTGTACAAATTAGAGAAAGTTAGCTTATTCTGGCTGATTTATTATAAAATGTGTCCTAATATATAGAGTGTTATGTGGACTGAGAATAATTAGAAATGTGACTGAATAACATGCTTATTAATATTTTATATTAAAATATTAAAAATAGAAACTCAAATTTGATTTCCATTCTAAAATGTGTGAAAATGTTTAATTTTCCTGATGCTACAATTCCAAAACTTTTATGATTTTATCCTCAAACTACACATAGAAAACATACAGAAGACTTGCCAAAACACAGACAAAATAATTCTCTGTGACTTTTTACAGAGATGATTGTTTACACAATTTGGATCGCATTAAGAATATAGTATTGCCAAATAAAATATTATCTGGCAGTTGATAACCAACAATGATTCCTGATCTTTTTAAATATTAAAATCCACAAAGCTATTTGTAATCACTCAATTTTGCTGTCATTCTCTTTTCAGTAAAAACATGATAAAAAAGGTGATGCAAGTTGGGTTCTGAGAGGCATTCACAGAATTTCTCATAGTATGAACTGAACTATGTTCTCAATTTGAGAAGGCGTTCTAATTTAGAAGTCATGCATATAAGTATAACCAATGAACACAGACAATAGGGGGGTGAAGGCCTGGGTTGGGAGTGGGGGAGAGCTGGAAGAGGTCAATGGGGGAAACAGGACGACATATGTAAAACTTTCAACTATAAATAATTAAAAAAAATAAAATATGCCAGAAAAAAAAGAACTTGTATGCATAACCCATGGGGTGGTGAAAGCCTGGTACTGGGGGTAGTGGTGTGTTACAAGGGGTCAATGAGGGAGAAAAGAGGACACATGTATTACTTTCAACAATAAAGATTAAAAAAATAAAAATCATGGCTTCACCATAGAAACTTAAAACAATGCTATGTGATATCCTCCATGATATCTTTTTAATGTATAAAATCTATTGGTTAATATTGGCCATTGATAGACAAAGAATAGTTGTCCTCAATTCTTTTGATGTATCTATTAATGAATTTAAAGTTCAAATTCAAAAGACCTCCCCTAAAATGATTTTCTAAACTTAGTTTAAACTTTACTTTTGGCTCAGATCCCTCTGTTGATCCTTCACAGACTGCATTTTTCTTCTTGAATAGTTGCATATCTCCTTAATATCCCACCCTTATTTAAAAAATATTATGTCAGTGGGAGTAGCATGAGGCTTTTGTTTCGGCTCCTTTTACTTGGCACTAACCACTTGCTCTAATCACAAACCAAATGTTTCAGTGTGTCGGAAGCTAGTAGATTCGGAGAAGGCATCTAATATGCATTCATTGCTTCACACAGACACCCAGGAGAAAACCTGAAACTCACAGTATTAGAAAGGGCAGCCCACTTACTGAACATCTGAAATCTGGAGATGAATTTATGCAAATGAGATGTCCTATCTAGTAGTCAAGGAAAAGGGAAGGAGGAGCTGTTTAACCTGGGTTGAATAAAAGTAGGAAAAAAATGTTGCTTTTTAAAATTATTTAGGTTGAACTGACATCTGGTTCTAATTTGCTTTCCAAACTGAATATTTTTGTACCCTCTTCATACTGGTCAAAAATTGCCATTATTAAAAGCTTGTATTTTTTAAACAATTATATAATTTAGAAAGTGAAATCTGTTGTTAATTTTGCACACTAGAGGGCACTAAAATATCCTGAGATTATGTACTCAATATTTACCTTAGATGGTTTTTGAGAGAATAATTATTATAATTTTTAAAGTCTTTAAAATAAACAAAGCAGCAATAATAAGGTTATATATCATTATAAATATTAGTTTGAAAAAATAAGATTGTGATATTATTTTTTAAAGTTACATTGACATTAACTTTTCCTAGTAAGGAATAGGTCTTTGAACACCAGTGTCTCCGAGTATTTTATTGTATGAACTCCTCCAACCCTATCTTATTGCTAATCTTCTCATTTCTAAAGTTGCAATTGCCAAACAGATTTTTAATAGGTTTTTCCCTTGACCTATAATAGTAACTTTTCCAACCATCTTGATATAATCATATTAATATATTATAATACCATTGAATGTTCAACAATTTACCATTTTTAGGGCTAAGAAAAATGTGCCATCTATTGGCTTGATGGATAATACTCAGAACTGGTGTATACATATTTGTATGTTATAGTTTTGGAAATGCGCTTAAATACAAGAATTTTTCAAACAGCTAAATCACATGTTTTAAACAGGTCTTTTTTCTTATCAATGTCTTTATTTCTGTAGTCTTTCTCTTCTCTATCCATTGTACTTCTTATCAGCTCTTTGATATTTACTCTTAAGTAGCTTTTAATGAATACTAAAATAAGACAACAGGCCCAGAATGGAGTTGCTTATGCTAAGCTCAACATAACCAAACCAAGACTTAATTATGGTTTTGGCTCTCCCAGGAATGGAATCTTAAATCAGTTGATCAGGAATGACCTGATCAGCACTAGTTAGGTTATCTGCCTGATAGATGCCCCCTGTCATCCCCTAAAGGGAAGTAACTTTGCAATAACCAACCCACTTTTTTGCCTAGTACAACTTCTTTGTTCCTTAAGCTCAACATAACCAAACCAAGACTTAATTATGGTTTTGGCTCTCCCAGGAATGGAATCTTAAATCAGTTGATCAGGAATGACCTGATCAGCACTAGTTAGGTTATCTGCCTGATAGATGCCCCCTGTCATCCCCTAAAGGGAAGTAACTTTGCAATAACCAACCCACTTTTTTGCCTGGTACAACTTCCTTATTCCCGTTTCCTTCTGCCTATAAAAGACTTTCATTTTGTACAGCTCCTTGGAGTTCCTTTTTATCTGCTAAATTGGATGCTGCCCAATTCAAATAGATTTTTACTCAAACAAACTCATAAAAGTTTTAATATGCCTCAGTTTATCTTTTAACATGAGTCAATAGAAACACATGCAGACCATTTCCCCTTTACCTCCTAGTCTTGGGAATCAACTAATAAAAGGAGATGGCAATAAGAACTTGTGTGTTATAGGTTAGAAGCCATTTTCACCTCTGTCTCACTTAGGAAACACTACTTTTCATGCCGTCTTCGAAGTGTGCATATGACAGTGTTACAGGAGCAGAACTTAAAAAAAATCTATTTAAACACAAGCAAGTAGAAAGGCAACAAAAATAGATGATAGGAAAACAGAGAGATAAAAGTATTAATTCTATATTTATTAGTACTTAGAGTTGTGGCAGTCTATGGTAGGAAGTATGTAAAATTTAAAAATATCAATTGTCATTTCTGTAAATATCTTAAGTAACTCAGCATGTCATTAATTCAGATTGCCCTACTCCTTCAATATTTAATACACACTTATGTACTGATGTTCAAGTACTGATCTAAACACCTTAGATCAATTATTTCATTTTATTCTCAAAACACCACTTCTATTATTACCATTTTACAGGTGAGGAAATTAGGCCACAGGGAGGGTAAGCAGCCTGCTGAAGCTCACACCATCTATCAAAGGCAGAGCCAAGATTCTATATTTATTCATTATTTAAAAATAATGAATAAATATAAAGATATGACAAAACAGTTTATAATCTAAAAAGTGGATGTCAAAGCAATACCCAGTAAGTCAAATCAAATCAAATGCAGATCTGACATAAAGGGGGCAGCAAAGGCATATTCTGGTTGAATTAAATGTGTTAATGTGGGTATTTGTCCTTTTTTCTATTAGCTTTTTATTCCCCATTTTCGATGTTAAACACTTGGTGTTTTAGAGTTTGTGCTCTGGAGCCAAGCTGTCCGGGTAGACTCTTGGCTCTGCCTTTGATAGGTGGTGTGAGCCTCAGCAGGCTGCTTACCCTCCCTGTGGCCTAATTTCCTCACCTGTAAAATGGTAATAATAGAAGTGGTGTTTTGAGAATAAAATGAAATAATTGATCTAAGGTGTTTAGATCAGTACTTGAACATCAGTACATAAGTGTGTATTAAATATTGAAGGAGTAGGGCAATCTGAATTAATGACATGCTGAGTTACTTAAGATATTTACAGAAATGACAATTGATATTTTTAAATTTTACATAGCTCCTTGAATTAAAATTTTATTTATTGATTAGATAGCAGATAATTGAAGCAGCATAGAAAAATAAGGTCCTAAGCACCACTTGGCTCTGCTTATCTATTTGTAAGTGCCTTTCCCAAAATACTTAAAGCATTTGATTCCTTAATCATTCTTTTTTAAAAAATATATTTTATTGATATATAGAGAGAAAGGGAGAGGGATAGACAGTTAGAAACATCGATGAGAGAGAAATATTGATCAGCTGCCTCCTGCACACTCCCTACTGGGGATGTGCCCACAACCAAGGTACATGCCCTTGACCGGAATCAAACCCGGGACCATTCAGTCCGCAGGCTGACGCTCCATCCACTGAGCCAAACCGGTCAGGGCTCCTTAACCATTCTTAATGTTACCACTTTACATATAGTTTAAACTATTGATTTGAACAGTCAATTTGATTGTATAACATACAAATGTAACTTTCAGCCCCATCTATCAGAATATAAGAACATTTCTCAATTCTTCAAATCTTCATTGTTAACCTCTATTGTATATAGCACTTAACACAGATTGCCCTTAGTTGAAATTATTTGTGTATATTTCTTTTTATGCATTTTATGAACTCTAGATATTTTTAACCAGAGGTTCAAACAAGTGAGGTGTTTTTTATACTGATTTTTAGTGTTTTTTATATGATAATTTTGAATTTCCTATTTATTTTAACTCTTATGTCTAGATTAAGTTCCAATTAGATGTCACTTTCCATGGAGAGCTACTCCCATGACCCTGAGCTAGCATAGCACGCCTTAGTCTCTTTTCTGGAAATTATTACATTTTTGCTTTAATTACATGGTAAATTGTGTCCTTCCCTGGACTTAAAAATTCCTGAGGACAGAGACCTCCTCCAATTTATTCATTATGGTATCTTCTGTGTGAATACAGTTATCTAACTCTTATTGAGCCCTTGAATAAATGTTTTTGAATGAAAGCCTTTTTGTTTCCTGTTTGTAATAATGAAAGTAGTTTTTGTGATAGTAATATATTCAGATCCATATTATGGAAAAATAACTTTTCTTGGTGCAAAAAAAAGAAAGATTGGGTTGACAGAAATATAAAGGAAAGGGTGAGTGTATTATATTAGAGCAGAATCATTTTAAAAATTGTACATGTGGAAAAATGTGTGTCTGAATATCAGGGGCTAAACACTATGTAGGCATTTTTTCTTTATTTGGTGCTTTGTGCCCAGAATTCATTTATCTTTATTTTGGTGGTTGTACTTGTTTTTTTCTTTTGAGAACTATTTTTCAGGGCTATACATGCATTGTGTCTAAAGGCCTATGGGAATTGGATCTGGGAACTTCTCCAGAACTATTTGAAAGCATGCCTTCACTTTTTATCAAATTCACCAAGCTGAGAGAATATAAGTCTGAATCTAGCCATCTGCCAGTAGTCATCATCCTCACTGTACAGGTAGAGATGTCTGGTATTTTCCCAAATAAGGTAAAAAGCTGAGTCAAGAGACAGAGAGGCCTGGTGCCCTTCTGGCATTGTTTATTTCCTGAACCCAAAATATCTCCAATAAAATATCCCCTTTTGACTTATCACTTGAGTTAGTAAATGCTACTTTTAAAAAATTAATGTTAGTTGTTTTTTTCTCACTTGCAACCAGTAAACATCTGTCTGAGGTAAGAGATGGTGAGGGATAGAGAAAATCCAATTCTTTGTCTAAAAAATAAAAAGGAAAACATATATGACAATGCACCATTTATATTTTGCAATGTTATGTCTAGCATAATGCAATGCATTTTAATACATGATTTATTGTAGTTTATAAAAATTGATTTTATTTTAAACCTACACTGTATGTTATCAATTTCAAATCACTTTTCTGTGCATTAGAAAGCTGAATTCCTATATATACACGAAAAGTAATACTTTCCTATCATTGTTTCATCCAATTATATTTTCATCAATTCAATGTTATTTTTGTTTCAACATTAACTCTGTATTTAAAGTATATGTAACTATTATACTAGTATCTTAGTAATTTCATTAAAGTATACACCATAGTTTCTAGTTGTCGTTTCTTGGCAACCTATGTAAATTGCTGATTTTATTTAAGCGCCTAAATGGAACCCTACTATTTACTTTGGTTTTCCTTTTGGTTTGCTGCACCTACCCAGTGAAAAATGTATGCACATACACTTGTTAACTTCATATTTAGAGACAAGGATTGTCATAATAATAAGTAAGTTATTTCTTAAGTAAGTTGTTCCTGAAATAATTCAAATTCCCTTTAAATTTATCTATAAACAAAATAAATGGGCATTTTAAAAAATCAAAATAAGCAGCATATCTCCATCATTTACCTTTTTTTAAAGGTGATAGACAATCTTCCACTGATTTCTTCTAAATTGTCAGGAAACAATGTTATTCATAACTTGATTAGAGAATATGTAGAAGTTGCAAATACAGAAATTTAAGATTTAATTTCTTCTCAGGAAGAAAATCTGAAAAATGTTTCTTCTAATGTGCTTTCAGCAAGATACTTTTAGAGTTAAAAATGGTTCCACATAATTAGCATTTATAAGTAGCATTTTGTGCCTAAAAATGACTTCACTTATTAACATTTTTTACTTGCATAAAAGATATGTAAACTATATATAAGTTATAAGCAAAATATTTTTTTTAATTTATTGATTGAATTTTTAGAGAGACGAAGGGCGAATAAGAGAGAGAGAAATATCAATTTGTTGCTCCAATGGTCTGTGCATTCATTGGTTGCTTCTTTTTTTTAATATGTTTATATTTATTTCAGAGCAGAAGGAAGAGAAAGAGAGAGAGAGAAACATTAATGATGAGAGAGTATCATTGATCGGCTACCTCCTGCACGCCCTCCACAGGGGATCAGGCCTGCAACATGGACATGTGCCCTTGATTGCTATTGAATCTGGGATCCCTCAGTCCACAGGTCAATGCTCTATCCACTGGGCTCATTGGTTGCTTCTTGTGTGTGCCCTAACCAGGTAAAATCCACAACTCTGGTGTATTGGGATGATGTTCTACCTAACTGCACTGCCCGGCCAAGGCTGGCATAATACTATTATTAATTAATAGAGGCCCAGTGCATGAAATTTGTGCCGACCCAGTACATGAAATTCTTGCACTGGGGTGGGGGGGGGGTGGTGTCCCTCAGCTCAGCTTGTACCCTCTTCAATCTGGGACCCCTCAGGGGATGTCCATAGGGATTGGGCCTAAACCGGCAGTCGGACATCCTTCTCACAATCAGGGGCTTCTGGCTCCCAACCACTTGCCTGCCTGATTGCCCCTAACTGCTTCTGCCTGCCAGCCTGATCACCCCCTAACCGCTCCCCTGCCTACCTGATTGACACCTAACTGCTTCTCTGCCAGACCGATTGCCCCCAACTTCCCACCCCTGCAGGCCTGGTCCCCCCAACTGCCCTCCCTTGCCAGCTATCTTGTGACAATATGGGGGCAGCCATCTTGTGGAGATGTGGGGTTGGCCATCTTGTGAGGGTGTGAGGGTCAATTTGCATATTTCCTCTTTATTCTATAGGTTAGTAATGCTAGAGGCCTGATGCATGAAATTAGTGCAAGAATAGCTGCAGGCACTGACTTCCCTCCCGCATCCAGGAACCGGGCTTCCCTTGCAGCTCTGGCTTTATCTGGAAGGTCATCCAGAAGGACATCCTAATTATCATAGTATGCTTTTATTATTATAGATAACTATTACTCATGAATTATCTTCTCAAACTAAGAAATAGAAAATTTATAGTAATTTGAGTGTACTGATAATTCCCTCCCCTAATCCTTTCTTCTACCTTCTCCCAGAGATCTAAATGATTTTCCAAATTGATTTTGCCCAAGAAAATAGTAACATTTATAATTATTATTATAGCATTTCTTAGAACAAATTCTTGAATGGTGAAAGAATAAGACAACATACAGAAAATTTCCTTTAATAAAAATATACTGAGAATAATCTTTATTTGCCAGAGTGCAATTTTTTTTTAACTAATAGAAAATCTGGGGTTCATGTTTCTTTATATATTGAACCCAACTCTAGATCTTTTAATAACAGGAACAACAAAAAAAGTCCTGTTGACCTTGGGAAATCTTAAAAATAACAAAACTTACAAATATTGAAAAAAATATTATTTTTCTATGTTATGTTGCTTATGGATCTTCTTTGGCAAATTTAGTAGCCATACAATCTATAGTTTAGAAATAACATTTTCCCCAAATATTTTACAAATTCCTCATTGTATAAACTGATTAAAGTTAAAAGTGATCTTAGATTTTTAATCTAACAATATGTCCTGTTTTGACTGCCATAGCCACATAAAGGAACCATGTTAGTTTGATAGTGAAGAGTTCAAACATCCATGAATCCAAAAAGAAATCTGCAAAATGTATAAAGGTTGAAAATAACATGGAATCTTTTTAGCTCTGATTTTCATTTTAGGATTATTTATGTTACTCTGAAGAATTTTATGAAGAATCTGATAGCCCTTGGAGCATGGTTTTTTTATTTTCCAGTTATTTGTTTTATGGAAAATATTTTGTTGATTACTCCCAAGTCATCAAGGAAAAATATCATTCTATTACATAATAGCATCATTAATTCAGTCAACAGATAATTTATTCAAAAAATATTTATTGAGCCCATACACTGTTACAGGCTCTAGTCCAGGTACTGGCAATCTACCATTGAAGAAGACAAATGTTCTGTCCCATGGAACATCAAGAAACCAACTGATCATTATTTTTAAAATTCAGTATTAAAACAGTAATGTAAATTCCAATTATATAACATAATCTTTCTTTTAACTTTCAATTTGAATGGTTGGTATTTTATAGTCAAAATATAAAATTACCTCTATTGAAGGAAAATGATCACTGCTGGAATTATTCAGTTATTTATTAAGTAATGCATTTGAGAATAAGCCATAGCTTTAAGGATATTCAAGAAACAGGTTAGGGCAGAAACTGTCCAATTCAAGATATGTGAATTAATACAGACTTCATTCTGAAAACATAGGTCTTTATTAAGCCCGTTTGAAATACCAATATTAATCAGTTGAAATATTAATATCATAACTTCATTTTCTTGCCTATATGGTAGAATTATACTTTTTTATTGCTTAGAGCATCATCTCCACAACCCTACCCTAATCAATTTGTATTTGTTTTTCTAATAAATTCATCTTATTAGTTAAAAGCCAGATAGTCCTTATTTTTGTAGGTCTTTTCATATAGCAACAATCTCAATTTTAAGACTATGCAGAACAAGCATATTTGAGGATGGCTATATTTGCTGGAAAGATACTAAATGGACATTGTAAAATGATGCTAAATTAAGGAAAGGATTAGGTAATGCATGAGGATGCAGAATAATGTCTTTGAATGTTGACATTTAAAAAGACACACACAATAAACACAATGTCATTCAAATGGCTAGTGTTTAGTTTTTAAATTAATGATTTCCATGCCAGAGCAGACCCCCCTGAATCATTGAGCTTACTTAAATGAAATTGAAACACAAATAAAAAAGGTTCCACTAATCCTAGTTTCATCATCAACAAGATTTTGGAAAAGTCGTTTGATTTTTTTAGAACTTCAGAATTTCCATCTAGAAAATGGAGATTGTTATTATAATCTCGGTACCTAATTAGCTGTCTCAGCCATGCAATCTATTCTAATCAATCAGTGACATGATGAAGTCATCAGCTACCTGTGCAAGGTTTAGGAACTACATAAATGAAAAAGTCTTTACTTTCATTTAAAGAATTTTCATCTATTTGAAGTAGACATTGAAATACATATCATGTGATAAGAGCAATGACATTCTTATGTTTAAGTTATAAAAAAATAAAGTAATTTATTCCGTTTGTTTAGGGAATTTGAAGTTTTCATAAGAATGGCTTCTTTGACAAACTGCTAATTATACACCAAATCTGTTTTCTTTTTCTTTGCAAGGATATGGCTTTCCAGCTGCCTGTTACAGGCGCCAGTCTCCTTTGTAACTATGAGTGACCGAGTTGGCAAGAGTCATTTGCACAGCTTCCTCACTTGAGCAAAGATAACCTGCTGCCTTCAGTTTGATCTAATTTTCCTCTTTCTGTGGACGAGAATGCATAGGATTTGCATCTTAGCTTGGACCATTCAAAAGGGCCTTATGTCTAATGAAAGGCAGAGCAATATGTTTACCAAAACATCTCCTAGGGTAAAGTAGAAAAAGGAGAAAATAAACAAATGGGACTACATCAAAATAAAGGCCAAAAAGAAACAATGAACAAAATGGAAAGGGAGACCACTGTATGGGAGAATATATTTGCAAATGATACATCTAATAAGGAGTTAATTTCCAAAATATACAATGTAACAAAAGGAAGACAAGCAATTCAATTAAAAAATGGGAAATGTACATAGACACTTCTCCAAAGAGGACATAGAGGTGGCCAAGAAACATGAAAAAAAATGCTCAAATTCACTAATTATCAGAGAGATGAAAATTAATGACAACATGGTATCATCTCACACCTGCTAGAATGGCTATCATCAACAAATCAATAAATGACAAATGCTGACGAGGATGTGGAGAAAAGAGAACCCTAGCACGCTGCTGGTGGGAATGCAGACTGGTGCAGCCACTATGGAAAACAGTATGGAGTTTCCTCAAAAATTATAAATGGAACTCCTATTTTTTTCCAGTGATCCCACTTCTAAGAGTATATCCCAAGAATCCCAAAACACCAATCAGAGAGAATGTATGCACCCCTATGTTCATACCATATCTAAGATCTGGAAACAGCCCAAGTGCCCATCAGTAGATGAGTGGATAACAAAGCTGAGGTAGATTTACACAGTGGAATACTATGCAGCTGTAAAAAAGAAGGATCTCTTACCCTTTGAGAAAGCATGGAGGGACCTACTGAGTACTATGCTAAGTGAAAAAAAGTCAGGCTGATTAAGTATCACATGATCTCATCATTTGTGGAATCTAATGAATAAAATAAACTGATGAACAAAGTCGATCCAGAGATATAGAAGCATGGAACAGACTGAGAAATCTCAGATGGATGGGGGGCAGGAAGAGATTAATCAAAGAACTTATGTCCATATATGCATAACCATGGACACAAACAATAGTGTGGTGAAGTGAAGGCCTCTGGGGGAGTGTTGTTGAGACATGGAGGGGGATCACTTGGGAAAAAAGGGGACATCTGTAATACTTTCAATAATAAAGATAAAATTTTAAATAATATGATTCCTATTACTCTCTAGCTACTAAAAGTACAAGGTACGTAGATGCATTTATATAATCTTTTTTTTTAACTTTCAGTGTTTTTTTTTTAAATATATTTTTATTGATTTCAGAGAGGAAGGGAGAGGGAGAGAGAACTAGAAACATCAAGGATGAGAGAGAATCATTGATCAGCTGCCTCCTACACTCCCCACAATGAGGATCAAGCCTGCAACCTTGGCATAAGACTCATGACCTCCTGGTTCATAGGTTGGCGCTCAAACACTGAGCCATGCTGGCTGGTCTATATAGTCTTATAATAATAGACTTTCTTTTTACTAGTATCTTTAAATGGTTAATTTCTGACATGGAGGGCTTGCTAGTATAGGCACAGTTGTATTGCCTTTAATTATAAATTTATTTATAATTTAGTTTCTTTTCTGATATGGGATCATTACCATCCTGCAAATAAGAAACTGGTGGCACAAAGTGGTTATATTATTTACCCAAAATCACATCAATTGTTGCAACTAGTTGCCAAACCCAGGCAGTCTGGCCCCTATTAATGGATGCTCTAAATTACTCCAATGTGCTATTCCTCATCTAAGGGAAACAATGCAAAGTAGTCTATGACTGGACATCAGGAGGAATATGAGCCAAACACTCATCATTGTGGAGAATGATATTCTGAGTTAAGCAAGAACAAACACAACAAAATAATAATATTAATCTTTGGCAATAAGTAGCCATTTAAAAATTTTTAACTTAATATTACTCTTAATGTAGTAGAAATACTTGTATTTTCTGTCTCTACCTACATTGTTCTATTGCAGAAGAAAATCCCACCAACTGAGGGGGATATATGCTTCTGAATCTGCTATATATTATTGTTTAAAATTAGAGGTCATTTTCATGCACTTTTTTCAGTGAGGGACTTTAACTCATTAAGCAGGCAGGAACTTGGTGGAGAATTTTTTTTCCAAAGAAAGAAAATCTTTGATCTTTTAAAATTATCAATAAAAGTATCATATAATAAAATATACATTCCTTAATAAAAAACAATATGGCTACATCCTTAACCTGCTCTATTATCTATAATAATAAAAGTGCACTATGCTCATTAGACCAGACGTCCTTTCTGATGACCTTCCGGACGAAGCCGCAGTGGCAGGGGCCAAGGCCAAGGCAGAAGCGGGCGTGATGGCAGTGGCGGCTGAGCCCCTTGCATGAATTTTGTGCATCGGGTCTCTAATATAATATATTAGATATTTCGTTTTAGATTGGAAAACAGCAATGAAAAAGCTCTGGTTTTATTAAAGTGGAAAATAAGTATATTTCGTTAACATTCATTAATTTTCATTTATTAGGTTAATAGTCATGGTATATTACAAGCATAAATCAGGACTTTTTTTGCAATCTTACTTTGCAAACTATCCATCAGGGTTATAGAAGAAGGTAATGGTATGATAAAAGTTGCTACTAGAATGTTGTGTATATCCAAGAATATGAGGTGGAGGTGGCACGCAGGGTACAAACAAAGAATTGCCCATCTAATTGGTTTCCTTTATATTCCTTGCTATGCCACTAAAAACTGTGTGACAAGTGTGACTCATAGTTCCCTCTTCTGCAAATGATAAATGCATGAAACACTCAAAGTCATTTATGTCACAAGTTCTTTTAAATGATGATGGATACTTTATTGTTAGGGATATCTGAGGCTAGAGGCAGTAGAAGAATTAAGACAGAATGACTTCACTTTGTATCCTGAGGACATAGACATTAAGTTGAGAAGCAATAATTATTAGAGACCGTGATTTTGGTCAAAAGTCTTATTCCTCATCCACCCAGATCTGAGTTCAGACTTTATGTGCTATGCGTAAAAGAGCTGTTTTATCTCAGAATAATTTTAGATCAGCACTGTCAAAACTTTCTGCTCTGATGAAAATCTACAACCTGAGATGTGGCTATTGAACACTGGAAATGTGGCTGGTAAAACTGAGAATGTGAATTTTTTACTTTATTTAGTCTTAATAATTTAACTTTAAATATTCATCTGTGGCTAGTGGTTATCCTGATTAGACACTTCAGCTTTGAAGGGCTTTTTTGTGGGGAGAAAATACAAGTCTTAGTAGGGAAGATAGCAAGAAATTTTGGGAATCTACTAACCTCAAACAAAATTTTACATATTAAGCTTTCTTGTATATAAAGCCTGGTTTTAAGCAAAGAGCAGATAACTTGCTAGAGCAAATGATGCCAGAGTAGTGGATTACAGCCTCATCCTATATAATAAAAGCCTCATATGCAAATTGACCAAATGGCGGAACAACCAGTGGAACAACGGGTCGCCACTATAATGTGCACTGACCTCCAGGGCGCAGACACTCAATGCAGGACCTGCCCCCAGCCTGCAGGCCCCAGGCTGGCCAAGGCAGGTGCCAGTGGGGGTCTCCTGATTGCCCCGTAAGTTGCCCCACAGATCGGCCCTGATTGCTGGCCAGGCACTCTACCCATGCACAAATTTCATGCATTGGGCTTCTAGTCCTATATAATAAAAGCCTAATATGCTAATTGTCTGACCATTTGACCATTTGACCAGTCACTATGATGCGCACTGACCACCAGGGAGTAGATGCTCCGACCGGTAGGCTAGCTTGCTGCTGAGGTCCAGCCAATTGGGACTGGACGAGATGGGCTGGACACACCCTGGAGCCTTCCCACTGCCCTCCCTGGCCATGATCATGCACTAGTGGGATCCATCAGCCTGGCCTGCACCCTCTTGCAATTTGGGACCCCTCAGGGGATGTTGGAGAGCCGGTTTTGACCCAATCCCCGCAAGCCAGGCCAAGGGACCCCATTGGTGCACGAACTGTGCACTGGACCTCTAGTAAAATCATATAACACAAGAGGCTTGAGGGACCATTTATATCAAATATCTCATTAAATATTTAAATATAAATTAAATCTTAAACATTAGTTAACTCATCAGAAGTCACACAGAAACAGAATTATAAAGAGACATCACTTATTCAATTAAAATTTAAGTAAACACTAACAACTAAATGTCAGCTGATAATCATAACATAGGCTGCCTTATATGGTAAACATTATTATTGTCCTGTTTTACAGAAAACTCAGAGAGATTAAGTAATGTTCCAAGGTATGATATTGTGACATGCATATTTTGGTCTTAATCCCTAACTTCTGGCCACAGCTCCTAAAATTCTTTTCATTTCCTAAGCGATAAGAACCATAGGAGAATCTTTGGTTACATATGGGGTAGCCCAAAAAAATGTATACACACATTGAATAACTATAAAGGCAGTGTTTAGTAAAATAAATTTCATTTTCAAAATTGAGCTATCAGTTGCTAAAGTGTGCGCACATTTTTGGGAGGACACCCTGTATATTTATTTTTGCATAGACCCTGAAATAGCTCTACAGCAATAAAGTTGAAATGAGTTTATTTAATATTTCTAAGAAGCTCCTTTCAGCCATACCTTAGTTTGAGTTAATTAGGTAATTTTTGGAAATTGGGTGATTCTTTAGAGGACTGGTTGCCAGGAACCAAAAATATGATTAAAGAACTGGATTTCTGAGTCTGCATCCTGAATTTCAGGGAGAAAGAGGGGCTGGAGATTGAGTTAACTAACTGCCAATGATTTAGTCAATCATACCTATATAGGGGCTGGCAAAGATAGGTAAATAACTGCGCCAAAGTGTGCTTAGGTACAGTAAGTAAGACTACAAAAATGTGCAAATAATGAAGGCTGGCATTTTGAGCACTTACAAGATTGTACCTAAGTGCACGGTGCCATTGTGACATTCTTTTGAGTTAATAAAGCTGATGTAATAATCATAACCTGCATGGCTCTTCCCATACAAACAAGTGTAAACCTACTTTCCCCAACCCCTGCCTGATAAAGCCTCCATAAAAATCACCAAAGGGGTTCAGAGAGCTTCTGGGGTTGATGAACAAATCCAGGTCCTTGAAGGATGACACCTCCTAACTCCCTGATAGGATCCTTTTGAACCTCGCCTTATAAGGTCTTCATCTGTCTGATCATAGCATCTTTTAAAGTAATAGTAAGTCAACTGTTTCCCTGGATTCTATGAGGTGTTCTAGCAAATTATCAAGCCTGAGAAGAGGTTTGTGGGAACCTCTGATTTGGAGCCAAGTAGGATAGAAGTTGTGTGTCACCTGGGGTCACATTACTTGCAGTTGACATATGGTGGGGTGGCGGGCTGAGTCTTCGGGGCTGAGCCTTTAACCTGTGAGGTTTATGCTGACTCTGGGCAGTTAGTATCAGAATTAAGTTAAATTGTAGGATGTCTAGTCAGCGTCTGTTGAGAAGTAGAAGAAATGTTTGGTATGGTAAAACCCATACATCTGGTGTCAGCAGTGTTGTGAGTGGAGGAAGCAGTGAGTTTACTTTAACAAGGATGCAGAAATAATAAATCGGGAAGCTCATAGGCCAACTCTAGTCTGACTCCAAAGTCTGTTTCTTTCTCTGCCTCCCAGGACACTAAATTCCACAGGGTCAGGAATGGAACACTTGGGGTCCACCTGAAGTCCTCCCTATGGAACCGTGGGCCAGGGTAGGTTGATCACCAGAGATAGATCAACAATCCATCCATAGGAGAGCTCTACACAGAACAGATCTGAACGTTATGAGTTCTTCCTTATAACAGTGAGGAAAAGAAGAAGGATTGCATATAATCGAGTACCTTAGTCATGTTAGCTTTTTAGAAATGTCCCTGGGTTGATAAAACCTAATTGCTTTCTAGGTAATCTACAGGAATTAATACCCTTGGATGCAGTACTTCCAATGTGACAAAATATTTCTGCGTTAGTTGCAAGAATATCAGTGATGTGCTGCACCTGGCATTTTCTGGCCAGCAAAACATGATTGCTTAATTTCGGGAACTCTGCACGTCATTGCACCATATTGGTAGCTTGAAATTGGCAATCGTGGCAGCATTTACACCATGGAAAACAGAAAATGTTACAGATACAAAGTCACCCCAATTCGGAAAAGCCAGTTGTTAAATATTTACCAGCATACCACTGTGTTTTGAGGGTCTATAATTGGTGGGTTACTAAAATTTAATAATCAACTTTGCATCATCCAGCACTTGTTCCAGTTTGTCATTTAATTCTATCTTATCTCTTCAACGCCTCTGTGAAAACTCTTTTCTACATTTTTTCCTTTTCCACCAACAAAAATCCTACTTATCATTTGCCAGAAATTCTCTCCAGCTGCTTTAATTTATGGTTTTTATTATCTTCTGTCATTTCTTTGAATCTACAGTTTGTACCATGCAATTTTTTATTTAACTCATTTCATTTGGTTCATGAATATTAATGTCTTTTTCAAATAAATGGGAATTATTTTATATTTATTTTTTACTTTTTATATATCACACACCAAGCATAGGTTTGTAGGTCATAATTAGTGCTTGACTAAGAAATGTAAAATGTAGAGTATACACTGAAAGACCCTGAATATTTTATTTTATTTGCTTTGTTCAATTTTCATTTGCTTTGACAGCATTCAACAACTCAACAGCTAACAGATATGGAGTTCTCCACCTCCTCATCTTCTATATCTACACAAGTAGAGAAAAACAAACATACTAACTAGTGACTTATCTTTTTGAAAATATTTTCATTTACTTAGAGATATAAAGAGAGAGAGAAACATCAAGATGAGAACAAACATCCATCGCCTGCCTCCTGCATGCCCTACGGGGGATTGAGCCCGCAATCCAGGTATGTGCCCTGATTGGGAATCAAACCAAATTTGGTGCCCAAGACAATGCCCAACCAACTGAGCCACACTGGCCAGGGCCTAGTCACTAATCTTAGTGGAGTCCTTATGGCTAACTGTCTATTGTACTATAGTTCCCTTGTTCATGTTATCCACTTGGATACATAATAGACATCTCCCCTTTACAATGTCCAAAACTAAGCTTCTAGTCTTCATCTTCAAGACTAACCCTCACAAAATCATCTGCGTTAAAGTTAATAGTAACTTAATTCTACCAAAGCTCTATTGCTGTGTAACAACCTCCCCACCTCCCAACGTAGTGGTTAAGGTTGGCTCTACTGTAGGAATTGATTGGGTATTGACAACAGGGTGATTGGGTTGCATGTTTCTCATCACTGTTTGTGCTGTCTGCATTGAGGCTTAGGATTCCATGTGAGCAAGAGGGCAAGCTCGAATGCACCCGCACTTACATCTGACATATTACTGTTACATTGGCTAAATCAAGTCACATGGCCAAACTTGGATTCAGCATAGGAATATTTAAAAGAATATCCTTATATTCAAAATATGTGGATAAAGGAATATAAAAACAAATTGTATGCATTGCTGCAGTTAATCCGTCTGGTCAATTCTTCATTTCCGCAGGTAAAATCTTAGGGTTACATTTGGTGCCTCTTTGTCTCATAGTCTACATCTAATCCAGAAGAAAATCCTACAGATTTTACCTCTAAATATATCCAATGCCCAACCATTTCTTACCACAAGCACTGCTTCCTCATCATAAAAATCATTGTCATTCCTCATCTAGTTTGCTATAGGCTCATAACTAGATTTCGTCCCAACCACTAGGCCAGTGGTTCTCAACCTTCCTAATGCCGTGACACTTTAATATAATTCCTCATGTTGTGGTGACCCCCAATTTCATTGTTACAAATTGAACATAATTAAAGC
>NW_006299245.1:5428258-5430428 GCF_000327345.1 Myotis davidii | reverse complement strand
TGAAAATATTTTCATTTACTTAGAGATATAAAGAGAGAGAGAAACATCAAGATGAGAACAAACATCCATCGCCTGCCTCCTGCATGCCCTACGGGGGATTGAGCCCGCAATCCAGGTATGTGCCCTGATTGGGAATCAAACCAAATTTGGTGCCCAAGACAATGCCCAACCAACTGAGCCACACTGGCCAGGGCCTAGTCACTAATCTTAGTGGAGTCCTTATGGCTAACTGTCTATTGTACTATAGTTCCCTTGTTCATGTTATCCACTTGGATACATAATAGACATCTCCCCTTTACAATGTCCAAAACTAAGCTTCTAGTCTTCATCTTCAAGACTAACCCTCACAAAATCATCTGCGTTAAAGTTAATAGTAACTTAATTCTACCAAAGCTCTATTGCTGTGTAACAACCTCCCCACCTCCCAACGTAGTGGTTAAGGTTGGCTCTACTGTAGGAATTGATTGGGTATTGACAACAGGGTGATTGGGTTGCATGTTTCTCATCACTGTTTGTGCTGTCTGCATTGAGGCTTAGGATTCCATGTGAGCAAGAGGGCAAGCTCGAATGCACCCGCACTTACATCTGACATATTACTGTTACATTGGCTAAATCAAGTCACATGGCCAAATATGGATTCAGCATAAGAATATTTAAAAGAATATCGTTATATTCAAAATATGTGGATAAAGGAATGTATAAGCAAATTGTATGCATTGCTGCAGTTAATTCGCCTGGTCAATTCTTCATTTCTGCAGGTAAAATCTTAGGGTTACATTTGGTGCCTCTTTGTCTCATAGTCTACATCTAATCCAGAAGAAAATCCTACAGATTTTACCTCTAAATATATCCAATGCCCAACCATTTCTTACCACAAGCACTGCTTCCTCATCATAAAAATCATTGTCATCCCTCATCTAGTTTGCTATAGGCTCATAACTAGATTTCGTCCCAACCACTAGGCCAGTGGTTCTCAACCTTCCTAATGCCGTGACCCTTTAATACAGTTCTTCATGTTGTGGTGACCCCCAATTTCATTGTTACAAATTGAACATAATTAAAGCATACTGATTAATCACAAAAACAATATGTAATTATATATGTGTTTTCCAATGGTGTTAGGCAACCCCTGTGAAAGGGTCATTCGACCCCCAGAGGGGTCGCGACCCACAGGTTGAGAACCTCTGCACTAGGCCCATGTCAATCTATTCTTAACATTGCAACCAGAACCATCCATTAAAGTGTAAATTAGATCATATCACTCATTAAAGCCCTCCAGTGATTTCCTACTCATAGAAAAGCTGAATATGTGAAACGGCCTATATTCCCTACAAATGTTGGTGCACTGATATCTTTTCTTTTTTTATCTCTTATCATATCCCCTCTATCTGATCAGCTCTAGCTACACCAGTCTTTTTGCTATTCCTCAAACTCACTTGGCACATTTGCATTTGGGACTTTTCACCTATGTTCTCTCCCCCTGTATCACTCTTGCCACGAGATCTCCACATTGTTCTCTCTCTTTTCACTTGGCCTTTTTGCAACTTTTCCAGTGAAACCTTTCTTGATCACTTTATTTAAAGCTACACCCCTTAACTCTGTCTAATTTTTTCTCATAGGAATTGTCACCACCTAACTGCTGTGCATTTAACTTATTTTTTCCCACCTCTCATTAGGATATGACCTCTATAATGCCAGAAATTGTTTACTGGCATTATTTGTTTACTACAGAATCTCAAGTACCTAGTGTATTTCAGGCACACAGTAATAAATTAACAAATGAATGTTTGAATAATCATTGAGTGAATTAAATACTACTAAATGGCCCAAACTGTCCTAGGTATAAGGCATGTAGTAGTGAATATCAGACTAAATATTGTGGTAAATTACATTATTGTTCCCAATTACTTCATGGAATATATGTTTTATTCATTGTCATATGACTTGCAGTGTATATTCAAGTAGAAAGATACTATTTCCTGTTAAGTGACATCAAGGCAGATTATGCTATTGAATGCAAACAAAAGTGACACCATTGCCAAGACGAGATTGTAAGACCATGTATAGTTTTCTACCATTATTCTTTTCTCCGAGCCATGAGGATGACATGTCTTAGATAGAGGATGCTGCTTCAGTCTGGATTTCAGAATGAATACATGTGGTGCAGAAT
>NW_006299245.1:5424152-5427981 GCF_000327345.1 Myotis davidii | reverse complement strand
CTATGAATGCAGCCCCACAGTGATTCCCATGTATAAGCAAGTACAGAGGATAAAATGGTAGGAGGGAAAGCATATGACTTCCACATTTCTATGAGCTTATACCTCAAAGTCCATCCTCAGAGGCCAATGTAGAACTGAATCCAACAACATGCCCCTTTATTCTTTATTTGTCTGTGTGCCAAGTTCTACATTTAAGCCAAAAGCAATGTGTAACATGTTGTGGCAAAAAAAAAGTATATATATTCATTCCTGACATTCATAGTTACCTTGCTTCTCAGGTAATTCTTATTATGTTAGTGAGTGTTAAAATGAAAAATAAAAAGTATAATTATGTCCCTGGGACTGAGCAAGTGATCAAAAATTTGGGTAAAACCCAGTGAAAGGAATAACTACACTGTGGAGAGCAGTTAGAAAATTCAGTTTCAGATGAAAGCTGAAAGTAAGAGGAGTATGATGGTGTCGTGGGTTTTATGAGTGATATTATTTACATTATTTTAAAAATGTTTTGCAAACATATGTTTGTAAGTAGGGTCTTTCAAAGCAAAATATTTCTTAAGATCAAGGTTTGTATTTCTTTTTTCCTTCTTCAAACATAAAACACCTCATATATTTCACATATAAAGAGTAATTAGAAATGTTTAATCCAGAGCTATTTATATTTTTTAGAATTTTATGATTTTATGTAATATTTGAAACTTAATGAAAATGTATGTAACATTTTCATAAAGAGAATTTATGTAAATTATGAAATAGAATAATAAAATAGATTCCTGAAGAATGAGTACCTAAAATAAGCTGGTTGTTCCAAGATAATGCTGTCCATACCATTTTGCTTCTTTCTTATCTTATTAATCTATTATCTCCAGAGGTAAACACATTCCTGGATTTTGCTTTATTTTTATTTATTTATTTTAAAGACTTTTTTTTTGAGCAGTTTTAGGCTTACAACAAGTTTGAGAGAAATTTATAACTATTTCCCATATACTTTTCAGGCAGAATTGAAACAGCTTTTCTTCATATATTTTCTTTTTCTTTTTTTTTCTTTATTGATTAAAGTATTACATATGTGTCCTTATCTCCCCATTGCTCCCCCATCCCCTGCTCATGCCCTTACCACCCTAGTGTCTGTGTCCATTGGTTATGCTTATATGCATGCATACAAGTCCTTTGGTTGATCTCTCCCCCTTCTCCATACCCTCCCCTGCCTTCCCTCTGAGGTTTGTTGGTCTGATCAATGCTTCTCTGTCTCTGGATCTGTTTCTATTTCTGTTCATCCGTTTATGTTGTTTATTATATTCCACAAATGAGTGAGATCATGTAATATTTATCTTTCTCTGACTGACTTATTTTGCTTAGCAGAATGCTCTCTAGGTCCATCCATGCTGTTGCAAATGGTAGGAGTTCCTTCCTTTTTGTAGCAGCATAGTATTCCATTGTGTAGATGTACCACAGTTTTTTAATCCCCTCATCTGCTGATGGGCACTTAGGCTGTTTCCAAATCTTAGCTATTGTTAACTGTGCTGCTATGGATTTTTCTTCATTACTTCTTGATTAATAACTCTTTACTAAACACCTATTATTTATTCCCTCACTGTGTGAAAGACAGTGGCATATAAAAACTCTTTATATAAAGACCTCATCTCCTCCTCACTTCCAAACTTGTGCCCTAATTCAATCTGTTGTAGTCTATTCAGGCTGCTAAATAAATTACCATAAGCTGGTGACAACAACAGATTCATTTACTTCCCATGAATCTCAAGGCAAGAAAGGTGAATATCAAAGTGTCAGTATAGTCAGATTCTGATGAAGGCTTTCTTCCTGATTCACAGATGGCTATGTCTTCATGTAGGGGAAAAAAAGGGAAGGGAGCTTTCTTGACTCTACGTACAAGGGCCCCCATTATGAGGGCTCATTCTCATGATCTAATTACCTCTCAAACTCAGTATCTTCAAATATTATCATATTGGAGTTTAGGGTTTTCACATATGAATTTTGAAGGGGACACTAACATTCAGTCTATAACAGCTCCTGAACTAACAAACTTTTGTAATTAAAAATGATATAAATGTACAAACATAATAATGTTTGGGTTAAATGATTGATTTTTTTTGTTACTTACTAATTTCACAACAATTATGAACCAGACTGAAACTATATAATCTAATATCCAATTTAGAATTGTTAGTGTTGATAATCCAAGAGTCATGTTGCTAAGGGTATAGCCACGTCCCTATTAGTATCTGACTAATACCCTGGTAGTAAATAGTCAAGGAATTCCTACTTTGTACCAAAATTATCTTCACCTTTTACCAACAAAGCTATAAAATCTGAACAGTTACTATGCTCAATTTTCTCTATAAGAAACTGAGTCTCAGAGAAGTTAACCAATTCATCCATGATCGCATATCAGGAAATTGACAAGGGTGATATTTATGGCAAGATCTGTATGCTCTTGCACATTCTCTTAACCACTGAATTTTGTGACTCAAGCTATTTTGTCAACTTATTATTTTATAAACTAAACTAGAGGCCCAGTGCATAATTCGGGCTAGACTGGCCGGGGGGGGGGGCATGGGTGGTTGGCCAGCCGGCCCCACCCCCAATCGGGGGGGGCTAATTGGGGCTGGGGCTGGCTGGAGGAGGGGCACCAGCTGTTGGCTGGCTGACTCCACCCCCTGGTTGAATTCCTGGTAGAACTCCTGGTCGAATTTTGTGCACTCGGGGGGGGTCCCTCAGCCCGGCCTGTGCCCTCTTGCAGTCTGAGACCCCTTGGGGGATGTCAACCTGCTGGCTTACGCCCACTCCCCGGGGGATCAGGCCTAAGCTGGCAATCAGACATCCCTCTGGCAGCCTGGAAGCCCTTGGGGGATGTCCACTTGCAACTGGGGAGCAGGCGTAAGCTGCAGTAGGACATCCTTAGCACTCCTGAGGAGGCGGGAGAGGCTCCCACCACCACCGCTGTACTGGCAGCTGTCAGCCTGGCTTATGGCTAAGCAGAGCTCCTGCTGTGGGAAAACACTGACCACCAAGGGGCAGCTCCTGCATTGAACATCTGCCCCCTGGTGGTCAGTGTGTATCATAGTGACCAGTCATTCCCAGTGGTTCTGCTGTTAGGGTCAATTTGCATATTAACATTTTATTATATAGGATAGAGGCCTGGTACATGGGTGGGGACCAGCTGGTTTGCCCTGGAGGGTGTCCCGAATCAGGGTGGGAGTCCCGCTGGGGTTCCTGGCCAGCCTGGGTGAGGGGCTAAGGGCCATTTTCAGACTGGCCACACCCCCTTCAGGGAGCGGGGGACCTGCTGGGGTGCCTAGCCATCCTGGGTGAGTGGCTGATGGCTGTTTGCAGGCTGGCCAAGGCCCCCAGCAGGGATCCTCATCCCATGAGGCTGTGGCCAGCATGGGTGAGTGGCTGATGGCTGTTTGCTGGCTGGCCAAGTCCCCTTCATATTTTCTTATGTGTAAGACTTAGGATGATATATTATTTTTTGTATTTATCAGTTATTGCCAAAATTGTTGAAATAAAAAACAAGTTAAATGTATATGCAGTTTTAATAACTACATTTATAAAAACACATTTTTAGTGTGAGAGAGTGGGGAATAAAAACAGGACTCCTACCCAACCGTTGTGACTATGAAGCAGAGACTTTATTCCCAAAGGGAAAGTTAGATGTCCTCATCTAAAAGGCATGAGTTGTTAAATTATTTTTTGTGCTTTAATAATTATAATGCTCAATGAAAAATCCTTTTGACCTAGTAATTAACCTGTATATCTACAAGAAAATAGTCACCATTAATTTTGAATCCCACTGATTTTTTAAAAAAAC
>NW_006299245.1:5409556-5424003 GCF_000327345.1 Myotis davidii | reverse complement strand
AAAAAAACAATAAAATATATATTAAAAAAATAACTCCTTACTGATATGTTAACCCATTAATAATTGGCAAAGTGGGGGGAAAGCGTGGCATCCTTGTGGCTTAAAGAGAAGGACCCTGCCCCTGAAATTGAGTGGGTGGAAGGGTTGGGAGGAAAAAAAATGGCAAAGTAAGCATGCTAAAAATTGTCTTAAGGGAGGTGAAAGAAGGATATTGATGATTCATAAAATAATTTAGAATAAGTATTGAGAAAAGAAGTTTGGCATTCTCTTCTGGAGATGAGAATGGCTGGAAAGATCAAATACAGTTTATTGTTGCTTTTATTTAATCTTTTATCTGTCTGAATATAGCTATAACATTAGACATGATTTAAAACTGGAACACTGAAAATATTAGATAACTATTAAGGTGAATAACTGATATTCTTCCACAACTTCAGGTGGGAAAGTTGTCTATGTTGTTTAAAGTAGATCCTGTTGGCAGGTGCATTTGAAAATGAAAATTAAATTTAGACAAAAATAGAAAGTATTGACACAATTAAGAACAGTAGGGAGAAAGACATCCATGAAAATGAGTCAAGATTTAATTCAAGTTTTAAAATCTACGATTTAGAGAAAGAATGCATAAAGATAATAAATTTCAGTTTTATAGTGTATTTACTTTTGTGTCAAAATGTCGTCTCACTTTTTTTTTCTTCTTTATTATCATCCTTTCTTCCCTCTCTACCTTATAGATTAATACTCGATCTTTGAGGTGGAATAATAATTGCCTTCAACATTATCGTGCAATGTACATTAGTTATCACTACTGGAGAGGTAGCCCATTTCAGAGATAAGAAAACAAGAGCCTGGAGAATTTCTGACTTCTTACTAAAGCCAGATAGCAAGTGGCAGAATTAGGGCCAAGTCAAATCCTGTCCTTACTACACCTCTGTGAATCCTTCAATCACAAGTTTTCACTTCTGCCAGTTACCTTAGTTTTTGAATTCCTGTCACATTATTTTTGGTGCACACATATTCTCCCAACTTCCTCCCATGCCCCATGTTTGTCTTGTAGACTTACTAACTATATTATTTCATGGAGATAGATTTTCACTCATGGTCTCAGCTGCAGGTTCCTTATATTTTGTTGTTTTATTTATAAAGGTTTATATTTTATTTTCATGAAACATGAGATTAATTAATTATTTGCTCTGATAATTTTTGAAGTGATAAAATTTCAAGATGAAATGTACCTCAGTTAATGGATAACCTAAAACTTATACAATGAACTTTGGCATACCTACATGAATGTGCAAGATAAGCACAATATTGACAGCTTCATGGGTTGGGTTTTATCTTAAAATCTTTAGAGAAAAAAGAACATATCTAATAAAGATGATAAAATGTCCTTCAATTAGAGAAATAAATCTTGTGGAGTTTCACTGCATAACATTTTTTGTGTGTGTATGTAACCAAATTAAGAGTAAGGGGTATAAATATGGTCATATATGTTTTCATCAATGCCTTTCCAGTTACGTGATTTACAGTGAACATGTGTGTACAACTGTGTGTATGTGTGTGTGTTTGCACATATTCTTAACCTGGTAACTATATGATATGGTTTTTAAGTTCCCTTTGAGAAAGTCTCTGTACAGATACTTCACATAGGATTTCACCCTGAATGTCAAGGTTAGGACAGGCAGGTGTAGACATTGGTCTGACCAAATGAAATGGAACAATTTCTTTCACATGGTGATGGCTAAATGATAAGTACCCAAACAAAACCCTTGAGATACAGTGTGATATTTCCTGTGGCCACTGAAAAAGAGGCAGAGGGTCTTCCCTGTCGGACTTAAACCTGAAAGGCTGAGGGGAGTGGGGGGAGAACAAAGACAGTGTTGTGTATTTAGAGCCAAGACATGTCGAGAAAATAAATCATGTAACAACATTTGAAGCTATGGATCAAACTGCACCTGAAAACTTAATAGCTGGACATTTCAGTGACATGAGGCAATAAAAATTTTCGTGTTGTTTTTTAAGCCAGTTTGAATTGCATTTCCTGTCATCTGCATGAAATAATATTTACCAATACAAAGCAGATGACTTGGATAGAGTGACCTAGCAAAACCCGGTTTATATTATTAGCTTTAAAACTCACAATTTATAAGAAAAGGAGTTCTGTTTTGCATAGAAAGTGAAAAATAGTTTTGGAGATGGCGGGAAGAAAAAGAACTGAAAGCGTATTTATGTCTGTATGACATTTGGGCAGCAATAACAATATTTAGAAAGCAGATTAATGTTTAAAATGACAGTCAAGTCAGATGTGGTCTCTGCACTGAAGCAGCTTATTGGACCAAAAGACAATAAGTAATTTCTATAAATAAGTAGAGCTTTGATGATTTATTTAAGCATAATTTTGACGAGTTCTGGGATGGCTAAATTATACCATGAAAACATATGGAAAGCTTACCTGAAACATGGTGTCCAAGCTGCCACCAGAGGATTTGAGGGGTAAATTAAAGTGAATGGGGATGGAAGGAGGTCATAAATGTTGGAGTCTGAGCCAAATAAGGATGGGCAAGACTCTGTGCTAGAAAGTAAAGGCCAACCTTAAAGTATTTAAAATCCCAGGGCAGCTGAAATATAGTGGCAGAAAATGAAGTGAGAGGTGCTTGCAAAGGACAGCTTAACCTGCTGGCCAAACGCATCTACATAGGGAGGAAGGGAAAGTCGGGAGGCTGCTTGTGCCGACAGAGGGAAAGGAGGAGTTGAAGGCTAGGAGGTCCCAAAGGGGTTGTAGAGCAGGGGATGTGGTGACTGAGAAGGATTGATCAGAGTGGAAGGTGTGAAATTATGACTCCAGATAAGGAAAATTTCTGGGAATGACAAAGTTCAACACATGGCTGGGGAAGTTAGTTACCAAGATAGACTGGAAAGAAAGTTTCTTGGAAATAATGAAGTTCAGGTCTCAGTGGTGTTAGATGAGTCGTTCATGTTTTCTTATATCACCCAGTTTGATGATAGTATTACTGTTGTCAGCTACTTAGTATTGAAAGGAGAGCAAGGGAAGTCAGAGATTGTTACGCATGGTCAGAAAGGGACACTGAGCTTGTTGGTTCACCAAGAAACTACAGGTTCACACACCTCCCTTCCCTTCAGATCACAGGGGGAGGTAAGGACACGCACAATAAAGTCAAAATGGCTCAGGGGGAGGCTCTCCCATAGAGGACGGTCAGTCTAACCTGGGTAGAATATAGTTGGCTAGGGGATGGACCTGAATGCAAGCCCAAAAAAACTTGGGAAGCTAATTGGTGATTTTGAAAAAGCTCCTGGTTATAATCCCAAGAGGCAAATAGCTCTGTCTCACTCATGTCTCATGTGTTCCTACGAGCATGCGACCATGCACGTCTAGTGGCCACCGGGGATCTGCTGCAGACTGTGTGTGCTGCAAAGGAATATGAAGTAGAAAACCTGGACATAGGCTTTTATTTTGGCCCTGCTGAAGACAGAGCTGGACTTTTCTATGTTTGGATGAAGGGAGATACAACATTGGGAACACAGGGGCAGTGACAGGGGTAGGGGCAGGGGCAGACTTCCCAAATAAATCTTGCTGCTAGACCACAATGTCCCATGTGTGGGTCCTTGGAATTCTTTCCTTGCAATCCTGTGGAAGACCTTGTATCCCACCCCCAGCAGTAGAAATTGGAGGGTAACAAAAAAAAGTCACCTAATGCCAAATCTTCAAAGAATTAGGAACATTTCTATATGATATGGAGCAAATAGAATCTTCAGAGTTACTTATTATTGATCACAAACTGTTAAGCAGATGCTAAGAAGTTTATTGATATACAGTATATTAATTTATTCACTTTATCCCTATCAGGTAGATACTTGATACTTTTGATTTCATAGATAAGAAAATCACACTATAACTATTGAGTGGAATGATGAAGTTACTTGCCAAAAGTTACATAGTCAGGATTTGAACTCATGTATTTTGTTTCCAGAACACATACACACCTACTCTTAACACATACACTCCATGTTAAAAAGTAAATTGCATGAGTGTCACATAAATAAAGGAATCAGCAGTGGGAAGACAAAAGATACCCCAGTAGGAGTTTTAGAGGCATATTAGGAATAGTGAGAAATAAGAGGAGAGCTAGATGGACCATTTAATTTCATTTGAGTTCTGAGAGGAAATAGTTGTTACCTTTTCTTCTGTTTTGCAGATGTCGGCTCTATGGAGAATAGAACGCAGGCTTGAGATGGTTTGCAAAATTCTTGTAATGATTTAAGTTTCCATTTCGATGCTCTTAGGACAGTCTCTTCCTATACTGACTATGTCCTCAGCCACGGGACAATAACTAACAGGATTGTGATTTGATTTGTCCAATGGAGCAAATTGATAAGATTCAAGGAAAGGCTTTAAAAGTGCTTGCTCATTAGAATTTTCTAGCTCTTGTGGCTCTTGGGTACCTTTCAATCACCATCATGTGAAAAGACCCTGCTAGTCTGCTTGATGAAGAAAGCCTCATGTCTCTTGTTTATTAATAAATATTGTTTAGATTCATTAATATTATAGGTGTGGTTTTTTTAGTTTTAGTATCTGTGTCTATGATGCTAAGAGGTAATAAACAGACCTATAATATTTTTATATTTTATTTGCTTCTATATTTTTTGTTATTATTCCCATTTCAACTCTTTAAACCTCAGTTTTCATGTTTGTTGGCTTAATAAATATCTCATAGTCTCATTGTGATGATAAGATGAACAAATAAATGAACTGATCAGAATAGTTTTTGACAAATAACGCATGGTACGTAAATCACTATATATTATATTAATAGGACAATAGATATAGTGTTTTTCATTATTCTTATAATATTTCAACACTTCAGAATAAGTTCATGTTGGTTAAAATAATCACTTTGGAAATGTATGTCTTTCCTCTGTACTGTGATTTCAAAATTTTAATGAAAGCTTCAAAATAGACACTCTATTCACGTGCTAATAATGCTCCATATTAACAATAAAAGAATAAGCAATAGTTGACACTATTGGAACTCTTGGGTTCCAGTAAGAGTATCTCAACCTTTTACATTTTTAAAATGTAATGAAAATTTTTGTATTTTATTGTTTTAAACATTTTAAGTAAAGATTTTGTATTGATTTTTTAAAGAGAGAGTAAAAGAGTGGGAGAGAGACACACACACTGATATGAGAGGGAAACATCCATCAGCTACCTCCTGCTTGCATGGCCCCTGCTGGAGTAGAGCCCACAACCCAGGCAGGTGCCCTGACCGGGAGTCGAATAGACAATCTTTCGGTGCTCAGGATGACAACCAACCAACTGAATGATACCGGCCAGGAAAATTTTTTCTATTTTAAATATTTAAAATAATCAACTGAGTGTAAATTACTACATATCCATCTATGCTATTCAGAGGTACAAAACACCTAAATGTCAAGTTTATAGAATGCTAAAAATATTTTTCAACCACATTAACTTTCCAAATAACATAAAACAAATACAACCAAGGATTTCAAAGTGTCTTTGATATATTATTAGAGAAAATATGTATCTTTTATTTTAATCTTAAGAAGGGGAGGAAATCAGTGAAAAGGCATGGTGTTGATGCCAGAATGGAGCAGAGATACAGCTACTGGACAGTTTTGAGAACTTGGGCAAATTTAGTAACTTTAGTTTCTTTACCCATAAGATAAGAATGAACATAATGCTATTTAATAGAGTTTTGATAGATTAAAAAGGAGTAAAATATACTTTAAGCTTCTCATAAGTTACAAATTATATTTTTAAAAAATAATTAAAATTAATTAACTTAATTTTTTAAAATTACATTTTAAAATTAAATAAACATTAAAAACAGAGCAAATGAAAGTGCAATCTTTAGATCTAGACATTTGTGCACTACAACTTAATAATAATGAGAGTTTGAGAATTTTATTGAAATTTTCTTAAATTGTATCTTCATATTTGTACAAGTAGGATAATAATGCCTAGCTCATATGACTTATGATTATTAGGTGAGCAAAATTTACATGCCAAGTACCCATAATGATCTTTAGGACATCATAGACACTCACTAAGCAACAGTCATTATTTTTATTATCCTTAGTATAGTCTAGTCTTTAGGTTTATTATTTAATAAAGGCATGATAGAAGGATAATTTTTGAATATTTTTAAAAGTTAATAAATATAAAATATATAAAATTAGCCTAAAAATAAAGGTTAATAAACTAATGATCTAGTTTAAATTGTGCCTATATCATTTTTTCTATAATTTATTTTTACCAGTACAGATTAGGAATTTTTTTCTATATAAGCCATGTATTTTAATTGGTATATTTGTATTTTATGTACTAATTAACCTGGTGACCAATAACATATTTTAGTGTGTATGAAATATCATGATTAGCATTATTATATTGTATTTATTTAGGTATCAAATTTAAAAGAACTTGATCAACTACTATATATATTAATCACTCTGACATCATTGTCAACACTTTAACAAGTTGAGCTAAATAATATAGCTGTAAAAGCTTAGGAGAATTTACATTCTAAAAGAAGTTTAGAATGTAGTTGAATCACAAAATATGTTTGAAAAATACATAATTATTGTCTAGCAATATGATTTCGCTTTGATATCCAAGAAAAAATTATAGTTTTATATAGTTTTAAGGGTATATATGTTAGATTTAGAGAAGACAGCAATAAAGTAAAGAAGTAAAAAACTAATTCAGTTTTTTACTTCAGGATGGCATGCTGAATGAGTTTTATATCACTTGTCTTTTATATAATAGAATATTATTTTATTTTGACAGTAATTAGATAGTCCATATTTAATTAAGTCTTTCATTGGGTTAATCATAAAGGTTTTTTATTATATAAAGCTAGGTCATTTTAAGCTTTGGATTATTTATTTATTTTTTTAAAATCTATTTTATTGATTTTTTACAGAGAGGAAGGGCGAGGGATAGAGAGTTAGAAACATCGATGAGAGAGAAACATCGATCAGCTGCCTCCTGCACACTCCCTTCTGGGGATGTGCCCGCAACCCAGGTACATTCCCTTGACTGGAATAGAACCTGGGACCTTTCAGTCCACAGGCTGATGCTCTAACCACTGAGCCAAACCAGTTTCGGCTAAGCTTTGGATTATTAATCATTCAGGGAAAAGTTTAGCTCCATCTCTTGTGTTAATCTTAGACCCTGGAATTTATTCATAGTATTTTTACATTCTTATGGATCATTTCATTTTATATTTTCAGAGGAGGGGAAGTCAAGATGAACTGTTCTCTATGTTGTCCCTGTACTGAGCAGTAGGGATCAGAGGAGAGAACAGTTCTGAAGAATAATCAGAATAAATGCACATTCAAATGCTTCACAAACCACAAAAGTGCCTTAATCATTTTGTGCTTTTAATATGGAAGTGGGAGAGATATAGGGACTTTCTTTCCCTCTTCCATAATTCACAGCACATTTGGACTGTGATCATTGCAATACAATCAGAAGAAAAAGAACAAACTGGTGCCAAGGAAAATAGAATGACAAACTATGATTAATTATAGAAAAACACACATCATCATGCTAAAATTAGTTCAATTAAATGGACAGAGAAATATACCAACTGTGAACAATGGGTAATATTTCATTTTATGTTTTTATTCTGTATTTTTATAAAACGGAGACAGATGATATATGCATGATACCCTAGGTTTAGTATGTCTCTCTTCCTCTGTTTTAAAAAAGAACAATGCAAATAAATGCAAACTAAAACTAATATATCTGCAATGTGCAGGGTTTAGTTCTGAACAATCTTTTATTTGCCTCCAAGATGTGTGAAAGTGGTATGCCACTTGATCCCTAAAGTGTATATTTTATGGAACATAAGTCCCAGAATGTGCTCTGAGACCAAAAGGGCCAGGAGGAAAAATGATTCCATGGTTGAGTGCAATTCTGTTCTTGAGTAGTCATGGTTACATTATCCCCCTGAAGATACCTACAAGTCTTTGGATTTGATAAAGATGCTTATTTGACTTTGTTAGCCCAGTGATTCTCAAGCTTATTTGTATGTATATTCTTTCCTACATATCACTTTCTTCACAGTTAGTATCACTTGACAGTAAAGTGGACCATGAGTTAGAATGCCTGGGTTCAAATCCTGACTCTGCTATATTCTAGATCAGTGGTGGGCAAACTTTTTGATTCGAGGGCCACAATGGGTTCTTAAACTGGACCGGAGGGCCGGAACAAAAGCATGGATGGAATGTTTGTGTGGACTAATATAAATTCAAAGTAAACATCATTACATAAAAGGGTACGGTCTTTTGTTTGTTTTGTTTTGTTTTGTTTTGTTTTATTCATTTCAAACGGGCTGGATCCGGCCCATGGGCCATAGTTTGCCCATAGCTGTTCTAGATGCACCATCTAAGACAAGTTATGTATCACTGATTTTAAATATTGTTTGTATTTAAGAATAATTTTAGATTTCCAGAAACATTATGAAGATGATATCTTTAGTTCCCATATACTCTGCAATCAATTTTATATTGGTATAGTATATTTGTTATAAATATATGAACCGATAGTGATATGTTATTTACTAAAATACACATTTTATTCAGATGTCTCTAAGTCTTATTTTCTATTTGAGGAGTCTATACAGATTACATTATAGTCACTAGGCTTCCCTTGATTGTGCCTCTGCCGGTGCCACCAAGATGGCCACCCAGAGCCTTGCTTGATCCAGAATCCACCAGCTTCGCCATGGCTTGTTCAGTCCAGGAACCAATGGGGGCCGTGGGCAATACTAGTAAGTGAGTGGTGGCCTGAGGTTACAGCAGGAGCTGTCTGGCAACAAAGGAATTTCTGCCTTCCTAAATCAGACAACCTTTTCCAAATAGATGGGAAGTAGTTAACAAAGTATATGAAGTCTCGGGGTACAAGCTCTCCCTAAAGTTCCCCAGTTGCTACCCTTACAACATATCCACAGTGAAGTTCCTCAGACCTTGCCATCACCCCAACGTGGATACTCCAGGTAACACTCCCGGACACTCCAGGATGCCTGGACATGCTGAAGGACAACTGGCCTGCCCTGTATGACGTCAGGACCATCCTGCTCTCTGTCAGAACCTGGTAGGAGGACCCAACATCCATAAAAACCTTTAAATACACATGCTGCTGAGCTCTGGGAGAAAAAAAAAATAAGCCTTTAAGAAACCTATGCAGAGCAGATCTCCAGCCAAAAGCCCTGACCCAGGCTGTCCAGCCTCTCTCCTTGTGCTGTCTTTATATTTTTTCCTTAGATGGTCAAATTTGTTTTATTTCTGTTTCTAAAAATTAAGTCTCTGGTTGAAACTCTGTAATGAATATATAAAATAAATACACCCCCACAAAATGTCAAGGCTCCCCTTGACTTTGACAGTTTCTCAGACTTTTCTTGTATTTTACAACCTGTTTTGATTGTTTTAAGGAATACTGGCCAGATGTTTTTAGAGTTCCCCTCAACTGGAATATGACTGATTTTTTTTTTTCATGATTAGACTAGGGTTATGGGTTTTTAGTAGAAAGAAACAGAAATAAAATGTATACTCATCACATCACATCAAAAGTACACATAGTCTGCCCTCCATATTAGTTGATTCAACCAACAGTAAATAGAAAGTATTAAAGTCCTGACTAGGTAGCTCAGTTGGATAGAGTGTCCTCTTAGATAGCCAAGGTTGCCAGTTCATCCCTGGTCAGGGCATATACAAGAATCAGCCAATCTATATATATAAAAGCCTAAGTGACTGAACGACCAAACAACCGGTCGACCAGTCACTATGATGCATACTGACCACCAGGGGCAGACACTCAATGCAGGAGCTGCCCCTGGTGGTCAGTGCACTCCCACAGCCAACTTCTTATGACCCCACCCCCTAGCTGGCCAGCCAACCTCCCATGGCCTCTCCCGCTGGCCGGCCAACCTCCTGCAGTCCCTCCCCCCAGCCAACCTCCCACCACCCCGATTGGCCCTGATCACAGGCCAGGCTGAGGGACCCTACCTGTGCACGAATTCATGCACCAGGTCTCTAGTGAATATATTAGTAAATGGAACAACAAACTGATGTTCTTTTTCTTTCTCATGGATGTTTTCTCTCTCTCTCTCAAATTAATCAATCAAAATTTACTGAAAAATATATTAGGGAAAATATGTTTGCCTTATTGCTGACATTGTTATGCAGTTAGGCCTACAATGGTTGCATCTGTACTAAACACGTACAGATGTTTTTCTTTGTGATTATTTTCTAAACAATACATTAAAACAACTACAAACACAGCATTTACGTTACATCCAGTATTATAAGCAATTTAGAGATTAAAGTGTATTGGTTATATGCAAATGCTATGTCTTTTTATTGCTTTTTTTGAGAGGGGAGAGAAAGAGAGAGAGAAAGGGGGAGAGAGAGAAACAAGGATGTGAGAGAGAAACATCAATGCTGTGAATTGGTTGCTTCCTGTACATGCACCGACCAGAGATTGAACCCTCAACCTTTTAGATGTATGAGACGATACTCCAACTAACTAAGCCATCCAGCCAAGGCTGCTACACCATTTTGTATTAGGACTTGGGCATCCACAGATTTTGATATCTGCAGGGGTCTTGGAACAAATCTTTAATTATACCAAGGGACAACTGTGCTAGCAACATGACTTATCACTATTAATATTGATTGATCATCTGGCTTGAAATAGTCAGAACACTTTAATTATTTTATTTTATTATTATTACTGGAGGCTTGGCGCACTGAATTCATGTGCAGGTACTGTCCCTAGGCCTGGCCTGCAATCAGGGTCATCTTCCTGGATGTCTGCAGCTGGCCCCGCCCCCTGCCACCACCCACCCCTAGTTCCTTGTTCACCATCGGATGATCAGAGCCTGACGGGAGGAGGAAGGGACCGAGAGGTCGGCTGTTCCTGCCCACTCACCGGCCCTGCCCCTGCTGCAGGTCTCCCTCTGTGTGTGGGGTGACCCGCAGTGGGGCAGGAGCCTTGGCCTGGCACCACCCGCATTTCCCATCACCTACCCCCGGTTCCCTGTTCACCACTGGAGCCTGCCAACTGGGGAAAGGGACTGAGAGGTGGTCAGTGCGCCTCATAGTGACTGGTCAAGTGGTCGTTCTGGTCATTCGGTCATTAGGGTCAATTTGCATATTATCATTTTATTATATAGGATCTATTATATAGGATTTATATGTGTCCTCTTTTCCCCTATTGACCTCTCCTACCCAGCCCAGGCCACTTCAGGAAGAAGTCACTATGTATAGCACACACTTAGGAAAAGGGGTGTTATGCTTTGCCTACACCAAAGCATATCAAATTTAGCAAATCCATTAAATTATGTGGGATTCTTCTGCACAGGATATTTGCCTCTTCTCCTCTGTTTATTAATTTATCTGGTTGTTTTATTTATATTATTATGGACTCATGAATATTTATTTATACTTTGGTTAAAATCCAGTACTACTTTATTTGTTTAATTGCTCAAGTTGTTTAAGTTTTGGCCATTAGAGGCTTGTTCAGTTGGCTTTTCATCCCTTTGACATATCACAATTTGTAAGATTTTTAAATTTGAGCTCTTCTTTATTTCTTGACACTACAGGATGCTCCAAGCTCATCTTACATATTTTATTCTTCAGTCCTAGATCTGATCCCTATTATTAAAAATTAAGATTTGGGTGCTAGGTATACTTCTTGCTACTGGAGTGTCAATGTAACTAGGCTCTGTCAGCTGTCAAAGTACAGAAGAAAAAAATATATGTATAAAATACTACTATATATACATATAGAAGTATGTTATACATTTATACATATTCATATATATTTAGATATATCTGCATATACTGAATTGTTTATACATTCTGTACATAAATATTTCAATATTTAACTATCTGTATCTCTATTAAAGTAAATGTGACTTTAATCCACTACCCAATAAATTATTCTGGGCTCCTCTTATTGATGCACAAACACCCACTCTGACAGAGAGAAACCTGGTTTCTAACAACCACCTATTTTCTTAAATGTTCAATTCTAGTATACATGGATAGTAATATCATAATGTTAACTAGAACCTTTTTGGGAATAAACTTTATTGTCATCAATGGAGTGCTTATGTAGAGTTTATTTTGTCTTTAGTCTTATAGACTCTTCTCTGTTTGAAAGTTACTCAGGTCAGTATCTAGTTTCCCTAACCCCTTCAGTGTGTTTGTTTCATACATATATATAAAAGCCTAGAGACCATTGACTGAATGACCAGAGACTGGAACAATCAGTCGACCAGTCGCTATGACATGCACTGAGCATCACGGGGGAAGCACTCAAAGCAGGAGCTGCCCCCTGGTGATTAGTGCATTCCCACAGACAGCCTCCCACAGCCCCTCCCCTCGGCCAGCCAACCTCCCATGGCCCATCCCCTCAGCCAGCCAGCCAACCTCCTGGGGTCCCTACTCCTGGCTGGCCAGTGCCCCAGTAGGCCTTGATCGCCAGCCAGGCCAAGGGACCCCACCTGTGCACAAATTAGTGCACTAGGCCTCTAGTGTATTCATAATACAGTTACAATGTTTTGCCATCTTCTGCACTCTATACTGGGGTCCTCTGACTTCCTAATTCTTTGTAATTTTCATACATTAAGTATCACTTTTTGTGCTGTAAAATGGTAAGAGCTTTGATAAATGTGTAGCATCATGTATCCATTGGAATGTGTTCGCTGTTCTAAAAATTTTCCTTATGCTTTACCCTCCCCATTCCCTCAACACTTTGACCACTACTAATTGTTTTACTGTCTCTGTAGTTTTGGCTTTTCCAGAATGTCATATAATTGGAATATAACAACATGTACCCTTTTAAAAACTGACTCTTTTCATTTAGCAATTTGAATTAAAAAATATATAAAAATGGCTAGATAGCTGATATTTTATAGTGAAGAATATTCTAATATATGTGTGAACCAGAATTTGCATATCATTTGCCTATTAAACAACATTTTAATTCTTTCCAGTTTTGGTAAATGTTAATAAACCCTCTTTAAACATTTGTGTGCAAGATTTTATGTGGATATGTTTTCAAATCAATTGGGGAAATAAATAGAAATATAGTTTCTGTATCAACAGTAGCACTATATTGAGCTTTGTAAGAAAATTTCTAATAGTCTTCCAAAATACTTTTTTTAGGGAAAATCTGTTAAGCTCTTTCACTCATTAAAAAAAAAAAGGTTGTTTGTGTACATATTGTTGAATTTCAGAGTTCTTTGCATATTTCAATACAAGTTATTTATCATATATATTTTGCAAGTATTTTAAGTCAAATCTGTGGCTTATCTCTACTCTCTTAAGAATATCTTGCACAGAACAGGTAAATTTAATTTTAATGAGGTTCAACTTACCAATTTTTTTCTTTCATGGATTGTTCTTTCAGTTTTGTGTCTAAAAACTAATCTTAAAACTCTTCTTAAAAGTTCTCATCATGCTCTGCCTAGTGTAGCTCAGCATTGACCTATGAACCAGGGGGACACAGTTCAATTTCTGATCAGGGCACATGCCTGGATTGCAGGCTGGATCCCCATTAGGGGGCATGCAGGAGGCATCAAATTGATGATTCTCATCATTGATGTTTCTATCTCTCCCTCTTCCTTCCTCTCTGAAATCAATAAAAATTTAGTTTTTAAAAGTTCTCAAAATAAGAAAAAAATACAACCATATGGTGACAGAAGATAACTAGACTTAGTATGGTGATCATTTAGCAATATATACAAATATTTATTCATTATATTGTGCAGTAGTCCCCCTGTTATTCATGGGGGATATAATCTAAGGCTCCCAGTG
The DNA here is from genome assembly GCF_000327345.1 of Myotis davidii. Classification (NCBI taxonomy): domain Eukaryota; kingdom Metazoa; phylum Chordata; class Mammalia; order Chiroptera; family Vespertilionidae; genus Myotis; species Myotis davidii. Next base: position 5,410,131 of record NW_006299245.1, on the reverse strand, counting down.
GATGCTGAAATCAAGGAGAGTACCAAACCCTATATATACTTCGGCTTTTCCTATAAATACATACCCATGTTAAAGTTTAATTTTTAATTTAGGCACAGTAAGAGATCAACAACAATAACTAATAAAACAGAAACATTATAACCATACCCTGTAATAAGAGTTAAGTAAATGACTTTTCTCTCTCTCAAGATATGCACTCTATTAGCTGAATGATAGTCACAACAAATGGAAGCACAAGTCAATGTTCCAGATCTATTATACCCTTACTAGTGTACTGGTGCATGAATTTGTGCACATTGAAAGGAAATCAATTAGAAGAAATATTTTAATATTGCTATCTGCCCTTTCTCTATAATAGAATTGCCAACCAAATTCATGATCGACAATGACAGATCAAACACATGCGTGTGATTGATGCCAGTGAGAGTTTTATATGTATTGCACATGCACAAATCAACTTAGCCTTTTATAGATATAGAATAAACTGCTTAATTAGACCTGCTTTCTGATTTAGCTAAACTTTTCCCAGCCCAGTGAAGCACCCCAACTTCTCTTTCAGGTAATTGTCAGCAGCA
>NW_006299245.1:5401241-5408317 GCF_000327345.1 Myotis davidii | reverse complement strand
ATGTTTCAAACTGCAAGCTCAGAGGCCAGCAAGGCAGGCGGGGAACGTTGGTTTCCTCCGTCACTGAAGCAACCAAGCCTGATGTTAGTTTCAAGCTGCCTAGCTGCCGGCCGCCATCTTGGCTTGCAGTTAATTTGCATATCTCGCTGATTAGCCAATGGGAAGGGTAGCGGTCGTATGCCAATTACCATGTTTCTCTTTTATTAGATAGGATAGGCCCAGGTCAAGGCCTGTCCTGGTATCTATTTTTACAAACTTTAACAAGTTTGGAGATTACCCATTAAGAGATGAATAAACTGAGTCATAGAGATTATGCTATATTACCAATAATAGTATAATTAAATTTTAAAGTTAGTTTAAACTATCTTTGAAGCCTTTTGTTTTCAACTACATCTTGGAAAATATTAAGTTGTAATAACTTCCCATTTTCTCATTAACACGGTGAACTTTTAAGAAATTTAAATTTGTTTCCTAAGTTATCTTTCTTAAAAGATTGTTTCCTTTAAATGGGCTACAAATTGAAAAAAATATTGGGATAAATTCTAAGGTTAAAGTTTTTCTTTTAATGGAAACATATAAAATATTAAGGATGACTGGCTGGTTAGATTCCATTGTATGTTGGTAAGGGATATTGGTAAGTATCTTAATGTATACAAACTTCTAAAAACATCTTTCAGACTTGGCTTCTTCTTTCATGAAAATGAGAACACTTATAGCAAACAAATGAACTGAGATGATTAATTAGTTTGAACTTTACGAATTATAATGCACTCTTAGAGAGAAAGAAAATAGATATTTAATTATATGTTTAGAAAAATGAGTACATATTTAAAATATAAATAATTTGAATGGAAAATATTTCAGTATTCTTGAATTCTATATTTTGAAAGGATATGTGTTAAATGGGAGACTGTTTATAAAAACTGTAGTCCCTTACCAAATATTCCTTAGCATTTCAGAGAGATTTTGAAAAATGTTGGCCTTTGGGACTACTAAAGGTATGGCATTTTATATTCTGCAAAGCAATATAAGTCTTAAATTGAACCATTTATTTTGTCCTTGTTAAATGTCACAGTTGTCCTTTCCCTTGATTTATTAGTTTTATCACCTACAAGTTCTTTTCAGAAAAAAAACTGGTGGATATCATAATGGACCAAAATAGAGAACTGATTTAGTCTGAGGTCTGGACAACTAATAATTAGAGACCAATAAAATAACTTGGTCTCCAAAAGAGCTATTAAATCTAGAAATCTGAACTTATATAAAAGTGATCCTATTGAGTCAGAATATATATATATTGAAACAAGAAAACAGACTTCTCACTTCATCACAGAGGCCAAAAGCCAATGAAAGAATTTTTCTAGGACCATGGTTCTCGATATTTCTTCTACTTTCAACAGTTCATAAAGTGAAGTTCTCCAGGAATAAAATACTATCCCATGAAAGTATCATTATTTCTTCTCAATTTTGGTCAAAAAGTACAATACAGAAGGCACTTTGTGTGGTTTGTAGGATAAATTCATTAATCACAGATTAATACTTATGATATTTTTGTATCTTCTTTCCTTTGGTCCAATATTTGTTGTCTTTGAATGCAAATCTCTTAAAAATTTGTTCTATAAATTTATTGAATCATTTTTCCAATAAATTTATTGTCTTTTTGAGAAGAGAATAACTTAAAAAATATTGGGTCACTAGGGGAAGAGTAAGAAGGAAAGTTAGGACTCGGGTGTGAACAGCCATAGAAAGCACACAGATAGGAAGCTAGGGAATAAAATTCCAGTATGTCCATTCCTTTTGATAGAGAAGCCAAAGGAGAAGAATGAGTTGAAGGAAAAGTAAAGAAATCAATATAGACTGGGACAATTTGTAATATGAAACCTAGAGTAAGTAATGAAATTATCTAGGCAATGTAGTAGAAGATCTATATTACTGATGAAAGATATGGTGTTGCACAACATGTATTTGATACTGAGGATATCAGAAGCAGAGTCTGACCCTGAGAAATACTGTCAGAGACTACGTGAGGAGTTCAGAACTCTCAGCCGGCCGTGCCAGAGTCTACAGCTGAATGAAATCCTAGTAGGAAATAGGAGAGGGATTATGTATTAGTGATTTAGTCAACAGATTGGTTGCACCTGAGAGATTGGGAAGCTGCAACCCACTGCTCTTAGGAGCTGAGGAAACTAAATTTATCTTATTTCTCATGAAATCCCATAGGATACCTAAAAGTGGAATGAGAAGTTTCTTTTCAAATTTCACCATACACAAATGGGAAAGTAAGTCATTAAGCAGTGCTCAGTTTGAAAGCCTTTAATACACATGGCTGACAGATAAAGAAAAGGTAATATCTGAGAAAATCTCTGAATTCTAATAATATCTCATTTATTTATGTTGTAACTACTAATCTTGTCAAGGTTTTATATAACCCTTGATACAGTAAACATGATGCAGAGAAATGGACAGTTAATATGGATAAAGAATATGTGAAAAAGGTCTTAAATTGAAATGGAAAATAATCAAAGGATCATCAACAGATTAGTGATGAAAAACAAAACAATAATAACAGCTGTAGAAAACAAACTCATTTAATAGAAGTTTTAAAGATATTCTATAGGAAAAAATACAGAGATCATTCTAATATGTAAAGGATAGATAATAGACATTTTTCATCATTTTATTTTTCAAAGTACTCACAAAAATATTTTTCACCATTGAGACTGCCAACATATGTTAAATATTCTTTAGGAAAATAGAGTAATAGATTACTTAAATTTGAGACAATTCAAACAACTTGAGGAGAAAAATTATGCTAATATCTACTTAGATTTCAATATGGAGAAAAATGAGTAACACAAAATGAAAATATAAAAATCATAATACTAAATCACAGATTTCATAAATTAATATCAAGGAATTAAGTGGGAATTTGTTGAGTCTTTAGAATAAATTTTGAATGCTCTGAAGAGAATGGAGAGTACGGTAAAAGGAAGATTCAGAATTTTGAATAGGGCAGCTGTATGACATTTGTTGAATTGCTTATCTTAATTACTTGCTTTCTTTAGTGTAAATGGGGAAAGCATCTATATCTATTATGAATATTAATACAATGTATACTGGGAACCAAACCTTGAGCTATATTTATGATTATAACCAGGATGCTTGATCTCTTGGGTAGATTTACCCCTCCCAGAAGTGTAGTTGCATAAAGACCTTCGTAGGTTAGATATTATCTTTTTTTAAAATACATTTTTATTGATTTCTTAGAGGAAGAGAGAGGGAGTGAGACATAGAAACAACAATGATGAGAGAATCATTCGGCTGCCTACTGCCCTCACTGGGGATTGAGCCCGCAACCTGGGTATTTGAACCATGACCTCCTGGTTCATCGGTCCACGCTCAACCACTGAGCCACAACACTAAGGCTTCGTTATTATCTCATAGAAAGAAAAAGTCATGTAGATTTGGTTTCCTAATAATTCCTTCCTGGTTGCAGAGCAATATGAGTGAAGGCTACTCTGGAAGTCGGCTGGATCTCCTTCTAAATTCGAACATTGTCTCCTGTCCCAAAACAGGGAACCAGCTGAGAGTTTTCTATTAACAAGCAACTTCCCAAAAGGATATTCTGCAGTGACATGATGGCTCCAACAAAGAGAAGACCCAGAAGAAGCCAGAGCAATAGAGAGGATTCGAAAGTTACTGGCAGGAAGAGACAAAGCCTACAGTCTGCATTATGCACACTGAAGTAGAATATGCCAAGAGGCGACGCTTTAAGGACTTTGCAACAGCCCCTGTAGTGCAGATGGTGGATCAGCACTCCTCGGGTGAACAGCTAACATTTACATTTTTTAGACTACTTTGCAACTTGGTGGCAGATAAAATTTAGATTTGGCTAACCAGATGCATTTGTGTGGATAGTGAAGGCAGAACTAGGATGGAGTTCGAAATTCTGCAGTTTCTGTGGTTTTGACTGACAGGCACAATTGCAGAAGCCATTGTTTTTCTGTGTTAATATTAGCAAAGTATAAGTCACTAACATAGGGATGTCAAGAGGGAAGATATTGGGCAGCAATTTGCTGAGGTCAGACCTTTGTGGAGCATACACGGCTTCCTGAATATGGCAGGCTTCTGATATTATGATTCCTGATTGAAGCCACAATGTCAACGATTCTCTGAAATATAGATAAGATAGGGAAAATTTGGTGTCCTGCTTCTATGATTTACGACTTTGGGAGACATTCCTAAAAGCTAACTTAAAAGTTTGCTCCTTCTGCTCCCTTTCCCCTGCTGTAACATTTGATACCAGAAGTTCACAGGCAACAGGCACTCAGGGACATGGCAGTCTGAGGTTGGTTATTTTTCTAGCTGAGTTTGAAGTCAATGATGTGCTCATGGACATTAGAAACGGAGACTGGTATTTTTATAGCCCATTATGGCACAGCAGTTACTTTAACTATTCTGAGGTACTGAAATGAAATACTTTTTGAATACAAATTTTGATAGACTGATGGTATGCTACAATAGATTATTATGACAAAAATAAGAAATATAAGATATTACAATAATCTGACAACTTCTAAATATGCTGGAAAGCTTAAACATAAAAAACAGATGCCCGGCCAGTGTGGCTCAGTGGTTGAGCATCGACCTATGAACCAGGAGGTCACGGTTCAATTCTGATCAGAGCACATGCCTCAGTTGCAGGCATTATCCACAGTAGGGGGCTTTCAGCAGGCAACGGATCAATGATTCTCCCTCATCATTGATGTTTCTATCTTTCTCTCCCTCTCTCTTCCTCTCCGAAATCAATAAAAATGTGTTTTTTTTTTAAAAAGGGAATGATCAAAAACCTGAGGGAGCTCCTGTGACTAACCTTATTCTCATCTCTGAGTATGTTAGTCACCAGATTCACACAGACTTGTCTTTTCTTTTATGTGAGCACTAGTAGCCCGGTGCATGAAATTCATGCACATTAAAAGGGAATTAATTAGCAGGGATATTTTAATATTGCTATTTGCCCTTTCTCTATAATAGAAGTGTGAGAGATGAAAGGACATTAGTAAAATGTATATGAAAATAATATATAAATTTAATAATAAATAAACAGTAACAAAAGGAGCTGATTCTGTGAGGAAAGAGGCTCCCTCCTCCCTCCTGTCAGGGTCCGAGGTGCAGGTGAATGGGGTTCCCGGCTGGCAGGCCACTGACAGCAAGCTATCCAACAGCGGATTCTGTGAGGAATGGGGCTCCCTCCTTTCTACTGTCAGGGTCTGGTTTGAAGGCCGGCCATGCCGCCTGTTGGGCCAGACCCAGAGTTCAACCATGCAGTGACCTCCACTCAGAACCTAGGACTGAGTGCTGCTGGGCACTCCTGGTGCTCTGAGGGTGGGTTCTTCCCTCAGGCCACACAGGAAACAGCTGAGGAAGGCACAGCCCTTAGCAAAATGGCCCAGGATTCAGTGGGTCCATGCTCCAAGGGCGGGTTCCTGTCTCAAACCCCGCCCTCACCAGAAACAGCTCCAGGAAACAGCTGAGGGGAGGGCATAGCCGTTGCCAAGACAACCCCTGCAGGACTGACTTCCTTCTGCTTGGTCATGGAGGTTCAGGTCATGATGAACACCACCCATGGTTTTTATATAAGTAGATTAGAGCTTTGTTTGGGAAAGAGAGGGGCACAACATCATCTTCAGTATTCCCAACCATAAGGAAATATCATACAAATGCAAAGTGAGAAAAATGCTACAAAATAATTGGCCTTCACTCTTCTAAAATGCCAAATTCTCCCTGGCCAGTGTGGCTTAGTTGGTTGGGTGTCAATATGTGCAACAGAAGGTTGCCAGTGGGATTCCTGGTCAGGGCACATGGGTGTTTTGTGGGGTTAATCCCCAGAGGGGGGTGCAGGAAGCAACTGATCAATGTTCTGCTCTCAGATGTTTTCCTTTCCCTCTTCCTTTCTTTCTCTCTAAAATTCAATAAAATATTTTAAAATATAATAAAATGCCAAATTCATGGAGAAGAATGACTGATAAACTACACCTGATTTAAGAAGCCAATACGAACATGAAAACCAAGTACAATGCATGCTCCTGAATAGACCATAGGTCAGGACAGATAATTATCCTATATAATAAAAGAGAAACACGGTAATTAGCTGTAACTTCGCTACCCTTCCCATTGGATAATCAGCGAGATAAGCAAATTAACTGCCAACCAAGATGGTGACCAGCATCCAGGCAGCTGACACGAACAGGGAGGCTTGCTTGCTCCAGTGACGGAGGAAGCCAGGTTCCCTGCCTGCCACTGCCGGCTTCTCAGCTGCTCTCAAAGAAACATTGTTACAAATATAGAAGCTAAACAAAACCTAGAAACCTGCTTTCAGTCAGCCGGGATCTCAGAGCTAGAGTCGCAACAAAGTTTCAAATACAGAGGGTAAACAAAGTCCAGAAATCTGCTTTCAGCAGCTGAGGCCTCAGAGCTGGAGCCGAGCCTCAGAGCTAAATACGGCTCTCAGCTCCAGTGACAGCCATAGAAGGTAAATAAATCCCAGAATAAAAAAAATAAATAAAAGAGGTTGGGAGCTTCAGTCACCCGCCAGCCTGAAAAGAGCCCTCAGCCCCTCACCCAGACTGGCCAGGCACCCAAGTGGGGCCCCCCACCCTGAAGAGGGTGTGACCAGCTGCAAACAGCCATCATCCCCTCATCCAGGCTGGCCAGTCATCCAAGCGGGACTCCCTTCCTGATCCGGGACACACTTCAGGGGAAACCAGCCAGCCCCCACACATGTACCAGGCCTCTATCCTATATAGTAAAAGGGTAATATGCCTCCCAGCACTGGGATCAACAGAGCCACAAGGTGTCCCAAACCTGGGGTCAGCGGAGCTGCAATGCCTCCTGGCACCGGAATCAGCGGAGCTGCGAGGCCTCCTGGCACCAGGATCAGCGGAGCAGTGAGGCCTCACTGCCCCGGTGTCAAGCAGAGCAGCGAGGCCTTCTAGCACTGGGATCAGCGGAGCCACGAGGCCTCCTGGCCCCTGGAGCAGCATGACAGGGGGCAGCGCCCAAACCCCCTGATTGCC
>NW_006299245.1:5385904-5401136 GCF_000327345.1 Myotis davidii | reverse complement strand
CGTGGGGTGTCCCTGTGTGTGACCCGACCCGGGGCAGCACCCCAGCCTCCTGATCGGCCCTGCCATGCGTGCGACCCAGGGCGGCGGGGCAGGCACCAAGGGATCGGGCCTGTCATCTGCCACCCGGGGAGCAGGCCTAAGCCAGCAGGTGGTTATCTCCGAAGGGGTCCCAGACTGGGAGAGGGCACAAGGGGGGCTGAGGGATACCCCCCCCCCCCCCCCGCCAGCGCACAAATTTTTGTGCACCGGTCCTCTAATCCTATATAATAAAAGGGCAACATGCAAATTGACCCTAACGGCAGAACAACCACTGGACCAGTCACTGTGAGGAGCACTGACCACTTCTTGGTTCCTTTCCTCCCCTGTCAGGCACCAATTATCTGATGACGAATGGGGAACTGGGAGTGAGTGGTGGCAGGGGTTGGGGCCAGCTGTGGGCAGCTGGGGAAGATGGCCCTGATTGCAGGCCAGGCATAGGGACCATATCCACACATGAATTTCATGTGAGGGCATCTAGTCTTATGTATAAAGGACATTATTGTAAAAATTGCAGTGTCTATAATCTGTGAACATATAATTATTTTTGATTAAATTTTATAAATTAATTGTATTTAGATTAAATCCTGTTAAATAATCAGATTTTTACACTTGTCCTAGTGTTGTGTGCAAAATTGTCTTGTTCTTAGGAAATGTAGATTGAATATTTAGGGATAATGTGATATGTACATGCGCAATTTGTTCTAAAATTACTTTAAAAATCACGTATAGATACATACATGCATATATATGTGTATGCTAAAATTTAAATGGCAACTAATATAAAAAAGATAAAACTAGTAAGTGATTGATTTCTTGCATGGAATTTCTTATTTTTGTTACACATTTATGTTGCTTTAAATAATTATTTATGCAATTTTTTGTCTAGGCATCCAAACTCATGTACTCTAGTGCCAATAAAATTAACTGTTGTAATCTTTAATAATAAATTAATATAACATTTTTAGTTACCCAACATAAGTAGTTATAATATGGGCAGAATGATTGTAATAATATTCCTTGGCAGTGCACTAAAAATATACAAACATAGGTCTAAAATGTCTATTAATGAAAGAAGAGAATAGGGAATGTGAATTTCAAAAGTTTTAAAGCATTCCATTAGAAAAAAGAACTTTCCTTAACCTATTGTTAGTGTTTGAAAAATTAGAATGAATCAATGAAACTTTTCATTAATCCATATTTTTTGTTATTTGAAACCATATGTAATAAAACTTTTTACATCCTATTATTTATTTTTTTTCTATTCATAATAAATACTGTGGTTAGGGAATATTATTATTAAGTATGTTAAGTGCATAACTGTAAAAATAGTGAATATGTAGTATATAAAATATGTTCACCATATTTGGGAAATATAGAAAGTTGGCTTTTATAGCTTAAAATGTTACAGATAGAAAAACAGACTATGCAGGATACAGGGTACAATATTATTGACATGGGGCAGAAAATAATGACTTATGTAAAATAGGTTAGCCTTAGAATACTTTCTTCTTATTAAAATTCTAAATTAGTAGTTCTACCAGCACAGGAAAGAAAGGTATAAAGAGTTCAAGATGTTGGTCATTCCATGCATTTGACTTCCAAGATTTACTGCAGCATTTATCACAATTTCTATGTGATTTTAATTTCCTTGACACTAACATTTTTATGCCACATATTACATCATCTCTTTGAAAAATGTACTCAAGCAGATATTCCTACTAATCTCAAAAAAATAACTAGGTAATGCATAAAAATGCATTTTACAGTTAAATAGAATAACTTAAAAAGAAATGAAGAAACATAATATTTAGCTTTGCGCATTATGAATATTGTGTGTATATTGGAATTTTAAAGGCAAAAATCAATAAAGTAGAATATTTTTTTGATGTACTGGGCACTTTTAAAAATCATTAGGTAGTGCCCTGACCAGTTTGGCTCAGTGGATAGAGCGTCGGCCTGGGAATTGAAGGGTCCCAGGTTCGATTCCAGTCAGGGGCATGTACCTTGGTTGCGGGCACATGCCCAGTCGGGAGTGTGCAGGAGGCAGCTGATCGATGTTTCTCTCTCATCAATGTTTCTGACTCTCTATCCCTCTCTCTTCCTCTCTGTAAAAAAATCAATAAAAATATGTTTAAAAAATAAAAATAAAAATCATTAGGTAGTAAAAAAAAAAAAAGGTGTCACTAGGATGTATAAGGCTAGAGAAACAAAAATAAAGTCTTTCTAGTCTTTTCCATTCTAGTGAGCTGCTTGCAAAGCTCTAATAAGAAATGTCAGATTGAAAAAAAACAACACACACACACACACACACAAAACAGATGCACACTGTTTTATTTTCCAATGCCAAGTATATCTGAGACCAGCTCTCTTTCTTCTTTCTTACTCTGCTTCTAAATGTAATTTTAAATAAAGTAACATACACATGTGCACTTGTCTTGTCTCTTCTCCCTTTTTGAGTTTCAGCTGCAAAATATGTCATTTTGTGGAAAATATTCTTCATTGGTGAGGCTTCCTGAAAGGATCTTTTATTTTTACAAAAGGGCAAATATATTAGCTTTAACTTTATAATTTACAGTCTTATGTTTCCTTACACAATGCCCTTAAAATGCATTGACAATGTAATAATTTCCTAAGAAATATCAGAGAAAGTGTAAAGGAATTTTTTTTCCTTTTACACAAAGAACCATGTGTATGATTTCTATGTGATGGAAGTTTGATGATTAAAGTACACTGGGGAAAAAAGAAAAAATCTTTTTGTATTTCAGATTCAAAATAAGTTTCAGAAGTGGGAATAACATATAGATTTTTATAATTAAAAGAAAATCACACAGCCCTAATTGCCCTGTTGTTCTCTTCTTTATTTTCCGTAGCTGTTAAGGATACATGTATGCATGGGTATACATGCATATGTATGTATATATGAGTAACTAAGTAAGTATATACATGTATATATGTAAATGTACAAGTACATCTCATTGTATGCATATGCATGTGTATGTGTCAGTGTATTTCTTCTCCAATAAAGACCGCTTGCTTTTTCGTGAAGCCAAAGTGGGTATTTCTTCCTTTGACCAGTCCTTTGCTTTACTCAAGGGTGGAGAGCCTTTATTCTACCAAGGGCCATTTGGATATTTATAACATCACATGTGGGCCATAAAAAATATCAACTTAAAAATAGCATTATGCTAAGAAATAAGCCAGTCAGAGAAAGATAAATATCACATGATCTCACTCATTTGTGGAATATAATGAACAACATAAACCGATGAACTAAAATAGATCCAGAGACATACATAGAAGCATTGAACAGACCATCCAACCTCAGAGAGAAGGTAGGGGAGGAGGGGGGTAAGAGATCAACCAAAGGACTTGTATGCATGCATATAAGCAGAACACATGGACACAGCAGTAAGGGGGTGAGGGCATGTGCTGTGGGGGTGGGAACCACCGGGAAAGGTCAATGGGGGAAAAAGCAGACATACAGAGGCATACCTTAAACAACAAAGAATTAAATAAAAAGTAGCCTGCTATATTTGGTCAAACATTTAATTAACTCACCCCTAATGCCTTGGCGAGGCCAGGCCAAACGATTTTGCAGTCCTTACACGGCCTGCAGGTTGGACTTTCCCCAGCCCCGTGAAAGCCCTTCTTCCCCAACATTCTTCATCCTTGGAAACACACAGCAATTGATCTCCGAATTTAATAATGGCATCTGGTAGAGTTATTTTTACCTATCTTAGCTCGATGCTATATGTTGTTTTTTAAAGCTAAGAACTTGGTTTCTTTCATCTTATTTACTACAGTGTCTCATAACCGGTAGTTGCTCAAAAACTGTTCCCCATATGGATGAGTGCATTTTGCCCACATCGTCTAAAGCACATTATATCCTTTATCATCTCTGCTTGAAATCGGTTTGTAGTTTGTTTGATACAGTGTTCCCACAGATGTTTTGTGAGGCAAGTGCTCTATAAAGCCCCCATGGAAGCAAGATTTATAACTGTTTTTCCCTTCATCTGCTGCTTTAGTGTCTTAGTTAGAGAGGCATATAATATAGCTGGAAGCAGTGTGAGACATAGAACATCATAATGAAGAGTTTGAGCTTCATCTCAGTTTTTTTTCATGAGCAAAACAGAATAATAATGTCTATTCCATGGGTTTTATTTTATAAAAGAAAATGAAATGATGAATGTAAAATGCTTAGCAAAGGACAAGCACATAATAAGCAGGCAATGGTTGCAGAATAATAATAAAGAACCTTGTTTCTTAATGAATAAGAAAAATTTGTTCTAGCCATCCCTTACAGTTAGAGTGACTTTGCAGCTCTTTTTGTTCTGGATTGTATGGTTTATACTTATTGTGATTACATTATTAATAATATTCCTTTTTACTGTCAAGATGTTTCCTAGTTTGGAAAATAAATTGTCTGATCATCCTACCCCAAGTTCTTTTTTAGGTCCCTTTTATATTAAAAATATTATTGAGCCATCTATAAATTTTACAATTGGAAAATATGTGTAATCCAAATCAGCAAAGTGGCCAACCATTATTACTCTCTTTTTTCCTCTCTTTAGAAAAAATAAATCAGGTTATGTCATAGAAAAATACCTTTCTGTGGGTTAGAAATAATTATATTCCTCCATTTTTATTAAGAAGTAATTTTAAAATATGTGCATGCCTCTTTGTTTTAATGTTGAATATTGCATCACTTCAATGTATGTTCTGCTTGTCACAAAAATTAAACCTAAAAATATTTTGTACCTAAAAGTTTTCAGAAAACTAGAAAATTGAATAAAAAAGATAAAAACATTATTAACTAAACAAGAATATAACTACTTAAAAAATGTTAAAAAAAAAAAGACATACCAAAAAAACTCTGAAAGACATTTCTACAAAATGTTATCTACCGTGAGGAGGAGTATATGAATGTTAATTCATTTTAAGATGAAACTAGACAGTGCATATTTTTAAAAATTTGCTCATGTTTCCTCTTAAACATCATACAAATATATAATGACACACATTTATATATTTAATTAATAATAGTCAGAAATATTATCTTTACATGAAATCAAGCATTTACATAAAATAGCTCAGAAAGTTCGAATGCAATGGCTATACAAATAGGAAGACCCTTTCTGAGGAGGAATTGTCTTACCCTAGAAATGGACAGGGTTTTATATCTTAGTCTATTGATTCCTTTATTTTTGCCTCTACTGTTACTCCCGACCAGAGATCACACTTGCCCATCTATACCTGAAAAATCTAGCATCAAGAAAAAATAAAGTTGAATAGGTAGTTGCTATAGAGGCAATCCTTTGACATTGAAGGTAAAAGTATAATGCCTTATAGCTATAAAGCTATACTGCTTTTAAAATTAACAATACAGAGGCAGAGCAGCATCGAACAGACTGTCAAACTACAGCGGGAAGGCTGGGGAGGGTTGGGGGGCGGGAGGAGGGTAAGAGATCAACCAAAGAACTTGTATGCATGCATATAAGCATAACCAATGGACATAAGACACTGGGGCGTAGGGGAGGCCAGGGGAATGTCAATGGGGGTGGGGGGAAAGAGACATATGTAATACTCTTTGTAATATCTTAAGCAATAAAACAAAATTTTTTAAAAAGTAAAATTAACAAGTAGCTCCAAGTAATTATTTCCCATTCTGTTTTCTTTTTCTTTTTTTTTATGTTCCACAAATTTCAAGTAAAAGACCTCTAGTGTGTTCAGAGAAAGGAAGAATTACACTTTTGAAAATGAAGAATGACCTAGAAGTCTGGCCCAAGCTGAAAATTTCAGAAAAAGCCTCACTTGTGTAGTAGTAGTCACTTCTGTAACAAAGCATTTCCCTTAACATGTTTGATTTTTGTTTCAGTTGATTGTATCATTAGACACCAAATGGATATTGACGTGGCTGGATATCATCTTATTTTTAAAATGCTGTGTTGTGATGGCCTGATAATCCTTCACACATAATATGGATAAATAAAACAATTGCTTTCTCACTTACACTGAGCTAATTCATGTCTCTTCCCCTGTCAAGACTCTAGAATGTTGTCATTTCAGAGCATCTTTGAACTTCACGGTAGAACACAACCCAAATGCCATCCACTTTGGGGATCTTATAATAGCAGGGGGCATAGGATGGAAGTAGGTGTTAGGAAAGAGTTACCAAAAGGAAAGCAGAGAGAAGCTAAAGACAAGCCACTTATCACACTTTGACTCTAATAGTGGGATATTATTGCATACATGCCTTGCAACCATTTCTCAACCTTACTGGCTCACAGAAAACTACATAGCAATCTTCCAGCTCCAGGAAGTTAATTATGATAGATGTAAGGAAGTATTTATCAAGCTATGAAATATGACCAATTCTGAGTTATAAAATTAGTTTTGTGGGTCAAACCCAATTTAAACTGTAGAAAAAAATATCAGAATGCTTTTTCACAGTGTATGGAAAATACAATTTTATGGAATTTACATTTTCTTATAAACATAACATGCACATAATATTTTTAGTGTAAAAATGACCTTCTTACCGTGGACTTAGTTAAGGAAGCATATAATATAGCTGGAAGCAATGGATATAAGCCAATCTATAGAAACTCTGTCCATGTTGTCATTGATTTGTCTCTTGAAAGGCAAATGGTTGTGTTCTGATCATCGATCCTTAGAAGGGTTTTGCCAGGTGTTTTTCGGGAAAAATTTATTTGTTTACAGAAAGGAGAATAGAGGAAGGATATGGCTTTTGAAAGGCAATCTTCCCTTCTCATTGCTACACTATTTCATCCTAATTAATGCTTAGATTCACTGTAACTATCATGTGAGCATTAGTCTAAGCTTATCAACATGTCTTGCTGATAAAAAAAAAAAAACTTTTGAAATTACTGTGTTGTGCTGCTAGTGAACATAAATAATGAACATATCAAATTGCATAATATGTACTCAAAAATTTTAAGTCAAATTGAATTTAATGATATATATTTAAATAATCTGTGCTTCATTTTAATTTCCATTGATTAAATATTATAGTACAAATACATAATAATTCTATAGGAAAATACTGATGATTTGCTTTTAAGGCAAATCTACAATCAATCAATAAATAGCATGCTTAAGACAGCATCTCAAGCTTGTTAACAAAGGCCATAAAATTATACCTTAGATTTGGTGCTAGAATTTTTGTCTATTTTTTATAACAAATGTACTCATCTGCTAAACTGTCTATTGCTTCCTAAATGAAATCTTACACTCTCAATAAATGTGATGTGTTAGACACAAACGATATGAGAATAGAATGAGAATGAAAGAAAAAAATAGTAAAAGACATATCATTCCACAAAACTTTGAAAATGAGTTTTGTGTTTTACAAATCTATTTTCAGGTGTATTATAGTCAGCTGAGAATAGACAGTTTAGTACACTCTGTCCTAGTAGAGGCTTTTTCTGTTAATACTTATGCCTTAAAAAAGCAATTTGCTTTGTGGAACAAAAAGGAATCAGCATTACCCAGACAGAGAAATCCAATTTTATTTCAGACAAGCAGAAAGCTTAATGCCTTCAATTTTAATGACTAGAAGCTTCTATTTCTTTACACAAGCATCATGTAAGAAAGGAATATAACTGCCAATGAAACATGATCCAGAATAATAGCACTAGTGGCATCTTATGAGAGGGCAATTCTCTACATAGGCCCAGAGAAAAATAATACCATCTCACAAATTTCTATATAATAATAAAATGAGCGATATTATACATAAGCCAGTGTGTACTTGAGGAACATCAGTGGATTTATAAGGAACTAGTGACCTGGTGCCCGGATTCATGCACATTGAAAGGAAATTAATTAGAAGGTGGCCGGCGGGGCAAGACTGGGCAAGACCAGCTGGACACACCCTGGAGCCAACCTCCGGCGGTCCCTCCCCTGTTGGCAGTACCTGGGGCCTGGCTTGAATGGAGTCTGCGGATTGAGGGAGTGAGTGGGGTCCCTTTGGGGTCCCTTGACCTGGCATGCAAGGATTGGGCTGAAACTGGCTATCCGACATCTGCTGAGGGGTCCCGGAGTGCGAGAGGGCACTCTGCAAAGTTGCTGTCCTACAGGATGTGGAACGCAAATGCAAGTGTGCAGTAAACCAGATTTGGGGCCAACAGTGCCCCAGCAACAAGATAACCCACGGCCAAAGGTGGAATCACAGGGCCCTATGAGTAACCGGGCTCCCTCCTCTCTGGTTTCAAGGTGCATCACCTGAGAACCGCCACTGCCAAGTCACTGAAGTTTGGCAGCTCCTCCATTGAGTGTCTGCCACCTGGTGGTCAGTGTGCATCATACCTACCAGCAGGTTGGACGGTTGGATTGTCACTTAGCCTTTTATATTTATATAGATAATTCCTTGACAAACTGTATGTAGTGGAATCTGAGCTTCTCAAGTCAAATAATTTACCTCTGTGGGACAGCAGTATCAGCAGTGTGTGTGTGTGTGTGTGTGTGTGTGTGTGTGTGTGTGTGTAAGACAGAGAGAAAGAATGGTAATGGAAGTAAAGTGAAAAGAGAGCAGAGTACACTTGCCTGCTTTATGAGTCTCTGAGAGCCCCCCTTTTCAGTAAAATTTCAAGAATTGTAAGACATGTTTAGTTGAGGGTATGGAAGCCAATGAAAGAACTAGATTTCATAAAAGTAAATATCTAGAACAGGGAAAAAAAAGACAGAAAATACAGAGAGATAAAGTAGACATGTACACCATGGGCAGATAATGAAGTAATTTTCAGAAATTGGGGAAATGGCATAAAGTATAAAGAATAGGAATTAAGACTTAGGTCAAATGTATAATTTCTGGATTATTTTGAAGAGCTATGTAAGCTGATTTATATTTCCATATTGAATAATTCAGTTTGTGATATATAATTTGTTTGTTATTATTGTTTTGACCTCCATAAATTGAAAAATGCAATTGGTAGCTCCTGCACATGTGAAATAAATTTTTTCAGCATAGACAATTAGTGAAAACTGAAAAATAGTTTGGAAAGTAGGATATCTTTCAAGATTTATTATTTTTATGCCTATTTATATTACTAAAATGAGAGCAATTAAAGTAGCATGTTGCATTTTTGTTTCAAAGAGAATAGATATACCTCTATTGTGGGGCATGAATTTCTCTCTGTAATGCAAAGTAATCTGGGGACTAACTACATGGTTTTTCACTGATTGTTTTATTTTGTGCCACTAGCTGCATTTAGCTATGTCTTTTCCAGTGGAAGGCAAAATTTTCATCTATTTGGCATCTTAACTAAAAAAAAGAAAAATGGTATGGAGACACTAACTATGATAGGGCCTAATAGTTAACTTTTTTTTCCCTTTTCAGTTTGAAATATCATCCCATTTCCTTCTTACTTTCAAAGTTTCTGCTGAAAATCCAGCTAATTGTTTTATGGAGTTTTCCTCGCATAAAACTAGTTGCATTTATCTTGCTGTTTTAAAATTCACTGTTTATCTTTAATTTTTGACATTTTGATTGTGATGTTTCTTGGTATGGACCTCTTTTGGTTTATCTTATTTGGACCCTCTGTTCTTCTTAGACCTGAGTATTTCTTTCCTTCCCCAGGTTGGGAAGTTTTCAGCTGTTTTTTTTAAAGCAATTTTCTAGTATTTCTCTTTCTCTTCTCCTTCTCAAGCCCCTGTAATGCAAACACTGTATATGCTTGTTTTATCCCAGAGGTCCCTTAAACTATCCTTATTTTATAAATTGTATTTTTTTGTTTTTGCTGTTCAGCTTAGGTGATTTCCATAGCTCTGTCTTACAGATCTCTGATCTGTTCTTCAGTATTATCTAATCTGTTATTGATTCCTTCGAGTGTATTTTTCATGTCAGTTATTGTACTCTTTAGCTATGATTATTATTTATATTTTAGCTTTGTTGAAGTTCTCATTGTGTTCATCCATTTTTATCCTGAGTTCAGTGAATATCTTTATGATTGCATTTCTTTGA
This sequence comes from Myotis davidii, assembly GCF_000327345.1. Lineage (NCBI taxonomy): Eukaryota > Metazoa > Chordata > Mammalia > Chiroptera > Vespertilionidae > Myotis > Myotis davidii. The sequence continues at coordinate 5,391,115 of NW_006299245.1, read as the reverse complement.
ACTCAATAATGTGACAAACCAAGGGAATGAAGCACAATTCTCTGAGTCCAATTCTAAACTTTTATCCCTAATACTCTGTCTCTTTCCTCCAATTAAGTGATTTTATTCTGGCCAATGAATCATGATAATGTTGTCGTGGTCTCTTTTTATTCTCAATGATCAAAGACAAAGGTATATTAAGAAATATATATTTTCACTCTATATTAAGAAGTTACTCATTTATACTTTCTTTCAATAGAGTTGTATAAGGATAAGAGCCCACATTTTCTGCTAGTGGGGATGCAGACTGGTACAGCCACTATGAAAAACAGTATGGTGGTTCCTCAAAAAATTAAGAATAAAGTTACCATATGACCCAGCAACCTGTCTCCTGGGTATCTACCTGAAAATGTGAAAACATGTATTCACAATGATATATGCACCCCTATGTTCATTGAAGCATTATTCACAGTGGCCAAGACATGGAAACAACCAAAGTGTCCTTCAATAGAGGATTGGAAAGAAGATGGGGTACATATGCACAATGGAATACTACTCAGCCATAAGAAAAGATGAAATACTGCCATTTGTGACATAGATGGACCTTGAACATATTATGCTGAGTGAAATATGTCAGTCAGAAAAAAAACAGGAACCATATGATTTCACTCATATATGGGATGTGAAACTGAAACTCATGATGGTTACCAGAGGGAAGGAGGTAGGGAGGGTTGAGGGGGCCTAATATATGGTGATGGAAGATGCTTTGACTTTGGTTGGTGGGCACAAAGTGCAACATACAGGTCTTATATCATAGAAATTTACACTTGAATCCTAGATGATTTTATTAGGCAATGTCTCCCCAATAAATTTAATCAAAAACAAAAAGGGAAGCCTGGAGATTTTGTAGCTGTCATCAGCCACCAGGAAAAGGTCAAAAGAATTCCTGAGAAAATTATACGGAAGCTTAGTGTCTATTAGTAATTTAACTGCCTTTCTCTAGACTAATTTTTACATGAGATACTTACATATTTTTATATTTATCATATTTGCAATACATTATGGTGAGAATAAAAAATAAAATTAGAGATGACTTAATTCCCCTTAATAGGTGCCTTAACAAATAGAATGCATGTTACTTCATTAAAATGGAGTTTTAGACTTCTAATGGAGAAGTGTTTATGATGTGTTATATGGAAAAATAAAGATGCCTAATTTTTTTTGAAATATTACACTATATGAAAAGCATACAGAAATAAAATATGATTATAGATATTAGAATTATGAGTGACCTTTCCTCAGCTTCTTTCATTACCATGATTCCTAATGTCTCTATTATAAGTGTGTTATATTATATACAGCAAAATAAGACAAAGATCATTGTTATTGAAGCTAGTTAGTGTTGGAACATTTAACTTGCCATACATAAATGAGAATCCCTAAAAATGTGTCAATCTATTATAATAACTAAATATTATAATAGTGTACTGTAATTGCTAAGAAAAAAAAAACCTTCATTCAGGCTTGGCCTTCTCTTTTTAAGAGAGTAGAAAAATGTGCTATTTTATTAAAAAAGAACTTAGTAATTTAAAAAAATTATTAATAAATAAAATTTATTAATATGTAACAACTTATTCAGAGGAAATATTTTATTTTAAAATATTTTAATTGATTCCAGTTTTAATTATGCCATTTATTTAGTTGTTTCTAAAATTTTAAAACCATCTGTTTATTTGATCAACACATTTAATACATATTTTATGTTTACTTCGTATTGTTTTCCATACTATAATATAATTTATTGTTAAGATCAGAGCATAACTTCTAAAGATATCAATCATCATTTGAAGAAAAACCATTAGTACACTTGATATTTGAACGTGCACTAACTTGGTAAGTGAGACGCTCTGGGGGAGTATTTAATGTTCTGTACTGTACAAGAAAATGACATCATCTTAGGGATGTTGCCAACAGATATTGGAAGTGTCAAATGCTAAAGAATTTTAGTGCCTGCTGACAGTCTCTGATTTCTTTCACTCTGGCAAGTGTATGCAAAGATTGAATAAAAAGAGTACTTTCTCTTAGAGCTTGAAACATGTCTTCCTAATATAATTTATGATTGGAATGACTAATATTCATTTGTATTTGATAAAGATATCATTCCAGAATACATAAGAATTACCATAATACATACACTGTAACTTTAACATTTTGTGAACTAATTTTTTTAAAAATATATTTCCACTAATTTTTCACAGAAAGGAAGGGAGAGGTATAGAGAGTTAGAAACGTCGATGAGAGAGAAACATCGATCAGCCGCCTCCTGCACACCCCCTCCTGGGGATGTGTCTGCAACCAAGGTACATGCCCTTGACTGGAATTGAACCTGGGACCCTTCAGTCTGCAGGCCGACGTTCTATCCACTGAGCCAAATCAGTTAGGGCTTGTGAACTAATTGTGAACTGAAAGAAATCTGTGGGAGCTCATCTAACCTCAAATCCCATTTTACAAATAAGGATAGGTAAACCAGTATCGTTAGTGGTTTATAAAAAATCTGATATACCTTGTCTAATAATCTTTGCAATATACCATGGTTATAACGTTTGGCCACATTCTGAACTTCTTAGCTAAAGATGATATTTTTCTCATTTCTTTAGAAACTAATAAACAACCAAACAAAAACCAATGACAAAAACCTAATAATGTTTACAATAAGGTTGCCTAGTAATTCTGAGGATATCCTTGTTATAGTAATTCTATGAGTTATAGTAAAAAGAATGAATTTTGACACAGCTCAGCTTATTATACAAACACATATCCAAGTTTATTATATAGTAAGAAATAGTTATATACTTATTCCCAATTCCTTTTGCAAAAGTAATGTATCTTTTGCTTAACTTAAATAGTTTCCTTTATTAATATTTCTTATTTTGTATACTTAATGTCTTTGTAAATACAGATACATAATAAAGGCAGAGAAAACTAGTCACTTCCATTCAAGCGAATGAATCAGATTACATTTTGTCATTATTTTGTTTATACACCTTGGTCTTATGCAAGACTGAATCCTATCTTTATTTTTCATAACTGAGTAACAAGACATCGTAAGATTTTTGTCAATAGTATATTGTCTTTCAATTTTCAATTGGTTAGAGATGGCTCCATATAACTTCTTGTAAAAAACAAAAAAAAACAAAAAAGCCCTAGCTGGTTTGGCTCAGTGGATAGAGTGTTGGTCTGCAGACTCAAGGGTCCCAGGTTCAATTCCAGTCAAGGGCAGGTACCTGGGTTGCGGGCACATCCCCAGTAGGGGGTGTCCAGGGGGCAGCTGATTGATGTTTCTCTCTCATTGATGTTTCTAACTCTCTATCCCTCTCCTTTCCTCTCTGTAAAAAATCAGTAAAATATATTAAAAAAAACACTGAATAGAAAAAAACTAAGACAAAACAAACATAGTTAAGCAAAATATTGATTAAAAATTCTGTAAATCTAAGGAGGTATATGTCCAAATTTTTTAATAAAACATAGTGGCAATTCAAATGTAAAGATATTATTATGTTTAATATGACTATAGACAATTTCTTTACAGGAAAATAATGCAATCATAAAACTGTAAAAATCAGACATTAATTTGTGTAATTTTTAATACTGAAATTACTAGATTTTCAGGTAGGTATTTTGGTGTTATTTACAAATATAATGGTTTGCTTTGTTTTAATGAATATAGATAAAGGCTTGAAGTTACTTCTTAAGTCAGAATAGTTATAGTAGTAATTGGTCCTTGTAATATGCAATTATTTGATTTTCATGAACATTTAAATGTGTGTTTGTATAATTTTACATTGGTTTAAGCTTAATTCCTATATGATTGACCTTCTCAGATTTCAGTCATTAACTTATATACTGAATTTTCTTGTAACTTTTTTTGCAATTTGTAAAACTATTTAATATGAATTATTAGAGGATTGTTGAACAAGTAATATTCAAAGCAATATTTTGTCCTGTAAAATATGAATATGTCAAATAGAGCCCCAAATCTCTCACCAACAAATTTTTTTTGTGCTGCACCTATATCATTATACTGTTATAATTTTAAAAGGCACTTACAGGAATGACCCCCAAAGCTATTCTATAATATAAATCACACACACACACACATGCACACACACACACGAAGCAAATTTTATTTAGATAAGAAAATAAACAAGGCTTCTTGCTCTGTAGAATAATACAAGACTTTTGCTTCCCATCACATTTTAAAAATAACTAGTTTTTAAAAAAGTGATTCTATAAATTTATTTCTTCTGTTTGGTTAATTAACACACCTATCACCATTTTTCTGAAAGAACATTAAATTCTGAAAATTAAATTCTCTTAGAATATTAAATGTACAGTATAGTATTATCAACTGTAGTCTTTTTTTACATTAGATCATCAGACCTTTTATCTTATAGATGTTTTTAATAAAACTTTATTCATTATATTTTCATATATTTTTAATTTTTAATTTTCTGGCCACTTTTTATTTATCTCAATTAACAGTGATAAAGTCATCGGAATATAATTGCTATGCAATGAACTAATAATTAAATTTCCCTTTCTTCCTCAGTGGGTATTAAGTTTGTTATCTATCCTATCTAATAATAGACAAACAAGGTAATTGACAGTACCTTCGCTATGCTTCCCATTGGCTAATCAGGCGATATGCAAACTAACTGCCAACAAAGATGGTGGTTAACCACCAACAAAGATGGCGGTTAATTTGCATATGTAGGCTCAATGCTGGGGGGCGAAAGGGGAATGATGGAAGAAGCCCCCTGCTGCTGACGGTGATCAGAAATCCAAGCGGGGCTGCCTTTGCCTCGCCCCTCAGCCCTGATCAGAGAACTGGAGCCGCCTTTGGCCCGTCCCCCAGCTGTGATCAGAGAACTGGGGCACCTTTGCCCCGCCCCTCAGCCGTGATCGGAGAAACTGCGCGAGGCAGGGAAGAGGCAGCGCTGGTGGACGCCTCTTCCCTGCCCCACCCCACCCCTCACTGGTGATCAGAGAAGTACCTGTATTTTTTTTCAAAGTACCTGTATTTTTAATAATTTCTTGACATGGTAAAATAATTTTACATTACGATCCAACGGTGGTGGGGTGAGGAGAAGGAGCAGCAGAACAATCCAACAAACAAACAGAGAAACAGAAATGCATGGTGGAAGAGATTTGAAGGGTGAGTAGGGGCATTGC
>NW_006299245.1:5382223-5385672 GCF_000327345.1 Myotis davidii | reverse complement strand
CCACCAATCAAATTCAATATTCCCCTTCTGAATTTCTCTCCTGTACTGCAACCCAACTCCACTTTTCACTGGAAGGATACAGAACAGAGAGAGCAGTGTTAAAAGCTTACATTTTTAAGCCTGTAAGGTTGGTACTTAAACATATAAATGGAAAACTAGAGTCCTTAAGGTAACAAAGGCTACAAAGGACAGGGACAGCGCATGACCTATTATATCCAGCAATCCATATGGGGACTGAAGACTTTGCAATGATGACAATTAGTGAAGATATGAATCAACTAAAATAGTTGACAAGGACAATTCTTCCATCTTTGAAAATATCTACATCAAGTCTGTTTAAATAGATTTTCATCTGTGTAATATAACACATTCTGACAAGACCACCATCACCACCAACGTGGTTAGTGTTGTGCCGATAAATGTTTAATAACTGAGGGACCCCCCTCCCCGAGTGCAGAAATTTTTGTGCACCGGGCTACTAGTCTATATATAATAAAAGGCTAATATGCACAGTGTCCCTGCTGGAGTTTGACCGAGAGACCAGGAGTTCGATTGCTCACATGACGTGCACTGACCACCAGGGGGCAGCAGGGAACAAAGGAAGACCCCGGCTGGCAGCTGGGGAAGGAAGGCCCCAGCGGACAGTTGGAAAGCCCAGATTGGCCCTGATTGCTGGCCAGGCCTAGGGACCCTACCCAGGCACGATTTTCATGCACCAGACCTCTGGTACTAAATAAATAAGTTCTAGAGGCCTACTCTTTAACTGTGCCTGCAGTTAGCAATAGGGCCTCATGCACTTTAACATTTGTTAGGAGGCTAGATCTCAAGTTAAATGTTCTTTTCTCACACACACACACACACACACACACACACACACACACACATACATGGAAAAACAAAACAAAGGGACACTAGGAAACTTTGGGAGGTGTTCGATGTGTCTATTACCTTGATTGCAGTGATGTTTTCACAGGTGTTTGCATGCGTCCAAACTATTCAAATTGTACACATTAAAATGTGTACTCCTTTATATCTTAACAAACTGTTACACAAAAAAAGAGTTATAGACTTATCTCCTGAATTTTCTTGACTGATTTCTGAGTATTCCACTGGAGTCTTACTTTAAAAAGCCAACATGTGTAGAATTGAGTTTTTATTATGTATCAATGCTTTGAACTTGTCAGGTAGATAGATATTGTTGCCATAAGAAAGAATCAAAGCAAAGATTCTCACTTGTGAGTTGTGGGAGTTCTCTTCAAATTGCTGTTTGGGAATCAAGACTCCACTTGCTGGGTCATTGTCTAATGTCAAGCCAGATGGACAATTGTGCACACATGTAACTCATGTCATATGGCTAATATTTTTGGCCAAAAACATCTCTTAGCCACATTTAACTTCAAAGGGACAGGTGTGTGAAACTCTATTGTATAAATAGAAAAAACAGCACCAGTGTCTTCTACTAGTTTTACTAAAGAAAATAAAGTGATTTTTTTCTAAAATAACAATCCAGAAATTTAGAGTTAGCACACTGTCTTTAAAGTCTAGCTTTGTGTAATGTTGAAAAATTTCTATGAATTTAAATGCTTGTGCCTTTAATTTTCTGTGTATGTGTCTTTAAGAAATGTATTTTAGCTCTCTAAACCTCAGTTTCTATCTCTGAATAATGTGCTGGTACTTCATTGCCTTATAAAATGATTATAAAATTAAATATGACAACCTATGAAAAATGTATGGCACATAGTAGTCTATATGTTGCAACATAATGATAACTCATGGTAGATACTAAAAAGACAATTACTATTATTTAATTATCATTATTAAAAGGAATATATTTCCATCAGACATTCACAAAGGAATTATAGAGAATCCAAGATTCATAGTATAGATTATATAGAGATGCAAGATAGTAAATGCAGCAGTTCAATTCAAGAAGTTATTAGTGGAGGGCATTGTGTAGGAAACAGAGAGTTCAAAGATAAATGAGATTTGATGTCAGCCATAATTTCAAATACAATTTTGAGGGAACACATTCAGTACTCTGTTAAAGAATTATGTAAAAGCTGGGGGGCGGGGGGAGGAGGGGGAGGTATCTAACCTGGTTACCTGAAGAAGATGTTAGTAAAACGGAAAAAAACTTGATGGAGCAAAACAGAAGGCAGAGGAACAAAGAGAGATGTGGATATCTAAGATCATAGCGTGTGTATATCTGTCACCTATTACTGCTTCTCTGGATTTCCAGCCAATGTGATGCACAGAGGATTATGGTTATCAACTATAGTAACAACATAACTATTCCATTTCAGTCAATATAAAACTACTTGCTATAAAAAGCAAGAGAAGGAAGAAAGAAAAAGGAAAATCTTCACGATAACATGTTAATTTTCTAGAAAAATATTTAATTTAGCGTTGAAAGACTAAATACTTCCTATTTTTACTTAAACCAATTTCAATGTTATATTTATTTGTTACAATTATATTATTTACACTTAGTTTTATGTATATTTATAATAGTACATTGATTTTCTCAGTGTGCTAGAAATTTATTCTCTAGACCAGCCGTGGGCAAACTACGGCCCGCGGGCCAGATCCGGCCCGTTTGAAATGAATAAAACTAAAAAAAAAAAAAAAGACCGTACCCTTTTATGTAATGATGTTTACTTTGAATTTATATTAGTTCACACAAACACTCCATCCATGCTTTTGTTCCAGACCTCAGGTCCAGTTTAAGAACGCCCTGTGGCCCTCGAGTCAAAAAGTTTGCCCACCCCTGCTCTAGACAATAGGGTTTCCTTCAATTAATCATCATTGTGCTGGGAACAGCATCTGTGTTGGATGTCGGAAGTTGTCATGTATCCAATTCTTATTACTATTTTTTGATGAGAAAAAGAAAGTGGCAATGATAAAGATGAAACAACAACAACACTGTAGTCAAAGGAACTTGAAGATTTTAATTTGACAAGCAGCAAATTATTTTGAGTGTCTTGGTCTAAGCAAAATATTTTGTCAAGTAACATTTCTCATTACTTTATCGTGTTAAATAAAATTGAAAACAGATGGTCATAATTACTCATGTACATTGTAGTGAAGCATTGGCATAAAAAGTTTATGAATTCTTTGTAGATTTATGAGTCATATCACTTTACTAAAGTTTTTATAACATTTAAAGTGGGATTTGGGATTTAAAGAATGGTAGCATTTAAGCTATTTAGAATCCATTGAAGTCCAATAAGATGAGGAATGATGTGCTCATCAAATAATGTATCAGTGGATTTATATATGTACTAGAGGCCCGGTGCACAAAAATTTGCGCACTCGGGGGGTAGAGGGGGGGTCCCTCAGACCTGCCTTGGCCCTCTCGCAGTCTGGGACCCCTCAGGGGATGACCACCTCCTGGCTTAGGCCCGCTCCCCGGGGGATTGGGCCTAAGATGGCAACCAGACATCCCTTTA
>NW_006299245.1:5374268-5381909 GCF_000327345.1 Myotis davidii | reverse complement strand
TGATTGTTTAGCTTCTATAATTGCAACATAGTTGCTTAGAGTGCAGCTCAGAGCTGGTCGGTGGCAGGCGGGGAACCTTGGCTTCCTCCATCACTGGAGTAAGCAAGCCTCCTGTATGCTTCAGCTGCCTGGTGCCGGCCGCCATCTTGGTTGGCAGTTAATTTGCATATTTCCCTGATTAGCCCATGGGAAGCGTGTCGGAGGTACAGTTAATTACCATGTTTGTCTATTATTGGATAGGATAATAATTGTGAAAATGATTCATGAGCCAGTGTGGCATGATGTAAAGAAAATTGTAACTAAATTTCAATTTTAATTTCAAAACAAGAATTGAAACCAAGACTCTGCTACTCTGCTTTTTAATTCTCTAAATTTCAGTTATCTCATCTATATAATAGATATATTAATTTGTACTCCAAAAAATTGTTCTGTACATTGTTAGTATTAATTAACTATTAGTATTAACATAATACATGATGCCTTGTACAGGGAAAGCGTATATGAAGTTCTCTTTGAATGAAATGATAAACTATGGGAATTTTGTGAGTTAAAAGTTGATATTATACACCAGCAATCTTTTCATTGTTTCTATGTATCACCTATCTATCTATCTATCTATCTATCTATCTATCTATCTATCTATCAATCTATCTATCATCTATCTATCTATTTATCTATCATCTATCTATTTATCTATCTAACATCTATCATCTATCTATATATATATATCTGTTTGGCATCATTATTATCATGTCTTGTACTAAAATTTCCATAGCTTGTTATATTGATACTAGAGGCCCAGTGCACGAATTTGTGCACCTTGAAAGAACTGTGGGCTGCAAGGCTGCAATAGGCATAGGGGCAAGTGTTGGCCCATCCTCTGAGCCCCCACCCAGCCCCTCCGGCCACAGCCCCTGGTCCCCTATGTGCTGGCAGCCCTGTTTCCGCTGCCACGACTCCCACACACTGACGGTGCCAGCCCCACTTGCACTCACCGATGGCGTGAAACAATTGGGGCTGGTGCCAGCAGCAGGTGCGAGCGGCAGCAGGTGCGAGCGGGGCTGGTGCCTTCAGTGGGTGCGAGCAGCGGCTGCTGCCCTGAGCACTCCTCAGGATCAGGGGAAGGTGAAGAAGCCCTTAGAGGCACTCAGGGTCAGCAGCTGCTGCTTGCACTCACTGATGGCGCTGAGTGATCGGGACTGGTGCCAGGCACTGGCAGTGGGTGCGAGGGATGGCTCCAGTGCCAGCTGTGGGTGCGAGTGGGGCCGGTGCTGATAGCAGGTGTGAGTGCCAGGTGGGACCGCAGCGCATGGGAACAAAGAATTTTCAGTAACCACCAGAGGATTGCCCCAATGACACTGACCAGCACTGTGCCTTGGGGGGGCATCCCCACTCACCTGCTCCACCATCCCGCCATGGCCAACGCCCTCCATGTTCTGAATATGGCCCCTGATGGTCAGTGCACGTCATAATGACGGGTTTTTCGGTTGTTACCATTGTTCTGCCATTCTGTCTATTTGCATATTAGCCTTTTATTATATAGGATGCATTGACAGTTCTATGTGATCCTAAGATGGATGGCATAACCAGCGAAATTCTAATGTATAAATTGACTGTGTAGTTCTTCAGTGTTCACCTCCTCCTGCCTTTTATACCTTTACAACAAAGTTTTATATTGAACAGAACACCATGTTCCAGTTACCAGAGGACTCCAACTACATGGAGAATAGCAAAGATCATCGTAATACTAGCCACCAGGAGTTAAGTCTAAATACTCCTGTCCATTGCATCTTGATATCCGAGTCACCACAGAAAACACAACACTGTCAAGCACTGGATGGAAAAATGCTTACTCACATACCAGGAGGCAGAGTAAGACCAATTCCAATGGCTCATGTAAGTTCCTTATAGTTATTGGGGCTGGTGCCAGCAGCAGGTGAGAGCGGGGCTGGTGCCTTCAGTGGGTGCGAGCAGTGGCTGCTGCCCTGAGCACTCCTCAGGATCAGGGGAAGGTGAAGAAGCCCTTAGAGGCACTCAGGGCCAGCAGCTGCTGCTTGCACTCACTGATGGCGCTGAGTGAGACCAATTAGCCGATGCAGACCAATTAGCCTATGTGCACCCCTCCCTTGCCTGGACAGAAGGACTCCAACCAATCCTCTGGGGAGTCTGATATACTGAAAGCTAGGACCTTGCCTAAGGTGTGTTGACATCCGTGCTTACGTAGAACAAAGAACACCCATTGAGCATGGAACAGGAAAAGATATTCCCACACAGGGGACAAGCCCAGCACAGGCTGTGCTGTGAGCACTTTACCTCTTGATAAGAAAGTGTTCCAGGCACAAAGCCCACTGTTATCCAGCTAATGAAGATCAATAGACTGTGCACATGTGACAGTATTTCCTAAAATTTTAAATTATATCCCAGTCAATTAAAAAGTGCAGTAATGCTTTAATATGAAATCAAAAGAAAACAACAAGTTTATCACCAAGATACATTAGGGGACATTCGATTTGGGGAATTCAGATATTTGTATATGTCTTATTTAAATATCTATTTTTAAATCAATTTTAAAAGCTTGACAATTTAACATACATAAATTGAAACCTTAATTGAGAAGAAAAGTAAATAATACTTTAATTTTGGAAACGTGTTTCTTCAAGGATCTAACCAGAACAATTTTTTAACACTCCCTTTTATATCTTTTACATGCATGCAATACCCATTAATGTCAGTAAAATCCCATTGATTTCAATATGGACAATGTAACTGAAGCCTCTACATGCCCAACTCGTACTAATATAAATTGAAGAAAAAAAAAGTTTCATTGGGAGTTATGTTAATGTACATGTTGCAAATTGATGTTAAATCAAAGCCATTATTCATTTTCATAGTTTTGCTGGTCTCCCAAACTAAAATCAAGGTCTTGTTTTTAAAGCAAAATAATAAAATGTAAGATAACTTTTTCCACATTGTACAGTTTAGATGTGATATGTGGGATGGTCTTGTCTCTCCATAATTCAAACCCACATTTATTTTTTAATGCACCATGAAAAAACAGTGTACAATATATAAAGACTGGTCTTACTCTCTTAGAAGAATGCCTGGGCAAGATTATCATTATTACTAGTGGCCCAGTGCACAAAATTCATGTATGGAGGGGGTGGTTAGGCCCAAACCGGCAGTCGGACATCCCTCTCACAATCTGGGACCACTGGCTCCTAACTGCTCACCTACCTGCCTGCCTGATCGCCCCTAACTGCCTCTGCCTGCCTGCCTGATAGCACCTAACTGCCCACCCCTGCTGGCCTGATCTCACCCCCAACTGCCCTCCCCTGCCAGTCAGATCTCACCATCAACTACCCTCCTCTGCTGGCCAATTTGGTTCTGATTGGTCAGTTTCTATGCCAGTCAGTGTCTCTGGGCCTATCAACGGGGCCTGATCAGAAAGGTGGGGCTGATCAGCAGCCCAGGTGGAAGCCTGGAGAGAAATGGAGGTGCCCCTGCTGGCCAGACTGGGAGAGAAAGAGCGAGGCAAGTGCTGATCAAAAGCTGCCACAGAGCCCAAACTGGTTTGGCTCAGTGGATGGAGCATTGCCCTGTGGACTCAAGGGTCCCGGGTTCAATTCTGGTCAAGGGCATGTACCTTGGCTGCGATTGCCAGCACATACCCAGTAGGAAATGTGCAGGAGGCAGCTGATCGATGTTTCTAATTCTCTATCCCTCTCCCTTCCTCTCTGTAAAAAAATCAATAAAAGCTATTAAAAAAAAAAAAAAAAAAAAAAAGAACTGCCACAGAGGCAACAGATCAGTCCCTGCTTCTCTCTTCAGGCCTCTCTCTGGCCCTGCTTCGCAGCCCCCTCAGCAGTCAGTGCCAGGGCACCAGCCTGCAGCGGAAGCAACCCATCCTGACTGTAGGACTAACTTCCAGTTGGTCCAGCCTCCCTGGTTACTGGTCCTTATGACCCAGGGTTTTTAGATATTAGGATTTCTTAGATAAAATATTTTATTATTTTCATTTTCTGAGAATACTGTAAATGAAGTTAGTAGCCTTATTTAAGTGAACACTTTATTTTATTTTTTCTTCTGTATTGATTTTATTGGGGTGACACTGGTTAACAAAATTATACAGGTTTCAGGTACACAATTCTATAACATATCATCTGTACACTGCATTATGTGTTCATCACCCCAAGTTAAGCCTCCATCCATCACCATTTATCCCCCTGACCTTTAACTATAAAACTAGTTTAATTATATATTTTATTATGTGATTTAGTATTTACATTAAATTTTTTCAAGCTATAAATTATGTTCATTTTTAAAATTATAAAAGCTAGCACTAATTATGCCAGTGCTTTCTGAGATTCTGCAAAATGTAGTTTATCTTTGAAGGCCGTCATTATCTTTGTCATAAAGAAGAAGGTTAAATATAGACAAAAGCTAGAGAAATTTTTCAAATATGAAAATTTTTTTAACACATTGTATGCTGGAAACATATTTATACATTTTACGTATTTATACGTTCTACCAGTGTAGTAGAGCGTGGGACACGTATTAATACGTTTTTTATAGACTAGCGGTAGAATGCGGGTAACGTATAAATACATAAACTAAAGTTATCATAATTTTACTGAACGTTGCCATTTGTGCAAAAAATTAGCAAAAATGGCCCGCGCCACCTGTTAGCTCACGATAAAAACTACCTGCAAACAATGTGTTAATATAATGATAAAAGTAAAGGACTTGAGGATATTTAGGCCATGATATATTGACACATAATATTTTTATTTTTAAAAGTAATAAATACTATAAATTATTTTTTATACCTGATAATATTTGTGTTAGATTATTATTTTAAAATACAAAGTAATCTTAGAATAAGATATATGGAGAAAATTGGCTAAAACAAAACATAAAATGCTATTCTACATCAAACCAATATGTAGCCTTATTCCTTATGCAAAGCAAAGCACATTTGTCAAATGAAAGGTGCTTTGCTTGATTAATGGTTAAAAACAAACTAATTTGTAAAATAAAAGTGGAATAAAATTATTTCTTGGGGACTGCTTTTTCCAACAGAAGTAAAAGTATTAAGAAACTAATAAGAATTTAAATCTGTTAAATAAAAAATGAAATAGAAAAATGATAAATTGGCAACATAACAGAAAGAAGAGCATTATTTTCTGATAGATAATAACTGCATATATATTCAAATAAATAATAATGACTACCTCTTTTCCTTGATTTTTTTATATTAAGTTATTGTGTCTTTGGCAGGATGTGATTAAACCACTTACTTTTCCCAATATTACTTATTTTTCCTTTAAAAAATAAACAGTACTATTACTCTGAAAACTATGTTTTGAGAATAATTTGTTTGTCTTGATGGAATACATATGTCTCTATCCTGAACATGTTTTTGTTTATATAAAACAGCATTAGTAATAGAATTAGTCTATAATACACTATGGGGAAGGTTTTATAATTGTTTTAGAAATTTCTTCCAGCTTCTTTTGTTTTCTACTTTGTTGCATCAATCCTAATTGTTATAAAGCCTTGTTTAATATAATTTCAGTTATTAATGCCTAAGAAATCATTCTTTCTTAAAAACCAAGGCTCAGAACCAAGTATGATGATCTTGCATGTTCAAAAATTTATGCTATAACTATTAGCTCTATTAATTTCAAGCCAGCACACCTGAAACCTAAAACGAACTCCACATCACAAATAAAAGTCTGTTAGCACAAGAAAAATAATTCCCCTGAGGACACAATTTCTTCAGAAGATGCAGTTTATCTTACATATATGCTGTTAATGCCAAAAACTATAACACATCTGCTTAGTTTTTTCCAAAGTTACTAATTATAAACAGAAGTTAGAGCAGAACATTTTGTGAAATGGTGGAAAATAGAGCCATAATTCACAATTTCAGAGCACACAAGTTAAGTTCATGTGGGTTACTCAGCGTTTTCATGAAGACACAACAAATAATTAAAATAATTTATGAAACTTTATGGAAAGGAATAAAGTTTCTTGTATAGAACTGGATCTTGAACTGCTGTAAAAACATAGGCTAAAGGTGGATAAAATTCTCATCCAAAAAGCAGAAAGTCTGGCCAGAGGAATAAATAGGATAAACGCGCCAGATGCAAAGTTTATTGTGGAAATCATTGCAACAAAGAGAACTCCTTTCTTATCAGGGTCTGGCTTGGTGCATGCACATTTCTTGGTAGAGGGAGGCAAGGAAGAACATCTCCTTGCTTAAGTTTTATGAGGGAGTTTATAAAGATAATAAAATCCTGGTCCCCGCTTCCTTAAATAATATTGCTCATAGCACTGATTGTTGCCAAAGATCTACCATGGACTTTCACAAAAAGAGTAAAATTCAACCTTTATTTCTTTGAGGCCAGCAGTCTTTTCCAAATGTTTTTACTTGGAGATTATAAGCTTATGTGCTTTGTCCCGGTCCTCTGCCCCTGAACTAGCTGTGAAAGTCTTTTACAGCCAACCCAGAGCCATTGGCCCGGATGCATATTCAAGCACTAGCCACATTGCTGAGTCTGGCAAAATAATTTTGTCCTAATGTTTAGTTTTGTTTAGTTTTAATGAGGTCAATGTTCAAACAGATTACTGTTAAAATTGGAATTGTATAATTTTTTCTGAGTTGCAGTCTAATAAGCAATATTTCCCATCATACTTGAGAATCAACCTGTCAGTTGGAACAGATGAAGGTTGCTAAGTGCTCAGCATTTGTGGTATTTCTATTATTTAACAGTGTCACACCAGGTAGTAAGTCTGACTCTGTGCCAATGCCTATTGAGACTACCTAAGTGTTAGATCATTGGAAGGAGGTGATGTGGATAATTTTATTCAGCTTGATTCACATTAAGGCTCAGATTCCTTTCTGGGCCAGACTATGATCCTACACTGCCAAAATGTAGAAACTGGAAAATATAACAACTATCATCTAATTCTTCCATTTCTAAGTTTGAGTATTCAAATCACTTAGGGAGATTTTTTATGGAGATCCTGAGAACGTGATGCAGAGCTGCATTTTCTGTTGCCTGGTATATTGCTACATTAAAAAACAAAACAACAACAACAAAAAACTTCCCCAAATTCAAGTAACTTCAAGTTATTACATTGAGTAATTGTGCTGGTTGGAGTTTCAGGTAGGAGTTAACTTCCCCTTGCTGGTCTCACTTATGGTTTTTCATTGGCAGCATTTTAGTGGGAGTGCGGCTGGAGCTGGGTCATTCAAATGGCCTCTGCAACACAGAGTCACTAAAAGAAGGACCTGGAAATGTATATTATTTTAAAAGAAACTTTCCTAAGTGATTTTGATCCATTGGGATCAGTGAAGAACCAGTGAATAAATCAATTTAGAAATGAGCATATGTATCTAAACAAGTTTAATGCCATGTATGAGACATCGTAGCTGGTTAATGTGAGGCTGAATCTAGAACTCAGATCTTTGAAAATTTGTGGCCTAGACTTGTTTCTTTACATTATTTCAAATTTTGATACTTTATATAAAATAGTGAGGACTTAACATACTGAGTAATGCCATAGGACCATATACTTATGTGACCTAATTATAAATCTACTACAGGCCCGGTGCACAAAAATTTGTGCACTGGG
>NW_006299245.1:5370697-5373267 GCF_000327345.1 Myotis davidii | reverse complement strand
CTGAAGCAAGCAAGCCTCATGTTAGTTTCAAGCTGCCTGGCTGCCGGCCGCCATCTTGGCTGGCAGTTAATTTGCATATCTCGCTGATTAGCCAATGGGAAGGGTAGCGGTCATACGCAAATTACCATGTTTCTCTTTTATTAGATAGGATTACTTTTGGGTGGATAATACATTTCTAAGTTTTTAACTGTATATACATTTTGTGTTTATGTATGTGTGTGGGGGAGGAGGGTTTGTTGGTGTATACCTAGCTGAAGAGTCAGAAAGTCCTGTTTGTCTTTGGATATAAATCAATATTAAGTTCTAGTCTGCTGGTCTTGGTTGGGATTTTAGTTTTGTAGTGCCTGCTCCTTTAGCAATCATTTTGGGCCATAGGTTCCTATTTTCAGTTGCATTTTTTTCAAGGTTAAGAAAGAAAATAGTCTTAAGACTTATACTTCTAGGGACACTTTAGAAATCTTAATACACCTAAATGCAAACCTAAATTAGCAAGTCGGTGATATTTTCCCCAACCAATTATGAAGGTCTGCTGACAGAGTGACATCCCATGTCTAAGAAATGACTTTTTCACAGGAAGATCTGCAGCGAGATTATTCTTTGCCTGTATGGGAAATCACACAAATGCCCTCAAATGTGTGGGCACTGTTTGTTTTCTTCTCCCCCAAACTAGAACACAACCACGTAGCAACTAAGCTATTATAAATAAATCAAGGCAATTCAATTTAGTTTTTTTTTCATAAAATTTCCTTAAGGTCAAGCTGAAAACTAGGTCTACATCTCCAGTTTACCTTTAAGCACATAATAAGAACCAATAATCTTGTCATGCGACAGCATGAATGGACATAGAAGGTATTACAGTAAGTGAAATAAGTCAGAGAAAGACAAATACTATATGATTTCACTTATGTGAAATTAAAAATCACACACACAAAATAAACAAACAAAACAGAAACAAGCTCATAGATACAGAGAACAAATTAGTGGTTGCCAGATGGGAGGGATTTGGAAGGCTGTGTGAAGGGATTTAGAAGTACAAATTGCTGGCTATAAAAATAGACATGGGGATTTTTAAGTACAGCATAGGGAAGATAGTCAATAATGTTGTCATGACTGTGTATGGTGTCAGATGTGTACTAGACCATCTCGTAAGGTACGTCTAATCACTACGTTGTATACTTGAAACTAATATAATATTGTATGTCAATTATAATTTAAAAATAAATTTAAGATAAAGAACCAATAATATACTGTTATAAAGCTACCCAAATCAAAATTGAGAAAAATAAGCAATTTTCCATTTTGGTAGGTCAAATATTAATTTAAAGGCTTTACATAATCACTAAAAGAAATAAAATATAGCTCAAAACTTTTAAATAATGGAGAAAGTTATATAGAGAGAAAATTTTAAATTCAAACAGAGACAAAAGAATATTATAGAAGTTAAATAGCTCAATAATTACAATAAATATAAACATCAATTTGCAAAGATCATGGACTCTAAAATTGGTTGTTTAAAAATACCCAGCTACATTAAGTCTGTAAGGAATAAGTGAAGCATAATTATATTAAAAGGTTAAAAAATAGAAAATAGTTTTACCATGTACTTAGTAACCAACATATACTGGCAAAATTATAATATTCTATATTTTAATTGAACAAGCAATAATAAGACTAAAAATAATGAATATTCCTTCAAAAAGGAAAAAAAGAGAGAGATTCTGAAGTACAGTGTTTATTGAGTGTTTGTGTTTCCCTGAAATCCATATGTTGAAACCCGAATCCCAAATGATGGTGTTGGGAGGTGTGGCCTTTGGGAAATAATTTGGTCGTAAAAGTGGAGTCCTCATGGATAGGATTAGTGATGTTATAAGGGGCCAGGGAGCTAGCTAGTCTGATTTCTGTCATATGAGGATGTTACTAGAAAATTCTGTGGGTTGCCCTTCTTCGTCACTAGTGAGAGAGAGGTTAGTGAGGGTACTGCTGGAATAAGCATTTCTGGAGGCCCCCATAGGAGAATGAGATGTGGTAGAAAGCTTTATTTGTATGACATTACATCCTTCGGTTTCAAAAGTGCCATTTCCCTTAAACCAGTACTGAAAGACGTGCAGCTAAAGATCCAGCAGAACTACAAGCAGAATCAAAGTCCAGGGTTTCCATTCCATGGTGGAGCTGGGTCTGGCACAACAACAGACTAGTTCCAGTCCATCATTTTATTGTGTGTCACGTCCACATGGCTGTGGGCCAGAGGGCAAGTTCAGACTGTGAGAACCCTGCAAGCCAGGAGTCAGGCACAAGCAGCATAGAGAGAGGAGTCCTTTGTTTAGGAGCTTATGTATCTCAGATTTCACGCCCTTGCAATGGTCACACCTATCCTGGCCAATGACTTGTTCCCAGGTGTAATCAACAAACAAGTACTTTCCCTATATCACCCAAATTTTACTGGTCATGCCTATAATATTCCCTTTGTTCCTTTCCAGTTAATAACTGGGCTAAATACAATGATATCAAAGATACTACGAAAAGACAGCCCTTCCTTTAAAACACAAAGAACATGACCATGCTGACACCCT
>NW_006299245.1:5357593-5370685 GCF_000327345.1 Myotis davidii | reverse complement strand
TGGAGTTGCTGGGTCATAAAGCAGTTCCATTTTTAATTTTTTGAGGTAACTGCATACTGCTTTCCATAGTGGCTGCACCAGTCTGCATTCCCACCAAAAATGCACAAGGGTTCCCTTTTCTCCACATCCTCACCAATGCTTATTGTTTGTTGATTTATTAATGACAGCCCTTCTGACAGATGTGAGGTGATATATCATTGTGGTTTTAATTTGTATCTTTCTGATGATTAGTGACATTAGGAGTCTTTTCATATAATTTCCTTCATATGTGGAATTTAATGAACAAATTGAACTATGAAGCAAAATAGAGACAGTCTCATAGATAGAGAACAGGGAGATGGCTCTGGTACAGAGAGGGTGTTGGGGAGCCTAGAATGATTGAGTAAAAAGAAAAAAATAGGAGATAACATGGACAACAGTGTGGAGATTGCTGGGGTGGAGGCATGGAGAGTTGGAAGAGGACATAGGATAATTAATGATAGAAAAAATTAAATTAAAAATATGCAAGTAAACCAAAAAAGAAAAAAGAAAAAAAACTTGTCTAAACCACTCAATCTATGGTACTTTACTATAGCAGTCTGAGCTAAAACAAAGAAGATACAGATTATAATGGTTAGACAAACTGTAATGTGCCTGCAAATATATCTTTCAAAATATTCATACGATTTAATGATGAAACATTTAACTTTATTGGATAAAAGAGACTAACAAAGAAATATATATAAAATAAAAGAGGTTTCCCACACATACAAATTGATGTACCTGGCTTATAGATAGAAAGATGAAATGTATCAAATATGTTCATTTTCCCAATAGAATTTGCATATTAAATGAATTCCAGTATTATACCATAAAACATAGCATGAAAAATTAAGTCAAAAATTATATAAAGAATTACAGCACCCAACTAGAAAACTTGAAATTGGGGGAGGAGAGACTCATTATAAAATTATACTAACTATACAATTACTGTTAAAAGTAGACAAAGTAAAACAATGAGTTATTTTTATAGGACTCTACTAGACTGAGAAGAGAAAGAAGGAGAGAAAGAATGATGTATTTAAGTAATACTGCTGGAAACAAATAGCTGTTCACATAAAAAGAGTGATAAACTTAGATGTGTACCTCACACAGTAAGTTAAAATGTATACTTGTGTATTAAATATTGTATCATTAGCTTCCTAGGGCCGCTATAACAATGTGCCATAAACTAGGTGGCTTAAAAACAGAAATTTAATCTCTCAAAGTTCTTTCCTCTAGAAATCCACAATCAAAATGTCAGCAGGACTGTGCTCCCTCTGAGACCCTAACTTCTGATTACCCTCAATCCTGGCATTCACCTGCCTCTTTCACCACATGGCATAATTTCTGTCTGTCTCTCTGTAATTTTCATTCTTCTGATAAGGACGTTGGACATGTTGAATTAAAAGCCTTCCAAATTCCAATAGAGTTTCATTTTTAATTTAACTAATTAGATTTACAATGATCCTGTTTCTAAATAAGGCCACATTATGAGGTAGTGAGGGGTTGTTAGGACTTCAACATATATTGAGGCAAACAATTTAACCTATAAGAGCCCATTCACCTTCTGACCCCTTCCCAAATTCCTTTCCTTCCCTTGTGCAAAATACATCTACGCTATTTCAACATCCCCTAAAGTCTAAGCATTCAAGCAGCAACTTAATCTCATCTAAATGTCATCAATTTAAAATCCCAAATGCCGTTGTCTAAACCATTTAAATCAATTACCTGTGAGACTCCAGATATTGTTTGTCCTGGGGCAAAATTCCTTTCCCGTGATCCTCTGACTAGACGAGTTATTAATTTCTAAAATACAATGGAGGGAAACCCTGAAACAGACATCTGCATTTCCCAACATAAACTGAAAGGACTAAAGAGGTCACAAGTCCTGAATAAGTTCAAAATCCAATGGATAAATTTCATTAGATTTCAAGGCCCGAGAATAATCCTCTGTGGCGCTACACTCTGCCCTTTGGGCCCATTGCGCAACCCCACCCCTTGGCCCTGGGCAGGGGAACTGAGGCAATGCCTTTTCCTTACTCCCGGCCTGTGCCCCCTGGCCCACCATGGTGGGGAGTGGACTTGCAGTTTCTGCATGCCTGGCTCTACTCTCAGAGTCATTCTTCCTTCATTTCCTCTTCTCTCTCTCTCTCTCTCTTTCTCTCTCTCTCTCTCTCTATCTATGCTGGAATTATTTCTGTTGGCATACAATTCTCAAAAACCTTTTTGACCTTCTAGGAATCCTCAAGGGGTCAAGCCATAGAATAAGAGAGTCCTCTACCATTCTTCTTTTGGATAATCTTATCTCTATGTCTGGCTTCTGTTGAAATGGTTCATTGGATTTATGAGGGACATATGTTATGTAACCTCTTTAGCAAAAGATTCCAGCCACACCCTGTTTCCAGGATAGCTGACAATTTTCTAAATCATCAAGTACTGATTTAGTGACCTACCCTATTACAGCAGGACCTCATTTTAACTTAAATAATTTCATTTGTAACAATCTATTTCTAAATTAGATCTGATAGGAGTTAAGACTCTAATATATCTTTTAGCAGGATACAATTATACCCATAACAAATATGTGTATTTTTAAAGGAAGATTATAAAAATAACTTGGAAGAAAGTACACAAATAGTTTTGGAAAATATAATATTTTATTATTTTTAATAATCAAAATTATAAACAATATATTTTACTACATAATAATTATACAATTCTGCATGTGGAAATAATTAATTAACCACATAATAGACTTTCATACCTAGGAAAATATTTAGAACTGACATTGCCAGGAAAGGAATAGAAATTTGATTATGTAAAAAAAAAAAATCTTCCTACCTGTCAATAAAAAAGATAAACTGTTAAAGAGGAAATGTACAAACATGAGCAGTGAATTCACAGTAGTTGTTAAAAATCACTGGAAATCTAGAAATTGATATTTAATATGGCTTAATTATACTCAATAGATTGGTAAAAATAAAAAATTTAAATGTTAATATCCTATATACGAAAAACCTAAAATGCTAAGTGTCTGACCATCCATTTGACAGTTCAACCAATCGCTATGATGCACATTGACCATAGGGGGCAGACACTCTATGATGCACACTGACCACAGGGGGCAGACACTTCGACCAGTAGGTTAGAATGCTGCTGGGGTCCAGCTGATGGGGACTAGGCGAGACAGGCTGGACATGCCTTGGAGCCCTCCCACGATCCTTCCCTGACCTTGATCGTGTACCCCTGGGGTCTCTCAGCCTGGCCTGCGCCCTCTTGCAATCCAGGACCCCTTAGGGGATGTCAGAGAGCTGGTTTCGGCCCAATCCTCACAGGCCAGACCAAGGGACCTCACCGGTGCATGAATCCATGCACCGGGCCTTTAGTATATACATAGGTGTATATACAAATGTTACATATGTGTATATGCATACATATATGTATCTTTAAATGTATAGTAGTACATGGATGTGAGAGACATAAATTTTTCAACATTGTTAAGAGGACCACCGGGCCTTTAGTATATACATAGGTGTATATATAAATGTACATATGTGTATATGAATACATCAATGTTTCTTTAAATGTATACTAGTACATGGATATGAGAGACATAAATTTTTCAACATTGCTAAGAGGAGTATAAACTGTTATAGTCACCTTAAAAATAATTTAAGAGGATCTTATAAAATTGTAATGGAGCTATCTCTTACTCACTTTTAAGTTCATACCTGTATCAGTTAGCTATTGTTATCATGATGCTGTAATAAGCACTCATAAACTCAGTGGTTCAAAGCAACAATTATTTATTTTGAATCATCCTGAAACATGCATTTTAATAGTGTTAGAGCACAGGTAAACAAGTAGTAAACACTTGAGGCTATTTCAGGCTTAGGCTCAGAGCTGGCATGTTATCACTCCATCCATATGGTATTGACTGAAGCCAACCCCAAAGTCAAAGGGAGAAGTGCATTTATCCATTTGTTGGAAGAAATTACAAAGTTATACATCTACAGGGCATGGAAACAGAGAGGAGTAACACAAATGAAGAATGTTGGCCAATAACTCCACTGATGAAGTGCTCTCTTGGTCACAATTATTCACAAACTTACAGGTAAAACATGTCCACACCATCCCAAGAACCCTAATCTATTCATATCATCAAGCAAATCATCAGGTCTGAAGTCCTAGCTCTTGTGACCTATATAAGCAACAACTTTGGATTACTTCCTCATAATTCAAAGATCTACGAACTAAAAATAAAACATTCCCCCCTCCCATCATAATGGGAAAGGACATCCCAAATAAAACCTTGTATTAAGATAACTGGAGGCACATAGCAATCACTTGTTTATTTGTTCCCAAGCATATTGAAATCCAGCTGGCTAAACAATATCAGATTTTTCTGTGGGGTAGGAAATACATTTGATTAGTCTGTGATTCTGCTTCCTGGGACTAATTTGTAATTATTCATCAATATTGTTTAAGGTCCTAGAGCAGTGATGGCGAACCTTTTGAGCTCGGTGTGTCAGCATTTTGAAAAACCCTAACTTAACTCTGGTGCCTTGTCACATATAGAAATTTTTTGATATTTGCAACCATAGTAAAACAAAGACTTATATTTTTGATATTTATTTTATATATTTAAATGCCATGGACTGTAGTGTCCTGGATTTGATTCTGCTCAAGGGCACATGCCCAGATTGTGGGCTCGATCCCCAGTAAGGGGCATGCAGGAGGCAGCGGATTAATGATTCTCTCTCATCATTGATGTTTCTATCTCTCTCCCCTACTCCCTTCCTCTCTAAAATCAATAAAAATATATAGAATATA
This sequence comes from Myotis davidii, assembly GCF_000327345.1. Taxonomy (NCBI): domain Eukaryota; kingdom Metazoa; phylum Chordata; class Mammalia; order Chiroptera; family Vespertilionidae; genus Myotis; species Myotis davidii. Next base: position 5,365,831 of record NW_006299245.1, on the reverse strand, counting down.
TCCTATATAATAAAAGACTAATATGCAAATTGTCCCCTCACCCGGGAGTTTAACCAGGAGTTTGACCAGGGGGTGGGGGCAGCCCTCCAAACTGTGATCCTTCCCTTGGCCAGCCCTGCTCCTGATTGGTCCCCCCCTGATTAGGGGCAGGGCCAGCCAGCCAACCTCCTGTGTCCCCTCAACTTCATTGATTTTCTATGTATTTGATTCCAGTTAATTCTCTTTGTCACAACGTATATCCATAATTCTTTTAGAGACATTAGTTTCCCTCTAGATTTAATCTTGTACAAGTAGTTTAGGCACAGCTTTCTTCAGCAAAAACATGTTCCAATGTCTTTTATAAGTACTTTTCCCTAAATGAAAAGAACTATTGAATGTCATCTTAATTCTTTCAGAGATTTTATTGACTTGCCTCCCTTGCTCTTGATTCTGTCTGTGTCCCCAGGCCATATCTTAATATGAGAATCTCCTACTGACTGGAGAGATGGAAATAAGAGACAATTTTAATTTACCATTGAGTTCTGGGAACTCTACAGTACATCTGAATTTTGCTTGAAATCTGCTCAATTCTTTTCTGAACTTAGCAATTTCTTTCGGTGGCTTCTATGCAGCAAAAAGCTCAAACTGTCAACATTTGGCCTAGAAACATCTTGAATCATGGTTAGTTGGTACGTTTTCCATTATTAAATTTTCCATCTGATCGTTTCACCAAATTTTTAGTAATACATAATGTTTATTACTATAGCATAATTTAAAGAGCATTTCAATATATGTGAATTAAAAATATTTGAAAAAATATCATATCCATTCTTGAATAAAACACTTAACAGACTAGGAATAAAAGAAAACACACACACACACCACTTATATGTTGATTTATATTAGATCTTTCTCACAGCAAAAAAATTATGGTGCCATTCTGTAGCATTTTCCAATTGTATAAAAAAATCCTAAGAGCAAACAATGGATGTTTTTGAAATACTCCCAGGTTTTCAAGATAAAACAAAATATGCTTGAATCATTTTAAGCCACCCTCTATTTGGAGGTATATAGGAAAATATGGAATGTTAGTATAAAGTTTATAAATGCTGTGTCTAATAGTTGTATAGCTACTTTAACCAAAATCTAATTGTAAACTTTAATAATAATTGTATGAAGCCTATGGGAATATAAATGTCATACTCATATTATTAATAGTTATGCTTTGAAACAAGTGGGCCCTTGAATGTTGTAGAGCACAGAGCACTGGCAAATAACTGAACATCACTTGGAATATCCAAAGGAAATACTTTGGAGAATCTCCAGGCATTGTCGGGGTTGTGTCACTGTTGAGACTCCACAGAGTGGGACTTGCGGTATTTTTGCACTCATTAACAGGTCAAAATCCAAATCTTCTTGAAGACCCTGACCAGTAAGACCATCACCCTGGAGGTGGAGTCCAGTGACACCTTTGAGAATGTAAAGGCAAATCCAGGATAAGGAAGGCATCCCCCCTGACCAGCAGAGGCTCATCTTTGAAGGCAAACAGCTGGATGATGGCCGCACTCTTTCTGACTACAATATCCAGAAAGAGTCCACCCTACACCTGGCCCTCCATCTGAGGCGGTTGTTAATTCTTTAGTTTTGCATTCATTGTGCCCAGTGATGGCGCTACTCAGCATTCTAGCCATTTGCCCCAATTTAAGTTTAGAAATTACCAGTTCAGTAATAACTGAATCTGTTCAAAATGTAATAAAAGTTTTGTTACATGGTTTAAAAAAAAGACAAAACTAAGAGAAGAATTTACTTTCATAAGAACTAAAAGAGCCGAGGCCGGTTTGGCTCAGTGGATAGAGCGTTGGCCTGCGGACTGAAGGGTCCCGGGTTCGATTCCGGTCAGGGGCATGTACCTTGGTTGCGGGCATACCCCGGTGGGGGATGTGCAGGAGGCAGCTGGTCGATGTTTCTCTCTCATCAATGTTTCTAACTCTCTGTCTCCCTTCCTCTCTGTAAAAAATCAATAAAATATATATTTAAAAGAAAATATACCTTCAAAACAGAAACTTTTATAATACATGTGACTCCATGTGTAGTTCAGGCACATTAAATGTATCTACTACATATAATATTAGGTCATTCTGTGAAATTGGTTTACTTAAAGGATCTTTTCTTAAACACAGACAGCAATAGTTCAAAAAACTTACTGAATTATTACACTCTGTGGATAAGGAGAAATTTCATTTGTAGGTTAAAACATTTTTAGAAACACAATTGTCCCTTTTTATTATGCAATCCCTTTTTTACATTGTATATAATTATAGAATACTTCGTATACAAATATGATCAAAGCTTATAGATGATTATCTTATCGATTCATGAATACCTTTTACACATTTGCTGAGTTTATATCACTTGTACTTAAAAGCAAGAGCCATTATCTCTCCCATTATCAGCTAATGTCCTATTAAGCTCTGCCAATAGAGGGCTCTAAAGAAGATGAGAGAAAAAAAGAAAACATTCTCTTCCCCAGTTGCTTATTGTTCCTGCCAGCAAAACCACATAAGAGCCCTTTAGCAGACAGTGGCAGTTGCTTCAAGTTTTCAGCCTTTGTTTTTATAGCACTCCCAGAATGAGGCCCATCATACTGTTTTTTAAAAACTCAACAATAAGAAAATAACCTGATTTTTAAAGTGGACAAAAAGATATGAACAGAAAACTCACCAAAGAAGAATGCGGATTGTGAAAACATGTTCAACATCATGCATTATTGTAATTAAAGAATTCCAATTAAAACAACAATGAGATACCACTACATAACTATTAGAATGGGTAAAAACTCAAATACTGGCACCACCAACTGCTGACCAGGATGTGGAGGAAGAGTAAAACGGAATTTTTGGACTGGAACATGCTGTATTCCCCTGGGCAGGCTGGTTTCCGGGCTCTTGTCCAGAGGGGTCAAGAATGAATCCATGGAGAGAAGCTGGAATAGCAAAGGTGGAAATTTATTGAAGAACAAGTATAGATTCCAACATGGGGAAGGGGAAAGAATTTCACAGCACAGACTCCCTCGTGGGAATGGGGGAGAGTCCCACTGAGTTCCTTTTCCCTATGGTTTATAAAGGCTGAAGATCTTGGTACCCTGATATCCCCTCTGATGTGTAACTATTTCCTTGGACTGAGTATAGTAACTTCTGAGTTCAAAGGTCAAACCTCACATGGGACATGTGAGGTTTTCCTTCCTTCCTTATTGTTTTCCTGTTCCCTTTGGGGTTTCTTCTTCTCCTTCTGGATGAAGGGCTTCCTTCCCTTTATTTTGTAAATATAGACCTTTTGCTGTTCCCAGGTCCCTCATTCTATGGAAATGTACCTGTTGCAGCTTTTCAGCTTCCCCTATTCTATGGAGATATACCTTCTGCTGCTCTGCAGCCCTGTGCTTCCTCCATGGTCCTCTTAATTTCTAAAATTTCCTAAACCTGTCTTATTTATGCCCCCCCCCCTCCCCAATTCCTGTTTCAACAGGAACTTTCATTCATTGCTGGCGTAAAAGCAAATAGTACAGCCACTTTGGAAGACATTTTGGAACTTTCTTATAAAGCTGCACTTAATGGGTTTACCATATAAACCAGCAATTGTGATTCTAGGTATTTACACAAGTGAGTTGAAAACTTATGTGTACACTTTGAAAGCAACCAAATATTCTTCAGAAGGTATAAGTTTTCTTTCTTGGCCACGACCAGCATGGCTAGAGAGTAGATGAGTCCTGAGTAGGGACAGCTGGGGATTGAGAAAAGGAAAAAAAGAGATAGACACAAAGACTTTAAGTAAAGCTGGGGCCAGGTGGGACACTGTCCTTGGATCGAGAGACAGTGACCCAGAGCTAGTGCAGCGTGTTTATTACATAGAGCACAATACCAAGAAGTTTTATTAGAGTTTAAGACAAAGGAAATTATGTGAAATCTTGGTTAAAGATCAAGCTGAAATTCTTCATTCTTGTGGCTTGTTTGTAATTGTCACTCCTGGCTGAGCCTGGATCATTGTGTCCATTCAGGGCGTCTGGCTGAGCTTAGATAATGAAACCCACCCCCGGCGCCTGAGCTAAAGGTCAGGCTGACCACACACCTGCCTCTGGCAAGGTATGTTTCCAGGACGTGGCTCTGCTGAGGCCACTGGGCTCAGCTGACAATCAGCTCATGCGCCTTCCCAGGCACTCTCTACAAAAGGGTGAATTGATAGCCCTAACTGGTTTGGCTCAGTGGATAGAGCATTGGCCTATGGACTGAAGGCTCTCAGGTTCAGTTCCAGTCAAGGGCATGTACCTTGGTTGCAGGCTCCATCCCCAGAGGGTATGTAGGAGGCAGTTGATTGATGATTCTCTCTCATTAAAACAGGAATTATAGGGGTGAAAAAGACAGGCTTAGGAGATTTTGGATATTGAGGGGACCATGGAGGAAGCACAGGGCTGCAGAGCAGCAGAAAGTATATTTCCATAGAATAGGAGAGCTGAAAAGTTGCAACAGGTACATTTCCATAGAATGAGGGAGCTAAGGACAGCAAAAAGTCTATATTTACAAAATAAAGGGAAGGAATCCCCTCATTCAAAGGGAGGAGAAGAAAAAAGCCCAAAGGGGATAGAAAAACAATAAGGGGGGTGGAGGGGGAGGAAACCTCACATGTCCCATGTGAGGTTTGATCCTTGAGCTCAAAAGTTACTATAGTAACAAGTCAAAGAGAATAGTGACCAATCAGAGGGGACATCAAGGCACAAAGTTCTGCAGCCTTTATAAACTGTGGAAACAGGAAGTCGGTGGGAGTCTTTCCCTCTCCCCACGCGGGAGTCTGTGCTGTAAGATTCTTTCCCCTCCCCACGTGGGAGTCTGTACTGGTTCTTCAATAAATCTCCACCTTTGCTATTCCATCTTCCATCTGTGGATTCATCCTTTGACTCTGAGGGACAAAGAATCCAGGGAACCATCCTGCCCAGGGGAACACCACGTGTTCCAGTCCCCAAATCCTGCTTCATCACTGATGTTTTTATTTCTCTCTCTTAAAAAAAAAAAAGGTGAATTGATAAACTTCTGTACATTCATACAATGGAATGCTAATTCAGTGATAAGAAATGAGTTTTCAAGCCACAAAAAGAACTTTAAATGCATATGACTTAGTTAAAGAAACCAATTTGAACTCACATACATTATTTGTTCTAACTAAAATATCAGTAATTATAAGATGCTTGATTAATAGGGGAAGGGATGAATACTAGTAAATAGAGCATAGGAGATTTTTTAGAGCATTGAAAATAATTCTATATGATACTGTAATGGTGGATACATGACATTATGCAGCTGTCAAAATCCATAGACCTATATAACAGATCTTGAGAATTCTAATGTAAACTATGGACTCAACTTAATAATAATGCATCAATGTTGTTTCATCAGTTGTAAAAAATATACCACACTAATGAAAGGTGCTAATTGTAGAAGACCTGGTGTGCAGAAGTGAGGCTTTATGACAACTCCCTTTAATTTCTGCTCAAGTTTTCTGCAAAACCTAAAACCTCTATAAAAAAATTCTATTAATTTTTGTATTCATTTATATTTTAATAGATTTTATTGATTTCAGAGAGAGGGAGAGAGACAGAGATAGAGAGAGAGAGAGAGAGAGAGAGAGAGAAAACCATGAATGTGAGAGAGAAACATGTGCCCATACTGGGGATGGAATTTACAACCTGGGGTACATGCCCTGACCAGAATAGAACCTGCAACCCTTAGATCAGCAGTTCTCAACCTGTGGGTCGTGACCCCTTTGGGGGTCGAACAACCCTTTCGCAGGGGCCACATATATAATTACATATTGTTTTTGTGATTAATCACTATGCTTTAATTATGTTCAATTTGTAACAATGAAAATGCATCCTGCATATCAGATATTTACATTATGATTCATAACAGAAAAATTACAGTTATAAAATAGCAACAAAAATAATTTTATGGCTGGGGGTCACTACAACATGAGGAACTGTATTAAAGGGTCTCAGTATTAGGAAGGTTGAGAACCACTGCTTTAGATGAATAGGATGACACTCCAACCAACTGAGCCACACTGGCCAGGGCTATTAATTTTATTTTTAAAAAGATAATTATATTTTTTCTACTACTTGAATTTCAAAGGTTGCTTTTGTAATAGGACAATCAAAGGGTCCGGGCTGCTTGTCACTACTTCAGCCCATTAAGCAGAGACAGGGTTGAATCACGGTATGAACGTTTATCCCAATAATGCTGCAGTGTGAGAGAGCAGTAGGTCATCCACAAAAATCTGCTTTGCCTCTTCCCATAAGCCAGCTGCTTATTGGGTAGAAAGACAAAGATTACATGGAAAAGTAGGAATTACAAGTATGGGAGAGTAGGAATGGGATTGTTATGCCCAGATTTCAAAATCCCCCAAGACAGACCACTAGGGAGCCGAGTCCTGCAAAAGCATAGAGTCTTTAACTCAAGCCCGGGCTTGGTCCCCCTCTGCCTCCATTACTGGATGGGAGAGAGAGCCCCGAGTCCCAAGAGAAAAAGGTTATATAGGGCTAGTCATTTGGGTGGGCTTAGGTAAGTGACGTGGGTTACAGAGACTGGTCACTCTGGTCAGGGTTTTACAGCACAAAGGTCAGGAAGTGACCAACACATTCTGAGGTTTGAGCCGTCCCCCACTATAGCCTTATTAGGACCTTAGCTGCATTCCTGGAGCTTCATTGGTCCACTCAGGTGGTAACTGGGGGAGTTAGGTCAATACCGGCATTCTTGTGGTCACCTCAGAAAGGGGAGGGTGTGTAGGCTGAGGGCCCGGCCCTACAAGATAAAGTGGAGGAGAGTTCGTTTCTGCTTTGTCCTTTCAGGATAATCATTACAGGTTACAAGTCATAGGGGCTGGAGGTGGGGTGTTGCAGAGGGCAGACACCTTGGAGTGCCCCAGGTCCAGATTACAAGTAATAGGGGCTGGAGGTTGGAAACAGCATGGGGACTCCAGGACTAGATTGTTTCATCCATGAGTTGTAAATCTTCCCATAGTGATAAACAGTTGTCGGAAGGAGGCTGGCCTGCATTCCATGTTAGCTCCCATGTCCCAGGGCCCACAACTCTGGGTGAAGTTAGAATGTGCTTTCTAATCAGGACAGAACCATCATGGTTAACAGAGCATGATTAATATTTATTATAATTGTAGCTGGTCCCCAATATTCTGTTTCTGCTCCTATACTATGTCTTGTATTTTGAACTAATTAAGCCTCTCTTTTCTTTTTCTGTTTGTTTGTTATACTTAATGATATATTAATGTCTGTGATTATGTGTGTGTTTGATATACAGATAATTCTGTTGTTTTGTATAAGTAAACTTTCAATTTGAGTGTTGATGACAGGTTACAGAGAAAGTTTCATATGTGTGTATTTAATTCAAAAGATAATGCTCTTGTACCATAATCAGAAAAATTTCTTTTGTGTGTTGGTGGTAGATTACAAAGACTATTCCCCCCTCCTCTTGTAAATAAGATAAAATAATCTATGAACAATCTATGGATAAAACATTTACTTATGACTAAAATACTTTTAGTTTCCTCATGCTGCCATAACAAATTACCACGAATTGGGTGGCCTAAAACAGCTATATATCCTCACATTTCTAGCAGCTCCCTGTCTGAAATTAAGATATCTGCAGAGCGATGATTCCTCTGAAGGCTCTGGGGAAGAATCTTTTTTGACTCTTTCTAGCTTCTATTTGTTGCCCTTAACCCTTGGCTTATAGCCACATCAGTTCAATCTCTGCCTCTGTTGGCAAATGACTTTCTCCCCTGCGTGCCAGTGTCTGACTCGCTCTTCCTTTTCTTGTAGACACCAGGCATTGGATTGAAGTCTCACTCTAATTCCCTATGACCTCACCTTAACTAATTATATATGCAAATACTGTATTTTCAAATACTTTTACATCTGAGGTTTCAGGTGGACATAATTTTTTTTGGGCGGGGTGGAGGGGGCGCTGCATTTTTCAACCCAGTACAGTACCCTTTTGGTGATGTAACTTGCTTATTTAGTACTGGCTTGCCGGGAGCCGGTCCATCCTTGCTGTTTCAAGGGACCTGGCATATATGGAATACTATTCTTAATATGTTTGCTCACCTTCTTGGCACTATGTGTTTTAACCAAGGTCACCTCTCCGAGAAAGGTTGTTTCCCCAGGTAGGGATTTTCCCCTGAAGTTAGGGAGGGGATAAACGC
>NW_006299245.1:5354035-5357146 GCF_000327345.1 Myotis davidii | reverse complement strand
TTCTCCTGTTGTCTTGTTGCATATGTATTTATACCAGTTGATTCAATCCTATCAATCTCTATTCCAAAGGTTAGGGCGTTTCTTATCTCTATTCCAGGGAGTAAAGATTATGTAGCTTAAGCATGATTGTTCATAGTTAAAGTGATTAATTACCCGCCTGGCACCTCGTGAAGGGGTTTTATTCCCTCCCTAACTCCAGGGGAAAATCTCTACCTGGGGAAACAACCTTTCTCGGAGAGGTGACCTTGGTTAAAACACATAGTGCCAAGAAGGTGAGCAAACATATTAAGAATAGTATGCCATATATGCCAGGTCCCTTGAAACAGCAAGGATGGACCGGCTCCCGGCACTGGCTTCTCACTGGTCTAGGTAATATACCTTTTCAACTGATACCATTATGTTTTCTAAGGTTTGACTTATACTACTTTAAATCAAGGACTATTCAAGATATGCAATAATTTATATACAGTGGTGAAGGTGTAACTTTTAACTGGCTCTTAATTTGTGTTGTTTTTTTTCCTAATGCTGAAAGCTACTTGTGTTTGTCAGTAAAAAAACAAGTTCATATTAACTGGTTTATAATAATTGAACATCATGTAAAGGCTACTTTTGACTATGAGAATTTTTTTCTTATAATGAATTCCAAACTTCTTAAAATACTTGATGTCAAGTATTTTAAGAAGTTTATATGTGGTATTTTAGTCCAACTTAATTTTTTTTTTTATAGTCTGACCTATAAACATTTTCATGTTTGTATGTTAGTCTAATAAAATTATCATTTTAAGTTCAAAATAATAAATATGCAATGGCATGAAATAAGATAAGATTTCCATAGAGATTGATTTAATTTATTATATGATGAGAGTAAACACAGAATCTATTTATAGAGAATAAATGTCCATTATGTATGTAAATGGTTTCATAGATTTCATTCATATAAATTTGTTCAACAATATAGTTCATTGTATTTTCACTGACTTCTTTTAAGAACTTAGATTTGCAGTTGCCAGAATATTTTTAAATAGAAAAGAAATACCTCTGAAGTTTTACATTATTTGAAAATATATTTCCCTATATAAATAGCTCTGTACCATATTAGGCAAAAAACTCAGTCAATTAAAATAACAGTAAATAAAATTCAAAATCATGCTATATTCATGTTATTTCTACCTTTGAAGTTTATTTCTAAAGATCCTGGAAAATAACATCTCTTTTCTGATGATGAGATTTGCAAATGTTAACAATAAAAATTATCCTGAGATTTATGCTACTCTAAAATTTTCTCTATCTTGGCTACCAGTATTTACTCCCTGATGTAATTTTCTATAAAATGTGCATTAGTTCTTCTTCTCCAAGAAGCAGATGCCCAAGTGAGATCAGATATGCAAAGGATATATTGAGGAAAGTGATTATGAAGAATAAAGAAAAATAAGCAGGAGAAATCTCAGACCATAATGCACATCTGGCATATGAAGGGGAGTGGGAAGGAAAGAGGATTCAATAGGAAGAGTCTCAGATGGCAGGGATGTTCTCAGAAAATGCTGGCCTGAGAAATGGTGAGTTCATGATTCAAAGTCACCTGTCAGAGGAGTCCTGCCCCCCCTAAGAGTGGTCCAGCACCGCTCTCCTGCCCACTCAGCAGTTAGCTGGGAACAGGCCTGGAGAAGGATGGCTTTGACACATATGTGATGGTGGATCTAGAGGAGCAGCAGCTGAAACTGCTTGTCACCTATGTAATCCCAAAGCTAATCAATTCCCAAAATATATTACAGAGGAGTACTTCCTCTCCCACCCCAAAAAGTAGAATCTGTCTGATTCCTCTGAAATGATATTTTAACTGCCTGCCTTTGGTAAAGAATTTGAAGAGTATGTGTTGCTTCTTTATTTCATAGGTTGACATTTTTTACTTATAAAGTACCGAACTCCCCAGATTTCTGGAAAGAATTCAAACAATCTCGGAATACTTAAGATTTATCTTTATTATTATTTGAACTTAAGGGTCAACTCTTTTCTTTCTTCCTCCTATGCTAATCCTTGTATTTCCATCTTCCTGGACTTCTGCTTAGCTCCAGAGTTCTTTATTTAATTCTAGTAAATATGCATCGATTAATTGGGCATGGAAAATTATTATAAGATGCCCTCTGTTTCTTCTATATTTAAGCATCATAGAATACTTCTACATCAAAACACTAACACCTTAAAAAATGATTGTATAAATAAAATACATACAACTTTCTTCAGTTCAATAGTAAATTTTTTCTCAAATAATTAATCTCTGTTATAATGTAAATTATTGTATTGATATTTAAAGATTACTCTATTTCATACAGCACTTTTCATTGTTTTAATTACCATAAGATTATTTTATGATATGCTCAAAAGGAGGAAGAAGTAGGATTAATTTCATAAACTTTTACACTAAAAATAATTAAGTATGTAACTTTCAATATGAAATACTTTTCTTTTTACCTAATTTGGAAACATGACTGAAGTGCAATTTATTTATAGTAGAATAATTTCTCACTATCAGTGGAAATTTTCTCACATTCATTAAAACAATAGTTTTAATTAATTTGCAACAAATTTTGTACTAGGCTGAATATGCATAACTTTTCTATCCAGTAAAAATTAGATATCTTCATCTTAGAAAATATTTTATCTAAAGCTAAAAGACAATATTGTTTTTATACTTGTCAAATTTTTAATTTTTTTCAGTATTTTAAGTGAATATTCATAATCTTTTTACAAGTTTGTACTCAAATCAGTTCAATCAACATTTTTACATTATTATATCTTCTTTTTTTAAGATATATTTTTATTGATTTCAGAGAGGAAGGGAGAGGGAGAGGGAGATAGAAACATCAATGATGAGAGAGAATCAGTGATCTGCTGCCTCCTGCATGCCCCCTACCCACAACCCTGGCATGTGTCCTGACTGAGAATCAAACTGTGACCTCATGGTTCATAGGTCTATGCTCAAACACTGAACCACACTAACTGGGCATTATCATCACTTCTTGATGCTGCATTGACTCTTCACAAGTTTCTAAATTCAAATCCTAGTGTTAACAGCTAATAGCTATGTAAAATGTATTTTTTTGCTATTTTTGT
>NW_006299245.1:5350192-5352704 GCF_000327345.1 Myotis davidii | reverse complement strand
GAGAGAGAATCATTGATCAACTGCCTACTGAATGCCCCCCACTAGGGACTGAACCTACAACCCAGGCATGTGCCCCCCACCTGAATAGATCCCAGGACGGTCTACTATCAAGGCCAATACTCTACCCACTGAGCAAACGAGCTAGGTAACTTGTTTTTATTTTCATAACTATAGAGGCTCAGTGCATGAAAATCCATGCACTTGGTGGGGGGGCAGGGTCTCTCAGCCCGGCCTGTACCCTCTGATAATCAGGTCCCCTCAGGTAGGTTTTCTAGGCCTGGCCTGATTTCAGGGTCTTTCAGGGCTTTTCTCCCCCCAGCTGCTGGCAGCTGGCCCCACCCCTGTTCATAGGTCTATGCTCAAACACTGAACCACACTAACTGGGCATTATCATCACTTCTTGATGCTGCATTGACTCTTCACAAGTTTCTAAATTCAAATCCTAGTGTTAACAGCTAATAGCTATGTAAAATGTATTTTTTTTGCTATTTTTGTAGATATTAATTGTGATAATATCTATGTATGTTTGTATGACAAAGACTATTAAATCTACCCCAAAATTTATTTCCTATTGAGTTAGAATAAGATTACATTTAATTTTAGCATAAAAAAAACTCCAATTTCCTTTGCAACTAGTTATGACTAATTGACTATAATCTGTCTATTGTGGTGTAGAGAAACAAATGTATATAAAATTTAGAATTGTTTCTTTTAGGTATACCTCCTGTCTTTTCTTTCTGATTGACTAAAATGTTGATGTTAAGGCTATAGCATTGAGCTTGACCTTGGGGAATTTGGAGAATATGAGGTTTGCAGAGTGGAGCAAAAAAGATAGAAAATTATATCCTGGAGGAAGTTGTGGAGCATAGCTTAAATACTAGCTCAGATTTTATTTTTTTCTCCCAATAAATAGTAGTGAATGAAAAGCAAATATATTTTATTCTCACATTTTCTTCATCTTCTGTTTGCCTATCTGTCTTAATTATCTTTATCAGAATTAGTATAGATTAAAGGTATAGACTTTGAACCAGACTCCTAAAATTGAGCTCTGCTTATAACATTTACTAGCTATGTAAACTTGGGCAAAATATTTTATCTATTTGTCTCAATTTCCCTTTGGAAAAACAGAGATGAAAATGATAGCTTTTCATTGGGCTTATGTAAACACTTAAAATGTTGCTTTGCACTTATTAATTGACTTCATCTTTCTTCTTCTTCTTCTTCTTCTTCTTCTTCTTCTTCTTCTTCTTCTTCTTCTTCTTCTTCTTCTTCTTATTCAGCAGTCCTTTTCCAAATATCTTGGTATAAAAAATGAAGGCAATTCAAATATGAAGAATATATACATAAAATAAATTTTACTAATTTTCATTAACTATTTTTGACATTTCTAGTTATTTAATCATTCAGGAACACTTACAAAAAAACAATATATAATACATTTATTAACATATAATGAAATTAGAAAAATAATTACCTTATACTATTATGTACTTTGAGTTTTGTAAAGAAAATAAGGGTTTTTTTTATTAGTATGTTCTAAATTTTTTGCAATGAACTTATAAATGTAACAAAACATTAAAGGATTATAATTATGTTTTTAAATTAATTTTTATTTAACTACATAGACATTCATGTTTTGAAAAGTTTCTTAAATTACTTTCAGGTTGTTTTTGCCTTAATACATTTTGGCCAGGAATAAGCTAATAAGTTACATATTAAAATTTAAAAATAAAATAGCTTTGGAAATGATAAAGTGGTAATATTCTGCATTTTTTTTAAAAAATGTAGGGCCCTAGCCAGTTTTGCTCAGTGGATAGAGTGTCAGCCTATGGATTAAATGGTCCCAGGTTACATTCCAGTCAAGGGCCTGTACCTGGCTTACAAACTGGATCGCTGGCCCTGGCCAGGGCTCATGTGGGAGGCAACCAATCAATGTGTCTCTCTCACATCGATGTTTCTCTCTTTGTCTCTCCCTCTCCCTTCACTCTCTCTAAAAATCAATGGAAAAACGTCCATAAGTGAGGATTAGCAAAAGAAAAAAGGAACTGAAAATAAATAAAAACAAGTAGAACTTCTTATTTAACCTAATCATAACCTACTTGGTTCTCTTGCTTGTTTGATGAGTCACAAAGCACAATTCTATTAGAGATGTTACTTCTTTACTCTTTCCTTTAAGAACATACTGCTTATCACACATCTCATCTCAACAGATCTATGCTGGCAAGCCATCATGAGATGTTTCTTTGTTTTTGTCTTAATTTATGTGTTAGACCTTCAAAAGATAGGCACACTTGTTTTTTTATTTTTTAAAAATATTTTTATTGATCTCAAAGAGAAAGGAGAGGGAGAGAGAGATAGAAACATCAAAGATGAGAGAGAATCATTGATCAACTGCCTCCTGAATGCCCTCCACTAGGGACTGAACCTACAACCCAGGCATGTGCCCCCCACCTGAATAGATCCCAGGACCCCTCAATCCACAGGCCAATACTCTACCCACTGAGCAAACGAG
>NW_006299245.1:5349420-5350158 GCF_000327345.1 Myotis davidii | reverse complement strand
CTGCTTCCCCACCCTTGGCCATCCATGGTGCATCCTCGTGATTTCTGCCACGGCTGTGTGCTGTCCATACTATAACTTACCTTAGAATTTTCTGTAAATGGAACGTAGGTAAATATTAAAACACTAGAGGCCCAAGCTGCTGGCAGCTGGCCCCACCCCTCACCCCTGCCACTGTTTGCCATCTGTGCAGCGCTGCTCCCCCATCCCCTGCCACTGGCCACCTCCCTCTGTAGGTGACAGGCATGGGGTGTGATCGCTTGGCTGGCCTGGGCCTCCCTCTGTGGGGCGATCAATGGTGGGGCCCTCAGATCAATCACCTGGCAGAGGGAGGCCCCACCCACCTGCTGCAGCACCACTGGCTGGGTAGTCTGGGCCTACCCCCCCCCCACACCTTGGGGACTGAACCTACAACCCAGGCATGTGCCCCCCACCTGAATAGATCCCAGGACCCCTCAATCCACAGGCCAATACTCTACCCACTGAGCAAACGAGCTAGGTAACTTGTTTTTATTTTCATAACTATGAGGCTCAGTGCATGAAAATCCATGCACTTGGTGGGGGGGGCAGGGTCTCTCAGCCCGGCCTGTACCCTCTGATAATCAGGTCCCCTCAGGTAGGTTTTCTAGGCCTGGCCTGAGATCAGGGTCTTTCAGGGCTTTTCTCCCCCCAGCTGCTTGCAGCTGGCCCCACCCCTCACCCCTGCCACTGTTTGCCATCTGTGCAGGGCTGCTCCCCCAT
>NW_006299245.1:5344223-5349298 GCF_000327345.1 Myotis davidii | reverse complement strand
CAGAGGGAGGCCCTGCCCACCTGCTGTAGTGCCACTGACCAGGTAGCCTGGGTCTCCTTCTTTCTTTCTTTCTTTTTTTTTAAGTAAGTGTAGGGCTTACTGAGCGATACAGAACTGAGTACTATGAAGGGTTTACCAGGTTGGAAATGCACCTCACCCCAGCCCTTGCCACCCTCAACACCCAGAGACTATAGTAGTTAGAAGTTACACGCAACAGCTATAACTGCTGAATATCTGTTCATAACAAACAAACCATAGCATATTTATACTGGATCACATCGAGTGATTATAGAAATCCATTTATATATTGCTTGTATAAAATCTTTTTTCTGTAAAAAATATTTTAAAAAGAAGATATAAAAACCATGTGCAGTTGAACGCCTTGCCAGAACAGCCAATCTGTAAACATTCAGTGAGTATGTGCTTTGGAAAGGTGCCCGTGCATCATGCCCACAGCAACTCCAGCAGGGCCGGTGAGGGTGCGCCCTGGCTGCCACTCTGGGCAGGACTGAGCTGGACCACGGTGGGTGGGTACAGCAGGGCCTGGCACTGTGTCCTTCTCCGGCCTTGCATCAGGATCAGGGTCAGGGTCAGGGCTGGGGGCAGGCAGATTTTGGTTTCACTCTGAGTTCCATACTCAGCCTAATTTTGTTTGCAACTCATGGCTTTTCCTGGCTGCTTGGAGGTCCTTTGGTGGGTGCCCTGGCAGAGAGGCCAGAGAAGTGCCCACAGCTGCCTGGTTGGGCTCCTCTCTGGCCCAGAGCCTCTGCCCTGCCTCCTGCAAGCCTGATCCTGGGCAAAACAAGGTCCCCTCAGGAATGCTTTGGTCTCAGTGCTTGGTCCTGGGTTTCATCAGCCTGGGTTTCTTCCCCTGGTGAGGCTGATCTGAGTTTCACAAAAATGACTGACCAGTGCTGGCTATGCTGTGCCTCATTGAAGAGTTTTTCATGCAGCAAGGAAGAGCCTCCTGGGACCTTCCTCCTCCCTCTTCTCATGTCCCCCTCCTCCTCTTCCTCCTCTCAGTCCATGGTCACTTCTCCTCCAGCTGCTCCAGCAGTGGGTTGCCTTCTGAGTCGGGGGTCTTGATGCTGTCGGTCCTGACAAAGCAGGTGGGGCGATGCTGGTTGAACATCAGTATGAGTTGTTGCTGCTCCTGCTTCAGCTCCTCCATCTGGGTTTTCAGCTCCGCACTCATGAGCTCCAGCCACTCAGATTCCCGCTGCAGAAACTGCATCTGCTCCTTCTTATTCCAGCATCGGGCTGCCGCCACATTGTTCTCTTCCCAGCGCCTTTTCCTCCACTCCTCTTCCTCATCTAGCTCACTTTTCACAGGTTGAGGCCTCTTGCCCAGTTTCACCTCCAGGAAGTGCAAAGGGGCGATCATGGCCCCAATGTTGTGGATGTCAGCGTATTTCAGCTCCTCTGCAGTCATGGCTGAGCTGGGGTGTATGGTCGGGGGCCAAGCCCTGGCAGAGAGGCCCCAATCATGGAAGGATCCAGGATCTGTCCAGGTGTCATAGCAGGAGGAGTGGCAGTGCAGCCCTGCAGAAGCCAGGGGTGGAGGCAGGGACCCCGGGGCCTGGGACAGGCTGCAGGTGCTGTGCCTGCTCAGGAGCCACCATGGTGCCAACCCCACCCTGCAGTGTCCACCTCCACCAGCACCTCTTGTCGCAGCCACGGAGCATCCCTCTTTCAGGCTGTGTTGGGTGGCCTGGGTCTTCCTCTTTGAGGCGATGGATCTTGGGGCTCTGCCTGCCTGCCTCATTGCCTCTAACCACTCTGTCTGCCTGCCTGCTCACACCTAACGACTTGCTGGGGGCGGGGCCAGACCAGGCCAGGGGCTGTGGTGATTCTGGTCTCTGGTCATTCTGGTCATTCTGCCATTTTGGTAGCTTGGCTTTTGTTGTATAGGATAGGTTATCTTTAAGGTAAAATATAAATAGAAACTATTATATGAATAACAATTAGTTAAAATAATATACATTATGAAATAGTTATTTCTAGATTTTCTAAGTTATTATAAAACATTTAGATTTGTTTTCTCATGTTATGGAGAGAAACCAACTGTGACCAGACTTATATAAAAGCATAAATCATTTTTTGAATTATACATTTTTTATTGAAATACATATGATCACAAAAAGAATAAATAGGATAAAAGAAAGGAAAAAATGTTTGCCAATGTGAGCTTATTTTCCTACTATGCTTTAAAAGTGGTCCAAAAATGTCTTATTGGAAATCTATGGCAGCATTTATGTAAAAAAAGAAA
Organism: Myotis davidii; assembly: GCF_000327345.1. Lineage (NCBI taxonomy): Eukaryota > Metazoa > Chordata > Mammalia > Chiroptera > Vespertilionidae > Myotis > Myotis davidii. The sequence goes on along the minus strand of NW_006299245.1, from coordinate 5,347,029 downwards.
AGTAATACTAAACTGATGTTTAAAGATGCAAAAGAAAGCAAGCAAGGCTGGGTGCTGTACATGTTCCTGTGTAAGCTCATCTGTTTTTTCTCTTTTTCTGTTTTTCTCTCATTATTAAACTAAAGTTTGAAAACATATTCTTCCTTTGGTTTCCTAAATGTAACAGAGGAAATAACAGATGGCACTATGAATAAATCAACTACTTAATGGAATCTTCAAAAGAAAAATAAACACATTCAATATTTATGCTACGAAAAATTGGGGGTAATATCTGGATTAAGGTGGAGTCAGATTCTTCTTACTTTCCTTTAAACTATTTCCCATAGAGGAAATACATGAAAACTCATTAAAAGTATTAAACCTAAGACCAATAGTAAACTAATGCCAGAAACTGAGATAGATATCAACTAAATATAAATTACATTCATGAAAAACCATCAGTGGCAGAACTTTTTATCACCTCAAGAAACAAATGAAGTCCTACATGACTGAAAAAATATGGGGTCATATTTTTCCTACCATTTATCCCTAACTCAGTGAACTAGAGATTGTGCCAAGTAGAAAATTTGGAAGCTATCTTTCTCCTCTTTCTTACTGCTACTTTTTTTAAAGTAAACATCTGTCCAAAGTGGGTTTTTTTTACTCTTGATTCCTCAATACAACTTCTACAAATTTTCAGAAAATGCAATTCCTATAAACTAAGATGGCAGGAAACATCAAATGTTGGGTGATAACCACATTGAATCATAGGAAATGTACAATTTAATAAAATGCTACAGAACACTAAGAGGCAGGAAATGTCTGGAGAGAAAAGTGTGCTCAGGAATATACAACTTCACCTGGCCTACTTTTCACTGTCTGAAACTCTATCTAGCAGGGAAAGGAGATAATCATATTTGGTACAACAGACACTGTCAAAATTGCACTGCCTGTTACACTGCTTTCCATGACTATTTCTGAGGACTTCAACCTTACCTAAGGGCACACTGAATGAAACCAAAAACAAACAAGTCTTGTGAACTCTGTCATTTGACAGGCATGTAATTTGACTACATTTCTTCTGGATAATGATAATTATGATGATGATGATAATAGGTAAATAGAAGTCAAAAGGTGTATGATAGAATAATAGAATATAGGTAGCGAAACTTCTAAAAGAAACAGGAATACTTAGCAAGGTTCTAGATCCAAAGGAGCCAGGACATTTGTGCGTGGACACATTAAGTGAATGTTCCTGCATGAATTGTGTAAGGATAAGCAACTATTGCAGAGAGGGAAAGTAAACAATGAATGTAGAAAATGTCTTAGCAGATGTAGAAAATAAGAAAAACAGTGAAATTGTAGATCAATTGAGTCAACCCTGGATGACTGGGAGAATAATGCTACCAAATATCCAAATGTGACTATCAATAAGAAGATGTCTAAGGGGAAAATTAGTTTTATAATAAAAATATTTAGTAGTAGTTGACATTATTTCTATAGTAAATATTGGATACCAGTCTATTGTTATCTGATTTAAAGAGAGCATTATTAAACCAATAGTGTTTTGTTGGATAGTTTTATTTAATAAACTTTGATAATATCATGTTACAAGAATAAGAGAAAAAAGATATGTTTTAGTCTCTTCTATAATCTGTAAGAAGGTAACCACTTAGAGAAAGAAGTAAACATTCATAAGAGAAAAGATTGATGCCAACAATAAAAAAATGTAAGAACAGAGAATTTGGTATAAAAAAGGGAGGATTTATCAGATACTTCTCTTCATCATCACTTATGCAAAAGCAAAACAAAATGCAAAACACCAAGTTCTTACTAAATATAAAAATTAATTTTTCTGTGGTTGAAAAATAAAGTTCCCATATAATTTTAACTAATGGAAATTAAGTCCTTAAATATGTTTAAAACACCTTCTAACATATTGCACACAATTTTGTTTGTTTAGAATGTGGATTCGTCTACTAAAATATAGTATATTAACCTAATTGTATAATATTACAATCTGTGTAATATTTCGCTACCCATTAGTTTGGATATCATGATTTACATATCAAGTGTACTATTTTCTCAGAACTTATATATGCAACAATTAAATTATTAGTATAAATCTGAATTGTTTTAACTTTTTGCAATTTACATATTTTTTCAAATGAGCAGTTAAAGTTTTTTTGTAATTATTTGTCTTAGTTAAGCAATGCTAATAGAAAAGAGAAGTTCTTCACTTAAAATTTATATATTTTCCAGAATTAATTTTGTGGTACAAATACAAGAATCACTCATAAGTTTGATGATATGTTTTATAGGTTTTTTTTTGAAACTGTGAGAAATATATTAGATCACCTTCAAAAGGAAAAGCATTCCTGGATTTCAATATGTTGTTTGTTGTAAACAGATTCCCCATTGTCATTATATTTTGCACATTCTCTGAAAATCTTTAAAAGTATCAGGAGACTATGATTAGAAACACAGCACTTCTGATTATATATTTACATTTTAAAATAGAAAATGAGGAAAAAAAAAAACCCAAGATGGCGGCATAGGTAAACACCGGAGTTTGCTGCCTCAAACAACCACTTCAAAAATAAAACCAAAAGATGGAACGGACATCACCCAGAACCACAGGAAGGCTGGCTGAGTGGAAATTCTACAACTAGAAGGAAAGAGAAAAGCATACCAAGACTCAGAGGAGGCGCAGTGTGGAAGTAAAATACCAAGGTGCGGAGTGCATGCAGAGAGGGCTGGCGGCTGAGGGCGTGGTTGTCGTTTTCAATCGGGAGGGCGTCTCAGGCTCTGAGCTCCAGTTCCGGGC
>NW_006299245.1:5338200-5343212 GCF_000327345.1 Myotis davidii | reverse complement strand
TACCACCAAACCAGCATTATATGAAATGCTGAAGGGTATTCTTTAGGAAGAGGAAGAAGAAAAAGGGTATTCTTTAGGAAGAGGAAGAAGAAAAAGTAAAGGTAAAAAAAAATATGAACAAAAAAATGACAACAAGTACATATCTATCAACAAGTGAATCTAAAAATCAAGTGAATAAATAATCTGATGAACAGAATAAACTGGTGAATATAATAGAATCAGGGGCATATAAAGGGAGTGGACTGACTATTCTTGGTCGGGAAAGGGGTGAGGGGGGTGCGGGAAGAGACTGGACAAAAATCGTGCACCTATGGATGAGGACAATGGGTGAGGAGTGAGGGAGGAGGGTGGGGTGGGAACTGGGTAGAGGGGAGTTATGGGGGGAAAAAGAGGAATAAATGTAATAATTTGAACAATAAAGATTCAATTAATAAAAAAATAAAATAAAATAAAATAAAGAAAATGATGGAGTTGTTGATTATTAAGTAAACATAGGTATGATATTTAAGTAATGCTTTTTTTAAAGTTTAGTTTATTGTTTAAAGTATTACATATAGGATTACATATGTCTCCTTTTTCCCCATTGACCTCCCCGTGACCAACCCTCAAGCCCCACCCCGGCACATGCCCTCGTTTTCTAATGTATAAAATCTACCTCATTATAGTAACTTTTTACAAAAGCATTTGCTGTTTAGATGATTATCATTTCAATTGCACACATAAAACCAAGATTTTAATGTATTGACTCAAGAGATAAAGTAATAAGCTACTTCATAGAGACAAAACATTTTTGATGTAAGTGGTACAAGTATAAAATTATTTTATAACTTTTCATTAAAATAAGAAACTTTAATTAAAGTTGGTATACAATAGTATATTAGATTCAGGTGTACCACACAGTAATTAGACATTATATAACTTGCTAAGTTATCACCACAATAAATCTAGTAGCTATCTGATACCATACATAATTATTAAAATACTAGTGGCCTGGTGCATGAAATTCATGCACATTAAAAAGGAATTAATTAGAGGAAATATTTTAATACTAGAGACCCAGTGCACAAAAATCCTGATCGCCATGGCTCACTCCCCGGTGCAGTTGGGCCTACCCAGCAAGCATGTAGGCAGGAGCTGGGCCTCTGAGGGGAAGGAGGAGGGATGTGTGGGTTAGGGCAGAAGTGGGGAACTTGGCAGTGTAAACACACACACACCTCCATGTTGTACCGGCCCCTCGTGCTGCATTCCTGAACTCCGGGGTGCGCCTGCCCAGCACTGTGCACTCGGGCCTGGGGTGGGGGTGAGGGACCTGGAGCTGCAGCCTGAAGGCAACCCTCACTGGCTTGGAATTGCAGTGGTCGATAAGAGAGGAATGCGGGGTGCCAAGTTCCGCCTCTGATCCCGGGAGGTGGGGGCTCAGGCGAGGTGATCAGCATCGTTTGCCTTCGCCTGAGCCCCCGCCTGCCCCCAGGTTGCACACAAGGGCCTGGATGGTGGCTCCCACTGTCCCTCCGTGCCTACAGTATGCAAATTAGCCGCCATCTTCGTTGGCGGTTAATTTGCATATCATGCTGATTAGCCAATAGGAGATGTAGCGAAGGTATGGCCGATTACCATGTTTGTCTATTATTAGATAGGACTGCTATTTTGTTTCCATCTCTCCATCCCAGTCTCTCCCTGCCTCTGTCTGTCTTTGTTTTTCTCAGCAATACTCCAGGCCTTCTTGCTTCCCTCTCTTCCTCTTCCTCTTTCCCAGCTGGGAGGGGGCGGGGCCAGTGGGGGCAGCTTCACCCTCTGTCTGCCCTGGGGCCTCATTCTGAGAAAGGCTCCGAGAATGAGCTGGGAGGGAGGAAAGAAAGGGAAAAAGGCTGTGAGTTGGTGGGTGCTGTGTGTGTCTCTGCGTGTGCAGTTGTGAGTGAGTGTGAGTGCCGGGCACTGTCTCTCCTGGTGCCCCTGATGAGAGGCCTGTGTGGTGGGCTCCGTGACAACCCAGGACTCACTGCTGCCACAGTGCGGAGAAGAGAGGGACTTGGGAGGCAATTTGAAGATACTGGGAGTCTCCAGAGGGGAAGGCACCCTTCTCCATCCCTGCCTGTGGCTTTGGCTCCCCTGCTCACTTCTGAGTACCACACATGAGTTGGGGAGGTGTTGGTGAAACATTTCAGTTCCTGGCCCGCACAGGCTTCCCTTCCATTCAGGCCTCTTCAGTCCCAGTCTGTTTTGTTACCATCTCTCCATCCCAGTCTCTCTCAGTCTCTGTCTCTCTTGTTTTTCTCAGAAGTTTTCCAGGATTCCCTGCCTCCCTCTTTACCTCTTCTTCTTTCCCAGCTGGGAGGGGGCGGGGCCAGTTGGGGCAGCTTCACCCTCTGTCCACCCTGGGGCCTCATTCTGAGTGAGGCTCTGAGAGCGAGCTGGAGGGAAGGAAAGAAAGGGAGAAAAGGCTGTGAGCAGGTGTAACCTGTGTGTGTCTGTGCGTGTGTGCAGTTGTGAGTGAGTGTGAATGCTGACCCCACCTCCCTTGGCCCCATCCTCGCTGCCACAAGTTCCCACCCACCAGAGCCAGCTGCACACACAGCCTGGGAGTTAGGTCAAACCTTTAGTCATTTTGGATGTGACAGACCCTGGCTCTTTATATATATTGATTATCAACAATATTCCTTATCCTGCATTTTACATTCCCATGACTATTCTGTAGCTATCAATTTCCACTTCTTAATCCCTTTTCTTTTACACCCATCCCCTAAACCCCTCTTCAATCTTAAAGAAGACTCTTTAACATTTCTTATAATTCTGGCTTGGTGGTGATGAACTCCTTTAGCTTTTTCTTGTCTGTGAAGCACTTTATTGGTCCCTCTATTCTACTAGTAAATTATAGCTATGCTGGATAGAATAATCTTGGTTGTAGGCCCTTACTTTTCATCACTTTGAATATTTTTTGTCAATCCCTTCTGGTCTGCAAAGTTTCTGCTAAGAAATCAGCTGGTAGTCTTATGGGAGCCTCCTTGCAGATATTTAATTGCTTTTCTTTTGATCTTTTTAATATATTTTTTTTGGTCTTTAACCTTTAGTATTTTAATTATTATGTGCCTTGGTGCAGTCCTCTTTAGGTTAATCTTGTTTGGGACTCTTTGCTTCATGGACTTGCATATTGATTTCCTTCATCAGGTTAAGAAAGTTTTCTGTTATTTTTTTCACATAGGTTTTAAATTCTTTGTTCTCTCTCTTCTCCTTCTGGCACCCACATGATGCAAATATTGGTATACTTGAAGTTGCCCAGAGGCTCCTTAAACTATCCTCATTTACTTTTTATTACTTTTTCTCATTGTGGTTCTAATTGGGTGTTTTCTGCTCCCTTATCTTCCAAATCTCTAATTTGATTCTCTGCTTCCTTTACTTCACTCTAGAGTTACTGTAATGTATTCTTCACTTTAGATAATATATTCTTCATTTATAACTGGTTCTTTTTATGTTTTCTAGTTCTGTTTTTATGTTTCCTATCATCCTATGTTTATGTTTTCAGTTCATCTACTCTATCCCTAAGCTCATTGAGCATCCTTATAAGCAATATTTTGAACTCTGCATTTGGCAGCTTGTTTGTTTCCATTTTTTGTTCTGTTTTCTATTTGGAACATTCTTCTTTGTCTCCTCATTTTGGCATCCTACCTGTGATGGTTTCTATGTATTAGGTATATCTGTTACATCTCTTGGGCCTGATAGAGTGTCCTTAGGTAGTAGCTGTCTTGTAGGGTCCAGTGACACAGCCTCCAATTACCTGAGATGGCACTGCAGGTTTGTCCCCCTGTGAGGGCTGTGTATACCCTATTATTGTAATTGAGCCTTGATCGCTGTTGGCATGTCATTAGGAGGGATTTACCCTAAGGCAATTAATGCAAAGACTGTGGAGGATCAGCTGTGCAGGGGCCCACCTCATGGAGCAGGATTTACTTCAGTGGGTCTTGGTGCCCACAGAGTCCATCCCTTGAGTCCTTCAGTGTGTTGCTTGTGGAGGTGGCTCTGGATCTTCCTGGGAAGTGCAAGCCAAGGTCAGCTGTCATCTGTGTCCTTCCCATGGCCAGCAGGCATGAACTGCAAAGTGATCAGCAGATGGTTGCTTTCTGTGCTGGGCTTGAAGGTGCTCAGGAAAGACCAAGGACAGGAGCAGGTTGACTGCCACTAGTGCCAAGCAGTGACAGATATAGGGCACACTGAGGCTTATTTGAGAGATTTTAGTAAAATCTGAGTCATGGGCCAACACAGGCCATTAATATGGAAAAGCCAAAAAAAAAACAGCTTCAGTGGGCCCAAAAGTTGGATGGACAGGGTCTCAGGGAATCACCAGGGCAGGACAGAGTGTTAGATAGGTTGATGGAGACTCATATATTGTGCCCACTTACCACAGGAGGGCTCAGAAAAGAAACAATGGCATATGGCAATACTTCTGTTGGAAAGAAAGCTACTTTTTAGCTCTAACCCCTAATCCAGACAATTCAGTTGCTCCCCATATGTCCCTGGTGACTTTCCAACTTCCACCGCAGCCCTGGAGCTCAGAAAAAGTGAGTCTGAGTAAGTTCATGAGGAAGCCCTTTAAAAGAATCACCTCAAAATTCTGCAGCCCTCCTCACTCAGCCACAATTCTTCTGGTTTTTACAGCCATACCTAATGGAGACTTCTCTTCCTGGCACTGGAATCCTGGGCTGAAGGCTTGATATGGGGCTGGGAACCCCTTATTCCTTAGGGGGAACCTCCATAAGATCAAATATCTCTCCTGATTTTTATCAGACTCTTGTGTCTGACAAGCCCCTTCCGTGTCTCCATCTCTGTTTCCACCCTTCCTACAAGTCTGGATGTGGCTTTTTCTTTATATTCTTAGTTGTAGGACTTCTGTTCTGTTAGATTTCATACATTTCTGAATGATGGCTGTTGTGTAGTTTAGGTGTAATTTTTATATTGTTGTGGAAATATTTGAGTACTGTGTTGTGGAAATATTTGAGTACTGAGCCAACTTTTTATTT
>NW_006299245.1:5328976-5338184 GCF_000327345.1 Myotis davidii | reverse complement strand
CAGAGAGAGAGAGAGAGGGGGGGGGAGAGAGGAGAGACATTTATTTGTTGTTCTACTTATTTATGCATTGGTTGCTTCTTGTATGTGCCCTGACCAGAGATTGAACCTGCAACCTCTGTATATAGGGATGATACTCTAACCCACTGAGCTAACTTCCACTTTTCTATATTTAAATCCCTCCTGGAAGGTGTGTTTGTATGTGTGTGTGTGTGTGAATTTTATGGATGTAAAAGCATAATGGAATCAGAGATAACTGTAAGTACTGAGATGATCATAAATAAAGGCAATTCATTGTTAGTAGGAATTCTGAGCTAGAGAGGATAAAGATAACTTACAGCCTACTATAATTTTACTAATTCTAAAAATAGGGCCTTGAAATTCCACAGTACATGCATGTTTATTTATACCTTGGGGCATCCTGCTTTTTTGCAAATCTCTCTTGTGAGCTTGGAAGCTGCTGAAAATCAGATAAGCTGTCTTATTCAGATTTTGTAATGGTTACATTGACTAGAGCAGGTTCTGTATAATACGTACAGAAAACATTTTTTTTTTTACCTTTGCTCCCATCCCTGTAGTTGAAATCTAAGACACTTATCTAATCTTTGTTATCTATTGATTTGTAATAAATTGCCTCAAAATTTATTGGCTTCAGCTAATGACATTTATTATTTCACTATTTCTGAGTCAGGTATCCAGCCATGTCTTAGCTGAGACTTCAGGTTCTGAGTCTCACAAAGCTATGATCATGGTGTTGGCCAGGACTGTGGTTTCATCTGTAGACTTGGCTGGGGGTGGATAGATTTTCAAGCCGATTCTACACATTTTTGGCAGGATTTATTTCCCTATAGGCTGGTAAGTGAAAGGCCTCAGTTTCTTACAAGCTGTTAACAATAAGCTTCCCTCACTTTCTTGCTACATGGACCTCTTCATACAATAGCTCTTAACACAGTAGCTGGCTTCATCAGCGTGAGGGTGCATGAGGTCAGAGGAGGAAGGTCAGTAAAGAGAACCATAGTTTTTGGGAACCAAATCTCAGCAGTGATGGTATGTCACTTTTGTGATATTTTGTTTATAAAAACAAAACACTAGACCTAGTTCACACTCAAAGGCAGAGGATTACACAAGAGCATTAATACCACTAGGTTAGATCATTGTGAGCCTGCTAATATCCATGAATTTTATAGTGGCATGGAGGTAACTAAAAGTGTTCACTTAAAATCATAACACAGTCTTGGTTCAGTCATCAGGAAGTTTGTCCAATTTTTAGTTTTAATTTAAATTATAAATTATTCCCAGATATTGAGAAAGATGATTGGTTTGCTTTCCTTTTACCCCAGCCAATATCTATATTCATCTTAGCTAGGACTGCTGTGTTAGATAGGTCCTGACACAGCATTCACTTTTTTTTTAAATGGGGCATAATGCCTCCTCACATCATAAAAAGTAGGTGGTCTGTCCTTTCCTGTTTTGATGATCAATTTCTGACCTTGTCATGGCTGTGATATAAAGAAAAAGAAAATATAGGAGTAAGAGGAAAGTTAAACTAAATTTATTCTTATGCTAATATAGCATCAGCTTCATGGACACAAAAGTGCTTTCATTGATTTTTTCTTTTGGAAAATTGTATGGATGGTGCCCATCACTCAGGAGCACTATCCATATGGGGAGGTTAGTTATCTATATATGCCTTCATCAGAGCAAAAATATCTTTTCACCTTTTAATTGTCTTTTTAAAAGTAGAAAGCTTGTAGTGGGATTTGTAATGTCTCTCGGCTAAGGTCTTTTTACACCTACAGTCAGTTTTCTTGGATAGTGTCCAAGACAAAACCATGCTAACTCTTTTGTGGCAAGGCACACATCTGGTCCTTGGTAAAAACAGATGCTTTATTCCAACAAGCTGTGGAAGGGTGGGCCACCCAAAGAGGCTACTTTTCTTTTCTTTTTTTTTTTTTTTTTTTTTTTTAAATCCTCACCCAAGGATATTTTTTCCATCGATTTTTAGAGAGAGTGGAAAGAGAGAGAGAGAGAGAGAGAGAGAGAGAAGGAGGGAGGGGAGAGAGGAGAGAATGGAAAAAACATTAATTTGTTGCTTCACTTATTTATGCAGTCGTTGGTTGCTTCTTGTATGTGGCCTGACAAGAGATCAAGCCCACAACCTTGGCATATCAGAATAATGCTCTAACGGAGCTGCCCCGTGAGGATCAGAAGCTGGTTTTCTTTTACTTGTATGTCAGAGCTGCTAATCATATCTAGCAGCTGCTCTCTCTTTAGATATCTCTATAGTGGCAATTGTCAGTTCACTCTTCATAGGGCATTAACCTAGCTCAGAGTGTTTACTTAAACCTTCACTGTTCCCCTTTTTTGGGGAAGTGGGATTTCAAAGAGACCTTAGCTTTGTCAGTTAATCCTAACCTAGCCTCCAACTCCAGATACTTTTAGATTTTACAATGTCATTGAATATGGAAATATCATTAAAAAAATAAAATCCTTTTTACTGACTCTTTAAAAATAGGCTTCTACAGTCTTGCTTCTTATTTGGAGCCTAATCCCATAGGGAAACTCTGGATGTAAGTCTTACCTCTGAGTTGAACTGACCCAAGGCAAAGGAGCTAGGTCTTTCTTGTAACTGTCACATGCCTGCTGGTCACTGGTTAAGAGGAGGTCCAGAGAGAATAAATTATCTGGCACTGCCTGGCTTTCAAAAGATATCAGGGAAATGGACTTAGTAGCCTGGGGGTCCCTTTCCTTAAACATACACACAATGTTGAAAGATATCCCAGAGGATCTGAGTGGAGTACCAAACTTGCAATATAGACATTTTTTTTTTATATACCACATGAGTACTAAAGCAGCTTTTCAGTTAAATCCTGTTATTATTTTTTATGTGTTTATAACATTTACTATTATGTATCTTGCTCATTTATCCTAAAATTTTCTTGCTGAACCCTCACAGTCACACCAAGTGGTACAAAACTTTTCTGGAAGAAACAACCAGAGTCTTAACCAGATTACTTTTGAAAATATTATTGTCCTATAAGTACAGTTGTCCCTTGAACGACATGAGACTTAAATGCATGAGTCCACTTATACAGGAAAGTTTTTCAATAAATACCTTTATTGTTTTGGATCTAAGTTTGGAAGTCAAAAGATGTGGAGGGCCAACTATGCATTAATCAACTCAATTTTATATCGTGGACTTCAGCATCTGCAAACTTTGTTATCCGCAGTGGTCTAGGAATCCATACCCCATGGGAGTCAAAAGTTATACATGGATTTGCACTGATGCCCCTAATGTTGTTCAAATGTCAACTGTACTATCTATTGTAGAAAGAATAAATGAGTGCATGATGTATTACTAAGAGATGTAGAAAAATGCTATCCAATTCTTTTACACAAAGGCTATTGTTAATCTCTTGTAGTCGTTTAATAGATCACTTGTTTTAGTTATTATTACAAATAAACTCCTGTTAAAATGCCATGGAATTTTAATTCTAATATTCCTGGATCATTCCTTAGCTCTTCCACTGTTAAAGATCTACTTCCTGAGCCTGGCCGGTATGGCTCAGTGGTTAAGGGTTAACCTATGAACCAGGAGGTCTCAGCTTGATTTCCAGTCAGGGCACATGCCAGGGATGCAGGCTCAATACCCAGTGGGGGGTGTGCATGTGGCAGCTGGTCAATAATTCTTTCTTGTGATTGATGTTTCTATCTCTCTTTCCTCTCTGAAATCAATAATAATAATAATAATAAGATCTACTCCTTGGTTATCTAATCTCTTGGTTATTTTTTTTTGTTTTTCATTCTAATTTTTATACAACAATTTAACAAGTGTGAGAAGATTCAGTAAATGTGTATTTTGTTTGGTATCAAGTTGAGTGCTATATAGTTGATATTAAATTATTTTTGGAGTGCCATTATCTTCTTCCAATCTTGGGCTGAGTTCTTGACATTCTCTCCCTTTGTCTCATCTCTTTTTGTTTCTTTGTTTGTTATTTACTATTATTTTGCCAAACAGCACTACATTAGTTCTACATTTTCCTCAGGCTTCCCCTTTTTTATAATTATTTTAATTATACAAAAAAGGACACTATCAGTCCTAGATTATTACTGAAACAAATTGGCTTATTTTAAAAAATGTATTGCTTGAGCAATACGCAGCAATGATAAGACTGGAGCTTTAGTATTTTAATGCTCATTTAACCACATATTTGCAATATAGCCAGTTTAAGTAATTTCTATTTAAAGAGCATTAGTTTCCTAACTGGTTATTAAAAAGGAGAGAACATATAAGAAATATATCTTATATAATAAAAGGCTAATATGAAAATAGACCAAATGGCAGAACAACCGAACAACTGATGGCTATGACATGCACTGACCACCAGGAGGTGTGTGTGGAACATGGCAGGTGTCGGCCGTGGCGGGATGGTGGAGCAGGTGAGCAGGGGTGCCATACCAAGGCAGGGTGCCTGCTGCTGTCATCGGGGCGAGCCTCTGTTGGTTACTGAAAATTCTTTGCTCCCACGTTGCTGTCCTGCCCAACGCTCGCACCCGCTGCCAGCACCGGCCCCACTCGCACCCGCTGTCTGTGCCTGGCATTGGTCCCGATAGCTTGGCGCCGTCAGCAGGTGTGAGCAGGTCTGCCAGCTCCAATCGCCCCTCAGGGCTTCTCCACTTCCCCCTGCTCCTGAGGGGCAGATCAGGGCCGGCAACCGCCTCTCGCACATGCTGCTAGTGACAGCCCTGCTTGCACCAACTGCCGATGCCAGAGCCGCCGCTCTCAGTTATTGCCAGTGCTTGGTGCCATCAGTGGGTACAAGTGGTGGCTGCCTGCCCTGATCGCCCCTGAGGGCTTCTCCACCACCCCCTGCTCTTGAGGGGCAATTGGGCCCAGCAGCTGCCACTTGTACCCACTGAGGGAGCCGGCCCAAATCGCTCCATGCCATCAGAAGGTGTGAGCAGAGCCGGCGCTGTCAGTGCGTGAGAGCGGAGGCAGTGGGAAGGGGGCTGCTGGCAGACTGGGGACTGGGGTGTGCAGTGCGAGGGGCTGGGTGGGGGCACAGAGGATGGGCTGAGACTCTCCCCTGTGCCTACTGCAGCCTTGTGGCCCACAGTTCCTTTTAAGGTGCACTAATTTAATTTGTGCACTGGGATCCTAATATATATATATATGATTAGAAATATTTGACAAACTTTAGCTACCGTTAATAAAATCATCGATGGGTCTTATTAGATCAGTGGTTCTAAATCAAGACCATTGGAGTTGGAGTAGTATGTTGGTAAAAGTTCTCAGCAGGTATTTGTAATTCCACCACCTACTGTGAATTAATGGATTACACATTTTTTCAGCTCTTTTAGTTCTTAGCTGCTTTGATCTATGAACTATTGAAAGGAAAGGAAAAGATATTTGTTCTCAGCTCTTCCTAGTTTGAGGTGTAGAAACATCTTGTCTTTTCCCTGCTTGCCCTCTCTTCCCCATAGTAGGAGGAATGGATTATATGAATAGTAAATGGTGAGCAGAAACCAGGAATGTGGATTTCAGGTCTTTCCCTTTCATCTCTCTTCATTTCCGCTTGCCTATAGAGAGCACATTAGTTTTTTTGCTTTCCTAGATATTCCCTTTCTTGTGAAGAATGGACAGTGGTTATCTAGTACTGCCTGTGTTTAGGGTGGTGGAGAAGCCTGTTTAATTCAATGATACTATCATAGTAGTAGTGCACCTAAAGTAAAAAAATTCACAAGTTCTAAAGTTTGATATTTTGATCTCATACCTTTTATCTATCTCTCAATTGGTTGATAATTCAGAAAGTAAATTTAATGTGTTATACATATTGCAGCCCTCAATCCTCAAAATTTATCACTGAATGTATAATAAGGGTATTTTAATAGATGATTATAAGGAAACTAGAGGCCCAGTGCACAAAATTCACTCACAGGTGGGGTCCATAGGCCTGGTCAGCAATCAGGGCCTATCAGAGCCAGGCCAGTCAGGGCCAGGCTGGAGAGGAGATGACGGTGTCTGAGCCGGGTGCTGAAGGAATGGACACTGGATGCTGATGCTGCCATCATCAGCACCCAACCACCACATGGTTCCCCACCCCCCTATTTCTCCCTCTCCTGCCACCATGATGCCATGCCGCCATTGTGGCGGGTGGGCAGCAGGCTGATTGGGGCCTGTTGACCATACCTTCGCTACACCTCCCATTGGCTAATCAGCGTGATATGCAAATTAACCACCAAAAAATGGCGGTTAATTTGCACATGTAAGTGTCCAGCAGCTATCGGCTATCGGAGCCTGCAATCAGAGCTGAGAAGTCCCCTGCCCAGGCTTGATGCCTCGGTCAGAAGCGTAAGGCCTGGGCAGGGGCGGAACCAGCCATCGCAGGGGTGGAGGGGCGGAGTCAGCAATTGTGGGGAGCTGGGCAGGGGCAGAGCCAGCAATCGCAGAGAGCAGGGGCCGAGTTGGCCATCATGGGGAGCTGGGGAATCCCCTGCCCAGGTTTCTCGTGTCCCCTGCCCAGGCCTAATGCCTCGGTCAGAGGCTTTAGGCCTGGGCAGGGGTGGTGCCAGCAATTGTGGGTAGCAGGGGCGGAGTTGGCAATTGTGGGGAGCTGGGGGTCCCTTGCCCAGGCCTAATGCCTCTGGCTAGAGGCATTAGGCCTGGGCAGGGGAGGAGCCTGACATTGCAGGGCGCTGGGGGTCTCTTGCCCATGGCATTAGGCCTGGGCAGGGGCGGAACCAGCCATCGCAGGGGTGGAGGGGCAGAGTCAGCAATTGTGGGGAGCTGGGCAGGGGCAGAGCCAGCAATCGCAGGGAGCAGGGGCCGAGTTGGCCATCATGGGGAGCTGGGAATCCCCTGCCCAGGCCTAATGCCTCGGTCAGAGGCTTTAGGCCTGGGCAGGGGTGGTGCCAGCAATTGTGGGTAGCAGGGGCGGAGTTGGCAATTGTGGGGAGCTGGGGGTCCCTTGCCCAGGCCTAATGCCTCTGGCTAGAGGCATTAGGCCTGGGCAGGGGAGGAGCCTGACATTGCAGGGCGCTGGGGGTCTCTTGCCCATGGCATTAGGCCTGGGCAGGGGTGGAGCTGGCAATCGTGGGGAGCTGGGGGTCCCCTGCACATGGCATTAGGCATGGGCAGGGGTAGAGTGGGAGATCGTGGAGAGCTGGGGGTCCTCTGCCCAGGCCTAATGCCTCGGCCAGAGGCATTAGGTCTGGGCAGGCAGTGCCAGAGATTGTGGGTAGTAGGGGCGGAGCTGGCGATGGTGGAAACTGGGGGTCCTCTGCCCAAGCCTAATGCCTTGGTCAGAGGCGTTAGGCTTGGGCAGGGGCGAAACCAGCCATTGGGGGGAGCAGAGGCGGAGTTGGCGATCGTGGGAGCTGGGTTTCCCCTGCCCAGGCCTAATGCCTTGGCCACAGGCATTAGGCCTGGGCAGGGGCATAGCAGGAGATCGCAGAGAGCTCTGAGTCCCCTCCCCAGACCTAATGCCTAGGTGAGAGGCATTAGGCCTGGTCAGGGTTGGAACCAGCAATCGCAGGAAGCAGGGGCCAAGTTGGCGATCGTGGAGAGCTGGGGGTCCCCTGCCCAGGCCTAACACCTCAGTCAGAGGCGTTAGGCCTGGGTAAGGGTGGAGCCAGCAATTGCGGGGAGCAGGGGTGGAGTCAATGATCGCGGGTAGCAGGGGGTCCTCTGCCCAGGCCTAATGCCTTGCCCAGAAGCGTTAGGCCTGGGCAGGGGAGGAACCTTCCATCGTGGGGAGCTGGGAGTCCCCTGCCCAGGCCTAACACCTTGGTCAGAGGCATTAGGCCTGGGTAGGGGTGGAGCCAGCAATTGGGGGATAGCAGGGGCACAGCCAGTGATGGTGGGAGCTGGGAGTTTCTTGCCCAGGCCTAAGGCCTTGGCCAGAGGCGTTAGGCCTGGGCAGGGGCCAAGCCGGCAATTGGTGTGAACTACAGAGGAAACACCTTTTCTGACTCCTCATTGGCTTAGCTCCCTCTATGCCACTGGTAATATTCTTAGTAACTTGGGTAATAAGAATCCAAATAGGTGATCTAGGGTTTTTTACCACCCTTCTGGAAAAAAAGGAAGATCCGCTGCTGGAAGGTTAAGAAATGTCATATCCTATGAAAGATACATCTTGAAAATGCCTAAAGAAAGTTGTCATTTTTTCATGGTGAAGGGACTGGAGTCTGTGTTGATGAAAACACCTTGGTGGCTGTGGTGACTGGCAGTGGCTGCAACAGTGGGGAAATGGGGCTCATCCCTTCCTCTGATCAGCCTGGTCACCTACCACAAAAAGAGGCCAGACTGTGGCTTAGGCCCGCTCCCCAAAGAGAGCAGGGAGCAGGGAGTAGTACATCCCCTGAGGGCTCCCAGTATGTGATAGAGGGCAAGCTGGGCTGAGGGACCCTCCCTCCAGTGCACAAATTTTTGTGCACTGGACCTCTAGTATTATATAAAATATTTTATTTATTTATTTATTTAATTCTTGCCTAGGAATATATTTATTGATTTGAGAGAGAGAGGAAGGGAGGGAGAGAAAGGGAGAAGAAGAGAAAGAAAGAGAGACATCAATATGAGAGAGAAACACCAATTGGCTGTTTCCCACATGTATCCAACATGGGATAGAACCTGAAATCTAGGTATGTGCCCTGACCAGAATTTGAACCTAAAACCTTTTCGGTGTATAGGACCATGATTCAATCAACTGAGTCGACTGGCTGAGGCTAATGTTTTATTTTTGAATTAGAGGCCCAGTGCACAAAATTCATGCACCAGGAGGGTCCCTAGGTCTGGCCAATGATCAGGGCTGATTAGGCCCTTCTGGCTGCCATCCAGGGCCTTCCTTCACTGGCATCCAGCTACCAGCTGGGGGCTTCCTTCATTCTGCACCACCCCCTAGTGGTCAGTGCATGCCATGGTGAGCAATCAAGCTCTTTGTCTCTATGTCGAACTCCTGAGAGGACACTTTGTATATTACACTTATATATATATAAACTAGAGGCCTGGTGCACAAAAATTTGTGCACTCGGCGGAGGGGGTCCCTCAGCCTGGCCTGTGCCCTCTCGCATTTAGTGACTGCTATTTTGGATTTTCTGTTACATGCAGCCAAATCTAATACAAACTACTACCCTCCAGTGGTGGTATTTGCATTCCAACAGGCATTTAGAGTTTAACCTAAAAGAATGAAACTCTATCCCAAAGTTTCTTGAA
>NW_006299245.1:5317704-5328448 GCF_000327345.1 Myotis davidii | reverse complement strand
TGTCTTGTGGTCATGGCTTAAGGCATAGTGAAGGTATGGTCAATTTGCATGTTTGCCTTTTATCAGTGTAGATAAGAAAGACAAAAAATAGAAGAAGAGAATAATTGCTATAGATACACCAGAATGAACTAAAAAATACTCTCAATTGTATAATTTATTAATTAAAATTTTCTATTTTTACAAATATAATTAAATTAGCAAATTTATGGTAATTGTGATTAGAAAAGAAAAGGAGAAAAAAATACATGAGCAAGATTGAGAAAAAAAATAGCATAAAACCAAAGATTCAAAGAAGAGTGATAAAATAATAAATGAATACTGTGTTCAACTTATGGAAATAAATTTGACAACACAGATAAAATGGTCAATTTTTCTGGAAAAAATGAATATTTCTAAAACTGGCTAAGAAACAAGCATAGTGCCTCAAGAGATGAATACCTGAAACAGATATAAACAAGTAGTAAATTTTCTACCTATAGAGAGAGACAGCACTAAAGCAGTTTTAGAGAAGATTTTCTCCAGCATTCAGGGAAGAGATCTTTCTTATCTTTTACAAAATGTTCTGGAGAAAAATCATTAAAAGGTGAAGACCTAGTCAACTCAATTTACAAGGATTACAGATTCCTGATATAAACTTTTCTAAAACAAAAAAATTGCTAATAAACAGATGAATAACCAACAAATAAATAAAACTATTTGCCAATCTTACTTGTGAATACAGATGCTCAAAATACAAAAAAGAATATTTGCATAAGTAATTATATATGAGCAAAAGGATCTACTATAAAAATATTTCATGTTTAACTTATTTCAAGATTAAAAGGTTAATGTAATTATATCAAATACCTCAGTGCAATCACTATCAATGTAATCAGTAAACTAGCAGAATTCAGGTTAATAATCAAACTCCCTATTCTTTATATACATTGTTTGATTTAATTTACTACTATTTTGTTGAAGATTTTTACATCTATGTACATGAGAGATATTGGCTTGTAGTTTTTTATCCTTGTAATGTCTTTTGCTAGCTTTGGTATTAGGTTAACTGGCAACATGAGTAAGTTTGGAAGTATGCTTTCTACATCTATGCTCACAAAGAGATTACGTTGAAATGGTATAATTCTTCCTTAATTGTTTGTAGAATTTTCCGATTAAACCATCTGGGCCTGTTGCTTTCTGTTTGGGGAGGTTAACAAATATTGAAAATTTCTTTGATATATGCCTAATCAGATTATTTAGTTATTAATTTATGAGTTTTGGTAGCTTGTGCTTTTCAAAGCATTGATACATTTTATCTAGATTATCAAATCTGTGTACAAAGAGTAGCATTCCTTTATTAACTTTTTAGTCCATGGGATCTGTTATAATGTTCCTGCTTTCATTTATGATATTAGCAATTTGGGTTTATTTTTGTTTGGTTGGTTTTTGCCTGGATAAAGTCTTACTAGTTCAAAAAATGTATAGTATTGGCATAAGAATAGACAGATTGAGCAGATAGACAGATTGTTTCATTGCTGCAAATAGACCCTTACATATATAGTCACTTTATTTTTTTTCAAAGTCTCCAAATAAATTTAACTAGGAAGGATAATTCTTTACAAATAATTGCTCTTGAGTAACTATAGAAACATAGGAAAAAAAATATTCACATAAATCCCATCATATCAAAAATTACTTTAAATTTAATTAAAAAAACAAAACTTATGAAATTTTACAAAGAATATTATATTGCTACTAGAGGCACAGTGCATGAAATTCTTGCACTGAGGGGGGGTCCTCAGCCTGGCCTGTACCCTCTCGCAGTCCGGGATCCCTCAGGGGGATCGGGCCTAAGCCAGCAGTCAGACATCCCTCTCGCAGTCCAGGGCTCTCACAGTCTGGGACCCCTCCCTCCTTACTGGCTGCCTGCAGCAGAGGAGGGAGAGGCTCCTGCCATCACCACTGCACTGGCCAGCCATGTGCCCGGCTCCTGGCTGAGCAGCGCTCCCCTTGTGGGAGTGCATTGACCATGAGGGGCAGCTCCTGCATTGAGCGTCTGCCTTCTGGTGGTCAGTATGCATCATAGCGACTGGTCATTCCACGGTTTGGTTGATTTTCATATTAGGGTTTTATTATATAGGATCATTGTGGTAGGAAAATATTTTTGACACAAGAGAACTAATTAAAAAGGAATAAAAGTGTCACATTGAACTTGAACACTCTTAAAATTTCTCCACATGAAAAAAATGTAATTTAGAGAATGAAGTACAAGCCATGGACTTAGAAAAATTACTAGCAGTGCATGTAGCAGACAAATAATTAATTTAAAAAATATATAAAGAATCACAAGATATCCATAATTACAATACTATGTAATAAGAATGGGTGAAACAATTGAAAATACATTTCACACACAAAAAAATATTATTCAAAAGCCATTTAAGTCTTTGAAAATGTTCTCAACATTGTTGGTCATCATGAAAATGCAAGAGGAAACCACAATGAGATGATCATCATTCTTTATATTCTTTTGAATAGCTAATTAAAAACAATTGACAACACAAATTTTTGGAAAGGATGTGGACCATTGGAATTCTCATACACTGCACACACATAACCACATTGGGAAACATTTCAACACTTTTTTTTATTATTTTTTATACCCACTATCCTAGATATTTATCAAGGAGAAATAAAAGTATATGTTCAAAAAAAGATTCATATAAGAATGTTCATAGTCACTTAATGTACAATACCTCGAATTTGGAAACAACCAACAGTGGAGTGGAGAAATTGATAGTAGAATGCCACGCAGCAATAAAAAAAAGAATGAGCTACTGATCTATGCAGCCACATGGACAAATTTCACAGGGATGATGTTGAGTCCAACCCAAAGATTTATGCAACAGAATATTACTCATATGAAATTCAAGAAAATACAAATGTTACATATGCTATTTAAAATCAAAGTAGAGTTTTCCTTATGAAGCAGATGTTGGCATTGGTTGGAAAGTGGCCTGATAATAGTTTCTGGGATGATGCAAATGTTCTTTGTATTGACTGTAGTGGTAGTTTGGTATATATTTCTTTGTATACAAATTATCTCTCAATATAAAAATAAACTATCAAAACAATTAAGGGATTGAGTTAAAAAAACATTTTAGAAAAATAGACAAAACAAACAACCATACTTGGTCTTGAAATATATGTAAATTATATGTAAAGTTGCTTAACTTCACTTATACTAAATGTAAATTAAAACTTTTTTGAGATAGACATTTTAACCTTTTAGATGGGCACAATTCCAATAGCTTCATTAAACAAAGCATGGCCAACAAGACTATCAGGGTAAAGTACTTAGTTGGCAAGTGAACATGGCATAATCTCTATGGAGGGGATTTGGAAAAATCTCATGAAACACATTTATTTTGGGCTTTTTATCAGCAATCTCACTTCTAGAAATTTACCCTGAATTATAGATTCACTAATGTGAACAAAGAACAATGACATAATATCAATAATCAATAATAAGAACACATACACACGATCAATTTAAATAGCAACATATTGGAAATAATCTAAATCTGCAAATAGTTATTAACTAGAAAAAGGGGGTATTCTTTATTAGAATACTATGCAGCTATCTATAATAATGAAAGGATAATATGCAAATTATACCAGACGTCATTCCATCCTTCCGGACGAAGCCCGGGTCCCAGGTGCCAGAGGGAAGCCGGTGCCAGCAGCCTGGAGGAAGAAGGCCTACTCTTGCACGAATTTTGTGCATTGGGCCTTTAGTATATTATTAAAAAAATCTTTTTGAACTTATTTTGAATGCTTTCTAGTCTCTATATTAGTAAGTTAATAAAAGGTCTTAAAGCATGCATAATATATTACTTGCTCATGAAGAAAATAAAAAGAAGTCTAATTTTTGTAAGAATTTTATTCAGGGACAATAAACTTTTAAAAAGTAAAATAAAACTAATGAAAATAGTTACTTACAGAATGTGGGTTTAAAGTGATAAAATAGCAGATTCAATTTTTGTCAATATACCTTTTCCCATAGTTTTGAATTTTGGTCAAGCTAATTTTGTTGATTAGTGTAATATAAAACATTAAGTTAATTTTGTTTACTAGAGTTATGTAGTAAATTAGTAAGTATATTGATTTTCTTAGGAACAATTGTTCTTACTCTGGGGGAAGAAAGATGCAAATACGGAATAGAAAAAAGGAAGGAGAGTGAGAATGATTTTGAATTATGATGCTGAGCAGGAGTTAAAGTCATTGGAGTCAAGTAATTACTAAAAGACATGGAAACCAACTATGCATTGGCAATGACCATATTTCATGCCCATTCTAGATACTATTACCTACTGAAAACAAACAAACAAACAAACTAACTAACTAACTAACTAACTAAAAAAACTAATGTTTCTTATAGAAATGACTGGTTTAGCTGTTGGACAGGAATTTCATAGAAAGCTGTAATATCCAATTGTTCAATGAAATAACACAATCCTCCCAGCCTAATGGAGATCTGGCAAAAACACACAGGAGCAAGATTCTACAGCTACCACTGGCCAAATTATGAGCTTTACAATGAATAGTGACATAAATGGATCCTAACATATAGTTTTCCAAAATATATTCAGGTCATACTCATACTACAACAAAATTATAATTAAAAAGTGAGAGAAGAGCAAAGGAATAATTTTTCTTAAAAAAATAATGTTACTGGGTAATTTGTGGACTTCATTTCACTAAATATTCAGTGCATATTTTTAATAAATTCATGGATAAAATCATTTTTACAACAAATGAACTTAAAAATATACTTTCTGAAACTTTGTATTTAAAATTTTCCATTTATTTATGAGCATTCATATTGAACTGTTGTTGAAAAGACTCTAGCTCACTTGAAAATTGGTAAAACAGTAAGTCACAATCTCTTTTGCAAAATATGGGTAAGGCAATGGGTATATATTTTAAATTTTATGAGCAAAGATAATTATTGCCTTTTAAATATGCATGTCATCATATATATTTTTTCTTGTACTTGTCCACCTGTTTAGTGTTTGTTACTTCTGCTAGATTGTGATTTCTATTATCCTTACAGAATGTTGCATTCATCCTTATTTCTGTAGGACCTAGCACAGTGGTCGGCAAACTGCAGCTCGCGAGCCACGTGCGGCTCTTTGGGCCCTTGAGTGTGGCCACGAAGTTTCAATCGCACTGTACATGCGCACCCGCACATGGTATTTTGTGGAAGAGCCACACTCAAGGGGCCGCAGTTTGCAGACCGCTGGCCTAGCATATTGAGGGCATCAATATAGATTTTTAAAGTATAAGCCGAAACCGGTTTGGCTCAATGGATAGAGCGTCGGCCTGCGGACTGAAGGGTCCTGGGTTCGATTGCGGCCAAGGGCATGTACCTTGGTTGTGGGCACATCCCCAGTGGGAAATGTGCAGGGGCCAGCTGATCGATGTTTCTCTCTCATCGATGTTTCTAACTCTCTCTCTCCCTTCCTCTCTGTAAAAAATCAATAAAAATATATATATATAGTACTGATCGATGTTATTTGTTATCATTAATAACTTATTCAATACAAATGATTATTTTGTTAAGTAAAGCAATTTTATTTAATAAACAAACTCTATTTTGTTACCCGTATATTAAACATAGGTATTTGGTTGGTGCTGTGGGAATAACAGTACTTAACTTGATGTGCAGCAGACACATACAACATGCATCTATAATGCATGGCTAGAAGGTCATAGTGAGACATCAGGATTTGCTTTGCACAAAAAATGTAGATACTTTCTGTAAGAAGGGCTAGGATAGTGGAACTGACATTAAGTACAAAACTATCAACTGCACATGCTTAGTAAAAAACAAACCTTCACTAGTCAGAAGGAAATAATTCATTTAAAAACCTATCACTTCCTTTCTTCAGAAGGGATAAAGTTTGGTGTTTCTAATTTAAACTTGTTAAACCAATACCATGAACTCATATGTGAACTCTAGGAAGAAAAAAAAAATGGGTGCAAATAGTTAAAAAATGATGCAATTGTTTTCAGCCAAACTTTTGGAGATGGTGGAATCAGAAAGTGGCATTATGGGAAACAATCCAGGAGAGGATGGTATCAAGATCGGTGAGGGTATTGGCAGCCTCCTTGCTTCAGCCCAGTGCAGGCTTGGATGCAGAGGAGCATGGCAGGTGGATGGGCAGAAACCCCACGTCTGTCTGGGTGACCCGACCATCAGAGGAAGACAAGAACTTCAAGTCTTCTTCCATAGCACTCATTAGACAACCCCTTTGGGCTCCAAACGGTAAGAAAGAAAAATTTGAGAGGGACTAATACTTGTGATAGTGGATGAAAAAATAGAAATTTCCTCATGATGATATGTCTGCATTTTTACTTACAGACCAGTATGACCCAGGTTTACACAGAGCCTTTGGTTTCAAGTTCACAGAATAATTTATCTGCCAGTTATATTGTAGAGTTTTTGAAGCAAAAAATGTTTAGGTTTCTGGAGATCCCTATAGGTATTAGCCTTACAACTTCCTTTAGAGAAAATTTTTTTTAAGAGGTGATAATAAAGCACTCGAAGAACATTTATAAAAGTTGAATCATTATCATAGGTAAAATGGTATGAAATACTTTGGAGAAGAAAATAGTTTTAAAGAATTCAAATAAAAGACTACTGCAGCAGATTACCATTTGTATCAAAAAATAAAATGAATTATTGGCTTATTAGACTCCTATGGCAGCAAGAATTTTACATAAAATAAAAGGAATAATTTTCTTGTATGGGTACCTTAGTACTAAGAATCAGCAAATATACTGACCTTTAGTTTGAAAGGGAGTAAAGAAAATAATATAGTATAGAAAACACTATGTAAAAAAATGTGTTATATTTTACATAATATAATTTATTAATTTGAGTTCTACTGATTGTTTTTTTTTTAACCAATAAAATCCTTAAATTGCTTCAATGACTTTTGCTTTATAAACTTTCAAATTGCATGGAATTATAAAAGTACTAGAGGCCCAGTACATGAATTCCTGCATGTGTGGGGTCGGCCAGCCTGGCCCTAATCAGGGCACATCAAGGCTGACACTGTTGAAAGGAGGAGATGGCGGAAGGTTGGCTGGCCAACCCACCCCAATCATGGCCTGATCATGCTGGGCCAGGTGGGGGAAGGGGCTGCAGGTGATTGGCCAGAGGGCCCCGCCCCCAATTGGGATGGGGGGGCAGATCAGGGGTCAGTGGCCAGGGGAGGGGCCGTGGGAGGTTGGCTGGCCGGCCCTGCCCCTGATCAGAGTGGAAGGGGTGCGATCAGAGGTGAAGCTGGCTCGGGGGTGAGGCCATGGGCTGATGGGGTGGTGGGGGCCCATCTCGAGGGTGGGGATGGCCAAGGAGGGGGCTGCAGGTAGTTGGCCAGCCAGCCTTGACCCTAATCAGGATAGGGGGGTCAAACTGGGGTGGGGCCTTGTGGGGGAAGGGGCTGCGGGCCAATCAGGGTGGGCCAGGCCAGTTGGGGGAGGGGCTGGCCAGGGTGAGGGGCCGCAGGAGGTTGGCTGGCTGGCCCCACCTCCAATCAAACCAGTTTGCTGGCCGCAGTGAGCGTCATAGTGACCAGTCATTCCAGTTATTATGGTGTTCCAGTTGCTGGATTTTTATATATATAGATAGGATTAGTTGTCAAAATATTTATTAACACTTATTTGTTATATTTATTAAAACAATCAATTTCATATTACAAATTTGACATGGCAAAGTAATTAAAAACGTGTTTCCATTTTAAAGTAAAAACATATACACAATTAAGTTAATAATCTCCAGCAAAAATCTTTGCATTTACTTAACAACATTTTTATAATTTCTTTACTTCTGGATAGTCTTTTGACTAAATTAGGAGGCATTCCAGGAAAAACAACTAAAGATGCTCTTTCTGTATCATACATTTTAAGCACCACAACTATTCTTTGTGCTCACTGTGACTTTCTTAATTACACTTTCTTTTTCAGTACTTTGGATTGTTGGATTTAGTATTTTGTTTTCTTTTGATCAGAAGGTGTGAGGCTTTATTGCCTGATGTGGTACCATTTGTTCTCTGTGAAATATGGTTAGCGTCACCTTACTTTTTTATTAAGTGTATATTTATAACCTTTAGAAGCAAATGTTCTCTATCCACATGGCCAGCGTTTATTGTTTTATGTTCTGCACGCAAAGCTGCTTTTCTTAATAATAAGAAACAGCTGTCGTAAGCACAACAATGAATGCAGTGGGTCATACATGCTTAAATTAGAGACAAAGGGAGCCAAGCAGGGCTAAAATCTTTAATTCTGTCTCACTCTTCCATGATTGATGCACTCTAAAAAGAGTGCTTATACACTGTGTTGAGATTTAACAGATGCTAAAAGGAGCCCGTTCCAGTATACATTTGTTAGGCAGCTGTGTTTTACACCAGCAGTGATTACAATGGGGAAATCAATGTTTCCATGACTGTAAGACAGTCTGAACTTACATACAGAAAAACTAAGGTAAAATAATGAAAAATATTAGTGTGGTCCACAAATGCAATCAATCACTTCTATTGTACACACACACACACACACACACACACACACATTAGATATCATTACCTTGATTTGTTCTTAATATATTTATATCATTTTTTAAAATCATATAAATTATTTTATTTTCATATAAATGATAGCTCAGTTACTGAACTATGCAGACTAGTGGTTATAAGACATATGAAGCTATGTATATTTTAAGGAAAAATGAAAATAAACTTAGAATTTTTGTCATGTGGTACATAAGGCTAGCCAAAAAAGTTTTCTTCTATCTTAACCTCTGTTTACATGGATTTAAAAGTCATCTTTTGATTCTGTATTTTACATATTAAAATTTAAATGTGAACATTAAAAAATTTTTCTTTTCTGATGCATACATCTACTTAGAAAAGAAGCAAAACAATATATAAAATAATGTCTACAGAGGATTTATATGGTTTCATGGAATTTACAGTTAAGAATATAAAAGTTATTTACAAATAACAACCCAAGTGCCCATCAGTAGATTCGTGGATATAAAAGTATGGTACATTTACACATTGGAATACCACCGTGTCATATAAAAGAAGGACGCCTTACCATTTTGTGACGTGGAGAGAATTATGCTAGATGAAATAAGCCAGTCAGAGAAGACAAGTACCACATGATTTCATTTGTATGTGGCATCTAATGAACAAAATAAAAAAAAAATAGAAACAGACTCATAGATAACAGACTTACAGCTATCAGAGGGGAAGGGGCTGGTTGAAAAAGTTGAGGGGGTTAAGCAAAAGAAAAACAATCTCATAGACACAGACAACAGTATGATGATTACCAGAAAAAACTACCAGAACATTAAAAAATAATAATGATGATGGAAATGTTACAATCACCCGAAGCCCCAGGAAAGGTGATATCAGACGGCCCGGAGTCAGAGGGAGAAGGCTGTGCCCACTTCTGTTCTTGTCCTTTCATATGAATTAATTAAAATGAGTTACTCAAGATATTGCATTGTGTTAAAGAAAATTTATTAAGAAGGTAATTTATTAAGAAAGTAAAACATGCAAAGTTATTAAAGGAGTAAGGCAAACAAATCTATCATCCTACATAATGGGCTCTCTCAACTAATCTGAGGAGCGAGTTGGGTGTGAAGTTTCTGCCTTATAGACTTTTCTGACTATAGATTTTGAAATTCTTCTGCCAAATACCTTGGCACAGATTAATTTTCAAGGTCTCCCTTTTACTTTCATGTGGCTTTCCCAGAATTTGGAAGAAACACCTGGCAATTTTATCTTGTCAAGCCCCTAGATGGCTGGGTTTTCTGTTTAAGAAGGGGAATGAGAGACTGAACTCTTCCTTCCCCTTCCTCCCTTCTCTCTGAGTTTTGTGGAGATACATTAATTATTTGCTCTCAAGAGTCCTTGGCTGGGGGAGCATAAAGGCTTGCTATTTACAGGTTGGCTGCAGGCTGCCAAATTGTTTAATTTTCTTGTCTCAGTTTCCCTATTACTCCTGCCTTGGAATTTTTCTAGTTTCTCAATATCCTGTAACAGAAGGAGACTTGATGGGGTGGTAAGCACACAATACAATATACAGATGATGTATTATACAATCGTACACCTGAAACCTATATAATTTTAATTAATGTCACCCCAGTATCTATACTAATAATATACAAATATGTAAATTGATCATCCCTCCATGATGCCCACAGCCAATCAGGAGTGAGTATGCAAATTAACCCAACAAAGATGGTGGGCCTGTGGGCAGCGTGCATGTGTGCAGGCGCCCAACGGCTGGGGGAGGGGTGGGACACCCGCCTGTTTGCCGCGTAGCCAGAGCTACGCTGTGGGCATCCTTGGGAGCCCGATCACTCTGAGCCTGTGGCCAGCATGCGCATGCACTGGTGCCGAGTGGCTGGGGTCCCGGGAATGCCACTGGAGTGTCTGGTCCTGTCAGCCTGGCCTGGGGGCAGCTGGAGTTCCCAGTCCTTTTGGTTTCCGCAATCCCTGGACTGGAAGCGGAAACCAAGAGCGCGGGGAGCACCAGGAATGCTCGTAATCATAGTTCTGGCGGCAGACACATTGCGAGATCTCCTAGACCAGTGGTCGGCAAACTGCGGCTTGCGAGCCACATGCAGCTCTTTGGCCCCTTGAGTGTGGCTCTTCCACAAAATACCGACTTCTGCGCATGGGCCACA
>NW_006299245.1:5307741-5317233 GCF_000327345.1 Myotis davidii | reverse complement strand
GTGGGGGTGTGGGGGGAGCCACAGTTTGCTAACTTCCGTCCTAGACACTAGAGCAAAGTGAGCCTGGAGCAAGTTACTGTTGTGGGTGGGGGATGGAGGGAAAGCAAAGGTGAGAGACATAAGTAAAGTCAGAGTGTCGAGGAAAAATTAAAAGGAAGATATCCTGCAACTTCTAGGAAATCTCCACCAATGGAGCATAGAAGAAAAAAGACCTCTATTATTCTGTGAGCACCAAACCAAACTGGGTTGGGGTCTCAGATGATTCGCTCATATGATTACAAAGACAGACATAAACTCCTGGATTGGAGAGGGCTCCCCTGATTGGAGAGGGTGCAGATCAGGCTGAGGGACCCACTCCACATGCACGAATTTTGTGCACCAAGCCCCAAGTATAATAATAAAAGCATAATATGCTAATTAGACTGGACAGCCGAACCACCTTCCGGACATCATTCCAGACGGCCTTCTGGACGAAGCTGGTGTGGCGGGAGCCGAGGCAGGGGTGACCAGGTAGGCAGGCAGAGGCGGTTAGGGGTGATAAAGCAGGCAGGAGAGCAGTTAGGGGTCAGTGGTTCTGGATTGCGAGAGGGATGTCCAACTGCCGGGTATGGCCCAATCTCTGTGGGATAAGGCCTAAATCGGCAGTGAGACATCCCCCAATGGGTCCCTGATTGCGAGAGGGTGCAGGCCGGGCTGAGGGACAGCCCCCCTCCGCATGCACTAATTTCATGCACCAAGTCTCTAGTCCTATATAATAAAACCCCAATATGCAAATCAATTGAACGGTGGAAAGACCAGAGAAAGGACTGGTCACTATGATGCACACTGACCACCAGGCTGCAGACAACACAGGAGCTGTCCCAAGTCAAAGTCAGCAAGTGGGTGGTGCCAGTGAAGGCCCCCCAATTGCCCCCCGGTCACCCCACAGATCAGCCCTGATAGCCAGCCAAGCCTCCCTATATACTGGGAACTGCCTTTTAGATTTAAAAATTAAAACCTGGCAAGGCTACTCTAACAGTGAAAAAACAGGATGATGCAGCAATGACATGAATGGACTCTGGCTTGCACATTTTGTGGTCAACCCTGATTTTGACACTTATAACTATGTGACAAAGCTAATTACTTCAGTTTTTCCACCCATAAGATAGGGAAAATGGTACTACTGCCTCAGAAGGATAATGTTATGTACTAGTTTTTATAATCAGGGCAAAAAAATGTAGCTGCCCTTACAACAGCAAGATGACTTTCACCTGTATGAAAAGTGTGGTCACTGGTGCATGTAGCATCTCAGATTCTGAGAGGGATGTTCGACTGCCGATTTAGGCCTGAAAGGCCTAAACTGGCAGCTGGACATCCCCTGAGGGGTCCAGGATTGCGAGAGAGCACAGGCTGGGCTGAGGGACAGCCCCCCTTCCGCCCCATGCAAGAATTTTGTGCACCGGGCCTCTAGAAAAATCAATAAAAATTTTAAAAAGAATATAGAGGTTTTGCGTTTTTTAAAAAATCTTTTGTCTATTATAAATAACTAGTGGCCTGCTGCACGAAATTTGTGCACATTAAAAGGGGATTAATTAGAGGAAATATTTTAATATTGCTATTTGCCCTTTCTCTATAATAGAAATGTCAGAGATGAAAGAAAATTAGTAAAATGTATATGAAAACCTTCTTCCTGTCAGAGTCTATGGGTGCGCTGCAGGACCCAGAGTCAAGTCCCTACCCACCCATGGCATGTCAAAATCACGCAAGACTCAGATCCAGCTGGCCTCACCCCCACTGGGCAAGATCCAGACCCGGTTGTCCCCACACTTGTCAAGCCCTGCCAAGAGAGGGGTGCAGCCTCAGGTCCCCCAGTGCACCCTTAGGCCCCCTGGCCTGACGTTGGATGGTGGCATGACCTGAGGTCCCTCGGCCTGGCAGCAGGGTGGGCGGCATTGCCTGAGGTCCCCCAGGCTGGCACTGGGGCAAGGGCATACCTTGAGGTACCCGTCAAGTCCTGACGGATGGACGGGGGGGTGTATGTCCTGAGATCTCCTGTAAGGCCCCAGTGTGCGGAGGGCGCAGCCTGAGGTCCCCCATCAAGCACTACTGGGAAGGGGGCGTGGCCTGAGGTTCCCTGGCCAGGCACCAGGGTGGGGGACATGGCCTGAGATCCCCTGTCAAACCCCACCGGTTGGGGGTTGCAACCTCAGGTCCCCTGCCATGGCCCAGGGAGGGCCAGACAGCTTCAGGTCCCTGCTGATTGCTCATTAAGACTCGTTACAGGAACTCAGCCTCCACTGTGGGTTGTGGGTGCAGTCAACTTGTGTTACGGAAACCCTGCCTCCACTGTGGGGGCTACCATCTTTGTGACCGCATGACAGTCAATTTACATATTTCCGCTTTATTAGATAAGATACTTCAATGAATTGAAGAGTGTGAATAACTTTTTGGGAGCCTGCTTTCAATTATTTTGGATAAACACCTAGGGTTTGACTGCTGGATACTATGGTAGTTCTATTTTTAAATTTTTGAGACTGTCCTTACTATTTTCCATAATGGCTGCACCAGTTTACATTTCCCTAACAGTGCACAAGGGTTCTAATTTCTCCATATTGTCACAATAATTTGTTATTTCCTGGGATGTTTTGATAATGGCTATTCTAACAGGTATGAGGTAATATTTTGTTGCAATTTAAATTTGCATTTCCCTGATGTTGAGAAACTTCTTGGCTATTTGTATGTCAACCAAAGTATCCACTGAAGATAAATGGATAAAGAAAATGTGATATATACATATAATGAAATAGTAGTTCTGCTTTAAAAAGGAAGGACATCCCATCATATTGAAACAAGAATTTTAGGGGAATATAGGCAGGTTTAGGGAATTTTTAGAATTGGGATCCATGGAAAAACCATAGGGCTACAGGTTGGGAGAAGGTACATTTCCATAACACAAGGGAGAGGCAACAGTTACATTTACATAAGATAAGGGAACTGGGAGTAGCCAAAGGTTTATATTTACAAAATAAAGAAAGAGGAAGAAAGCCCAGAAGAAATAGGAGGACAATGAGGGCAGAGAGCCTCAGGAATTACTATAGCAAGCAATTCGAAAGGGAATATTGACCAATCAGAGGGGATATCAGGACACAGGGACTGCAGCCTTTATAAACCGTGGAAACAGGAAGTCGGTGGGACCCTTTCTCCCCCACACAAGTGGGAGTCTGTTCTGTAGGACTCTTTTCCCCACCCCACATGGGAGTCTGTACTTGTTCTTCAATAAATCTCCACCTTTGCTATACCACCTTCTGTTCATGGATTCATTCTTCAACTCCAGTGGACAAAAAATCTGGGATCCAGTCCAAAATTTCTGTATCAATATGTTATAATCCTGTCATAGGATACATCTTGAGGCCATTATGCTTAGTGAAATAAGCCAATTAAGCCAGAACAAATACTGAATGATCCCATTTATATGAGGTATCAAAAGTGGTCGAAATCATAGAAGCAGAAAGTAGAATGGTTGTTGACAGAGGCTTAGTGGGTAGGAGAACATGAAAGCTACTGTTCAATGACTGTAGTTACCATCAAGCAACCTGAGAAAGTTCTAGAATTCTTCTGTACAGCAATATTCATATAGCTAACAATACTGTACTGTACACTTAAAAATTGATGAGAATAGATTTCATGTTTTAGAATTATTTTATCAAAAAATAGAATAGAGGAAAAGAATATAGTCTTGCACATATTTACATTCACATAGGCAATTATTAGCATGCAGTTCTTTTACTTTTATAAAACAGTTTTCAAGTATGTATTTCATAAGGATTATTAATTAGTCTGCTTGGAATGCCATAACAAATTACCACAGATCACTAGACATTTATTTGTTCACAGTTCTGGAGGCTTTAAGTCCATGTCCAAGGTCTGGCAAGTTTAGTTTCTGGTGAGAACTCTCTGCCTGGCTTTTATCCCAAAGTCACTGAGGAATAGTTAATTTTCTTCAATTTTTAAAATATTTATTGCTGAATGTATTACAGATGTCCTCTTTGATGTTTGTAGCTTTTTTCCCATTGACCTGCCTTGCACCTGCCCCTCTCAGGCCTTCATCACTCTATTGTCTATGCCCATGGGCTATGCATGTAAATTCCCCTGTTAATCACTGTCACCCACCACTCACGCCCACCTTCCCTCTGAAATTTGTCTGACAAATTTTCTTCAATCATTTAATTTCTATGTGTTCTTCAAAATTAGTTTAAATAATCTCCAAATTCACTATTTTTTTTCTGTTATCCATTCTTCTGACAAACCCATCAAAACATTTTATTTGTATCAGCTATTATAATTTTTAGTTTTAGAACTTTAATTAATCATTGTTTGTTTGTCTTTGTTTTCTATGCTCTGCTGAGAGTTCCCAGTTTTTTTAAAAATTGTATCCATCTTGTCCTTTAAGTTTTGTACACACTTTTAGTAATTGACTTAAAGTATTAGTTATTTATACATCTGAATCTTCTTAATGTCAGTTTATGTTTACTAATTTTTCTTGATTATCATATTTTATTGCTTTTTTACATGTCAAGCAATTTTTATTGTCTTTTTGACATTATGTATATTAAATTGTAGGCTATTAGGATTATGTCCAATTTCTTTAAAGGGTATTGAATTTTTATGCTGACATACCTATTTATTTACTCTTGTGAGAAGAATTTTCTACATTTGCTTTCCTTACTAAAGTCATAATTTGGTGAAGAACACAATAAATACCCTAGGTATTATAAGTAGAGGGTGTCTCAATGAAAATGATTGTTTGTTTACTGAAATGGAATTTTTGGACTGGAACCCGTATTCTTTGTCTGCTGGAGTCGAAGAATGAATCCACGGAGAGAAGGTGGTATAGCAAAGAAGGAGATTTATTGAAGAATAAGTACAGACTCCCACATGGGGACAGGTAAAGAGTCCCACAGAATGGACTCCCAAGTAGGGAGGGGGAGAGGGTCCCACTGAGTTCCTTTTCCCTATGGCTTATAAAGGCTGCAGATCCTGGTGCCCTGATATCTCCTCTGATTGGTCACTGTTCCCTTAGACTGGTTACTATAGTAACTCCTGGGCTCAAAGGTTGAGGGACATGTGAGGTTTTCCCCCCAAACCTCTCCTTCCTTATTGTTTTCTATTCCCTTTGGGGTTTCTTCTTCTCCTTCTGGATGAAGGGCTTCCTTCTCTTTATTTTTTAAATATAGACCTTTTGCTCTTCCCAGGTCCCTCATTCTATGGAAATGTACCTGTTGCAGCTTTTTAGTTTCCCCTATTCTATGGAAATATACCTTCTGCTGCTCTGCAGCCCTGTGCTTCCTCCATGGTCCCCTTAATTTCCAAAATTTCTAAAATTTCCTAAACCTGTGCTATTTTACTCTTAAAATTCCTGTTTCATTGCAAACCTTTTCAAAGTTATGTGTTTATATTCTGCTTTTGGAGGAAGACTAATATCTTCCAAATATCAAATGAATCACTACCTAGGAAACTGGCACTAAAACACCACTGGAAAAACGATTCTGAAAACAGTAGTTTTCATGCTCCTACCTAGACCCTGTCCTACACAAAATCCCTTTTTTTAAAAAAGTATATATTTTATTGATTTTTTTACAGAGAGGAAGGGAGAGGGATAGAGAGTTAGAAACATGGATGAGAGAGAAACATCAATCAGCTGCCTTCTTCCTGCACACCCCCTAATGGGGATGTGCCTGCAACCAACGTACATGCCCTTGGCCGGAATCAAACCTGGGACCATTCAGTCCGCAGGCCGACGCTCTATCCACTGAGCCAAACGGGTTAGGACCAAAATCTCTTATAATCTTCATAATATGATAGTTTCCTACCACTATCTCATTGCAGCCATAATGTTTCTATTTTATTTTGTTGTTCACTTTCTATTTTATTGGTCTGTGCTTTTTTTCTGTTGGTTATCACTCCTATTTGAAAACTGCTGTATCCTTGCTTTTGGATATAGTGTTTTCTTTTTAGGGTACTCCCCTTAAAGTATCCCCCTTTTTCTCTATATTTGCTCTCTCTACCTATTGAGATGATTTCTTCTTAAGTGTTAGAATTGAGTTCTGAAATAAGAAAAAGACATAAAAAGTTAAGTAGTAGGAAAAAATTAAGAAAAAGTCAAGAAGCTTGATATTAATAGATATTAATAGATATTTTTAATCATGTATATAACTTAGGGCCACACAGGTATTTGGACATAGTAGGAGCTAAGTAATGAAAGGAGTTTTTAGGGGTAAAATAAGCAGGTTTATGGAGTTTTAGGAATTAGGGGGTGGGAGGAAGGCATAGTTGGTTGAGGACTTGGGGCAGGCAAAAGGGGTCACAGGATGAGGGGAGAGGAAGACACACATTCGCAGAAGATAGGGGAAAGTCACAGGGAGAAGAGAAATGAAAGGGAGAAGGAGGAAAACAGTCTTGCACAGGGGAGAGAGAATTCTACCACTGAAGGGGGAGAAATGAAGGGGGCCCCCCCATTGGATTTGAGCTTTGAAGCTGCTGTAGTGACCAATCAGAAGGGAGTATGAAGAGACAAAGAACTGCAGCCTTTATAAACCTTAGGTAAAAGGAGTTTAATGGGCTCCCTCTTTTGGGACCCCCCTCCCTACGTAGGAATCTGTACTTGTTTCCAATAAATTTCCACCTTTTCATATACCACCTTTTGTCCTTGGCTTCATTCTTTGAATCCACCTGGACAAGAACCCTGGTAAGAAATCGCCTTTGCATCCTGCCCAGAAAGAAACCATGTGTTTCAGTTTGGTTCCGAGTTTCAGCAATATGCATTGAATGACATATGAATTAAGAAATTAAAGAATGAAAGAAGAATTGAGTTAAGTAGCTGGAATAAACTCCCTTTGGAACAATGGCTTCTTCTCCTAACGTTTTAATCCTATTAACTAAAACCTTGTCTGAAACAACCACTACTTGGATTTTTCTGTTCCCCGTGTAAGCACAAACAAATACATGGGAATATATGGGAACTGTGAGAAATGGCTCACCTGTTCAAATTTCATATGACAGACTAGGAAATAGAAGCAAGGCAGAAATGAGACTTTTAATAACACTCTAGAGAGCGGGCACTCATTTTATAGGATCTCACATGGGGCAAGGGACATAGCCTATTTATTTAGACCCTCCTCCAGCTCCTCATTGGCTGAGGGCTATTTGGTCACCTATTTCCTGTCTTTCATTGGGTTATTTTTAAAAAATGGGCCAGGGCCTTGTCTAGTTGTCTCCACCTCCCTTTGCCTAGCAGTGGTTCTCAACCTGTGGGTCGCAACCCATGAAAATACATCCTGCATATCAGATATTTACATTACGATTCATAACAGTAGCAAAATTATAGTTATGAAGTAGCAACGAAAATAATTTTATGGTTGGGGGTCACCACAACATGAGGAACTGTATTAAAGCATCATGGCATTAGGAAGGTTGAGAACCACTGTTAGGGGAATCTTCCTAGGACATGTGCTATCAGCCACATGTACAGCTCTCTTCCTCTCTCCACCTCCACATCCTGTTTGCTCTGAGGAAATTCAGCAGTACCTGGCCACATGCTGTTTCTTTTCTATGAAGATAAATCAGTAGCATATTTGTTACAGAACCATGAAGACATTCTAAATCCCAAGGGATTACAAAAGTTTAGTGAAGTATTAAATTATATTTTGTCACTTGGTCCCTTACTTTTTCTTCCAGAATTTAGTGATGGAATTCCTCATTAAGAAACCAAATCTCAATTGTAAATAAAACAGTAACAATAAGAAGAACAACAAGAGACACAAAGTAATTTAATGGTAAAGAGAAAAATTTCTTCAACAAATGTTGCTGAAACAAGAAATGAAGTGAACTCCTCCCAACCTAGTACCATATGTAAAAAAGAATTAATGTGATAAATTATGAAACTAAACATAAGAGTTATAACAGTAACACTTAGAGAATACCTATTTGTGATCTTGGATTAGGCAAAGATTTCTTAGGAGACATAAAAAGCATAAACTAGATTTTTTTAAAGTTATATCAGGATTAAAATTTGAGGGTTATTAGAAAATAAAAGAAAAGAACCATTATCAATAAAATAAATTGTTATTTACATACCAAGATAAAATATAGTCATGCAATAGAATATAGCACAGTTATTTAAAGGAATAAACTTCCTAATATGTTACTAATGTGTGTAAAAACATGGGTAAATCTCAAAAATATTGAGCTGAGTTACAGAAGCCAAATATTGAAACCAAAATGTGGGATGTTGAGTCCAAGTTTGTGGTCTCGCAAAATGAAGAATAAAGTTGCTGACAAAAACAGTTACCAGAACCGAAGTTTATTGGGAGAAGTCAGTCTGGACAAGGTGCAGCTGGGATTCCAGGAGCAGCCCAATGTCCAGAGCTTCCTTTTCATGTCACAGTCAGGAGTAGTTCAGCATCCAAGTTAATTAAAGTCTATTAGTCCACGTGTGGAGGCCCACATGGCCATAAGCCACTGGGGCATCAGGGGCTGTGCTTCCCCGCAACAGGAATGTCAGGCATCTTGTTGCTCTGCACCAGGGGAGAGAGAGAGAAGGAAGAACACGTGCTTTTCTGTATATATGCTGGTTTGTTTCTGATTGGTCTTTTCAAAGAATTTTGCCTTAGACTACCTTGTGATTAGTAAGCTGCCTGTCTTAGGAACATTCATACATTTCAAAGCTAGTCTCCCACACACACCCTTCCTTCCCTACCCAGTTGGGGTGTCTTAGTAACTCTGCCTAGTTGAGTTCCCAGGTTAATTTCTCTCCCCCAATGGTCCCCATCCCTCTCTACCTAGCTTTCTTCTGGCTCTGTAATATGATTTCATTTATCTGAAAATGTATAATACGTTATAGGTTCTTCCTACATTGATGGATGATAGAATTTAAAAAGGGCATTGGTTATTAGGCCTTATCTTTAAATTCTACCTACCACACTAACCTATGATGGTAGAAATCAGATCTGGTGTTTCTTCTGGGATGTGGGATTGACGGGAAAGGGACACAAAGAAACATGGGGGTGATGAAAATGTGTCTTTATTAGTTTTAAAACTGATTGAAGAATACACTTAAGATTTTATAATTTCCATGTATGTAAATTATATCAGTATAAAAAATAAAACTACACAAATAAGTATATGCTAAAATATGTACTAAGAATTTAATGTACATAGTATGTTATTATTTTCACAACTCTATAAGGTGAATATTATTGCTATTCTTGTTTTAAAGTTTAGGAGACTGAAGTTCCAAACTCTTCAGTTAAGTAATGTGATTAAGGCGTTATGATTAATAATATGAGAGCTAACATTCAATTTTAGATTTCTCTAAATGCAGGAGCCAAGATCCCTTTCTTTGGGTTTTATATTGGTAGATTTTTTTCCCAGAAATTTAAGTTATTCTAATTATTATGATAAATCTGATGATGATTATGAATAAAATATATATATGAATAAAATAAATATATATTT
>NW_006299245.1:5307063-5307716 GCF_000327345.1 Myotis davidii | reverse complement strand
TTATATATATATACATATATAATATGTATTTAAAAACTGCTGTGATTCAAACATAAAGAGAAACATACAGCTATGGGGCGGATAAAAGAATAGGGGATCTTGAATTGACAGAGTTATATTTTCCTTACCAATATGCTAGGTAATCTCTTTCTTGTTTTCATAATTCAAGAATTCCAGTTCCTTGCTAAAGCAATTATGTTTGGGGCTCTCCCACCCTGGAGCATGTCTGCACGTTTGCTTTTCCCCTCCAACTCAGTCCTATACCCTTCTTGTTCCTAATCTCCAAGGGCCCTTCTTTTGCCTCCATAACTTGTTTCCTGAGCTCATTTCTTCTACTGCTAACTTCTACCTCTGTGACTTTCTCAAAACAACAACAATGGCAAAACAATTCTTTTTATACTAGAGCCCCGCTTACAAAATTCATGCATGGGTAGGGCCCCTAGACCTGGCTGGCAATTAGGGCCTTCTGGCTGCCGGCCAGGGCCTTCCTTCTTTCCGCGCCACCCCCTGGTGGTCAGAGCATGTCATAGTGAGCGATCGAACTCCTGGTCTCCTGGTCAAACTCCCAAGGGGACACTTGGCATATTAGCCATATATGTATTAGAGGCCTGGTGCACAAAAATTCATCCACTGGGGTGGGGGGTGGGGTCACT
>NW_006299245.1:5302804-5306996 GCF_000327345.1 Myotis davidii | reverse complement strand
TGGCTGACTGGCCAATTATACAAAGTTAAATGAACATGCACATGCATATGAATATTTATGAATTCAACAAGCAGAACAAGCAACCTCTATTAGTTTGTGTTTGCTCTGGGTCAAAGTGTCAAATGTTGATTGTTTCTTCCTGGGAGCGCAAAAGAGCATTCAAGACTTGACAATGGTTATAAATTAGGTTTGGGCACCAGTGTGGCTACTGCATATTCAGAAGCCTCAGGCAACTTTTACTGAAATTGAATCAATAATACTTTCTAAATTAAATCCTTAATCAGAAGGGCTAGCCTATGTTTTTATAAGTACTGAAACCAGGTCTTATAAAAAAAAAGACGCTAGTATTGAGCAACACTGTCAAGAAACTAACACCACAGGGCTACAGGGCTTATCAGCATTCTGCCAGTCTTGAGAAGACATTTGTTATAGATGTAATAAGGTCATCTTCATCATACTGAAAACAAGCTCCATTCTGAACATAGGAATGTGGTTAGCACCTCATCAGATTTCCTGAAAATGACAAAAAGTGCTTGGTGAACCTGTACAGATGAAAGACTGGTGGTCTGATAGTCTTACTGCTCTACAACATTTTGATGTTTGGTATGATTATACTATTTTCTACACATAAAGTAGAATTCGATTACTGGAACAGGAAAAATTACACCTAATCATTGGACTTTTTCCTAGTAGGTATGTTTAAGTCATGAAAATATTGCCATATCTTATTTAAACATAAAGCTGAAGTATCTTGTTATTGTGCCAAGGAGATAAGAATATACTTATGATATGAGAAAATTGGACTGGAACACATGGTGTTCCCCTGGGCAGGATGGTTCCCCGGTTCTTTGTCCGGTAGAGTGAAATAATGAAACCACAGACAAAAAAATTATACAGGAAAAGGTGGAAATTTATTGAGAAACAAGCATAGACTCCCACGTGGGAGGGGGAGAGTCCCACTAAGTCCCTTTTCTCTAAGGTTTATAAAGGCTGCAGACCTTTGTGCCTTATATTCCCTCTAACTGGTCACTATTCCTTTAGATCAGTTACTATAGCAACTCTAGAGTTCAAACCTCCTTCTCTTTATTGTTTCCCTATTCCCTCTGGACTTTCTTTTTTTAAAAATATATTTTATTGATTTTTACAGAGAGGAAGGGAGAAGGATAGAGAGTTAGAAACATCAATCAGCTGCCTCCTGCACATCCCCTACTAGGGATGTGCCCGAAACCAAGGTACATGCCCTTGACCGGAATCAAAACTGGGACCCTTCAGTCTGCAGGCTGAGGCTCTATCCACTGAGCCAAACTGGTTAGGGCCCCTCTGGGCTTTCTTCTTCCTTCTCTTTGAATGAGGGGCTTCCTTACCTTACACATGGTGTTCCCCTGGGCAGGATGGTTCCCCGGTTCTTTGTCCGGTAGAGTGAAATAATGA
Source organism: Myotis davidii (assembly GCF_000327345.1). Taxonomy (NCBI): domain Eukaryota; kingdom Metazoa; phylum Chordata; class Mammalia; order Chiroptera; family Vespertilionidae; genus Myotis; species Myotis davidii. The sequence goes on along the minus strand of NW_006299245.1, from coordinate 5,305,565 downwards.
AACCACAGACAAAAAAATTATACAGGAAAAGGTGGAAATTTATTGAGAAACAAGCATAGACTCCCACGTGGGAGGGGGATAGTCCCACTAAGTCCCTTTTCTCTAAGGTTTATAAAGGCTGCAGACCTTTGTGCCTTATATTCCCTCTACCTGGTCACTATTCCTTTAGATCAGTTACTACAACTCTAGACTGCATATCAGATATTTACATTACGATTCATAACAGTAGCAAAATTACAGTTATGAAGTAGCAACGAAAATAATTTTCTGGTTGGGGTTCACCACACGTGAAGAATTGTATTAAGGGGTCGCGGCATTCGGAAGGTTGAGAACCACTGCTTTAATTTGTAAATGTATCCCTTCTGCTGTTTCCAGCTGCCTTATTCTATGGAAATGTACCCTTTGTAGCTCTGTAGCCCTGTGCTATTTCCATGGACACCTTAATTCCTAAAATTTTCCTAAACCTGCCTTTTTCACCCTTAAGAACTCCTTTCACTTAGGTTTGAAGATGCCTGTTGTATCTGTGGGGCTCAATTAGGAAAGCACAATCACTATGAGGATTATGTAATAGGGAATTTATTATAGGAATTAACATTTACCCCATTTGGGAGGAGATAGGGAAGAAATGTCTGAAAAGAGAGCACTAATCAGGGGAAAACATTATTTAAAAACCCTGGCACAGTAGAAAGAACTAGAGTTTTCAGGGAAACATGAAAATCAGACATGTCTATATTCAGCTACTTGTTGGAACTAAAAAAGGGAATTGATGTGGAAGTCTGTGAAAAGTTGTTGACTCTTCATAGTTGTTGACTCTATGAGTTCGAAGCAAATTGTCTGGTGATGGGCTTATGTCAGGAACGTTGGCAATTTAGGAGCTAGATGAGAAATGGGAAAGATTGAAGACAAATTGGAAATCACTGTTGCTTCTGCACTTGTCTCATACCAGCTCTAACCAACGATGACCTTCAGAGAATAAAGGCTGCCACTTTATTTTTGCCTTTCCAATTTTGTGTAAATTTACTTTTGTTCAACTCTATGCTGATCCTTGAAAACAAGAATTACTGGAAATGGTTTTTGGAAACACCAAGTTAGCAATAGAATACTGTAGCACTCAGGAGAAAATTAACTTCTGGAGGAATTTTGTGATGATAGTAAAACTTAGTTTGAGTGTACATTAAAAACACAAACACTAAGAGATCAGTTAAAAGTAGCAAAGCTATTAAATCCAAGCATGAGTGGACTGAATAAAAGGCTTTTTTTGTGTGTGTGGAAAAGCTGAGGTTATAGATAAGAGAGGTATCCCAAGACAAAGGAATTAGGTCTTAGTTTGATAGAATTCAGTTACATGTCTATGGATAGCTTTTCATTACGGTGAAATCTTAGCATAGAGAGAAGGGATGCCTTTCTATCTCAAAGTAGACTAAAGTGAATTTACAACATCTTAGAATCATTTCCAAGCTCATTGTCTTCTAATCTCCACTTAAAATTTGTGTTCCATGACTTCATTATTTTCTTTCTTTGTGAAAAGATCTCTACACAATCATACATCTAGCAACATTTAGCCTATTTGCACATGTTTTATTAATGGCATCACTTTTAAAAAAAACCTTCTACAATATTCTTTTTCCTTAATAGATTTTTGAGATTTAACCATGTTGCTACACATGCTCTAATGTAGACATTTTGATTGTTATATTTCCTTTTATTGCAGAAACAGAGCAAAATACATTTATTGTTCTGTTAATGGACATTTAGTCTGATCCCAGGATTTAACTATGATATATAATGTTGCTAAGAACATTCTGGAATATTTTACCAGTGCACCTGGTGTATATAGATAAGGGGATTTGATGGGCAGAAGGGAACCTTATTGCCTTTGTTTTCCCTGGGTGACTGTGCTAATTCATAGTCCCACCAGTCATGTATAAAACTGTTATATTCTAATTCAGTGAGTCAAACAGAAGACGCCACAGGTAGAAGGCCGAATTTGGAGTCTTTATTGCAAATGCTGGCGGCCACAAAGGGCTCATGCCTCTCCAAACCTCACGGTGCCTAATGAGCTTAGGGCTGTGGTCAGCAAACTGCGGCTCAAGAGCCACATGCAGCTCTTTGGCCCCTTCAGCGTGGCACTTCCACAAAATACCACATGGGGGCGTGCACATACAGTGCTATTGAAACTTCATGGGCCATGCACAGAAGTCAGTATTTTGTGGAAGAGCTGGTATTTTGTGGAAGAGCCACACTGAAGGGGCCAAAGAGCCGCATGTGGCTCGTGAGCCACGGTTTGCCAAGCCCCAGTTTGCCAACCACTGTCTTAGGAGATCACTTATAAAGGCAAACTACATCCTGATTAGAACAAAGGGGGAAGCTGTCTTGGCAGATACTTTGCAGAGAGCTTGTAGCCTTGAGCATAGCATAGCTTAGATCAGGGCACCTCAAACTATGGCCAACAGGCCACATGTGGCCTGCCGAAAACATTTATCCGGCCTGCCAGGTGTTTTTGCCACCTCTGCCTGTTGCTCAGCAGCCGACTCGTCCCGGGTCCACAGTGTGCATGTGTTGAATGTGCACCGCACTCTCCGACTCCCCTCCTTCTCTCTGTCTCTCGACTCCTCCTCTCAGTCTCGGGTGTGATCCGAGGAGTCACGAGCTTGCCTGTGCAGAGCCTGCTGCTGCCTGAGGACCGAGGTAAGAACAAGTTAGGATTTTTTTTGTGTGTGGAGTTAGGTCTACTTTTTTTAATAATTTTGCAGTTACTACG
>NW_006299245.1:5281214-5302774 GCF_000327345.1 Myotis davidii | reverse complement strand
GTTTGTTTAAAAACTATAGTCCAACAATCTGAGGGACAGTGAACTGGCCCGTGTTTAAAAAGTTTGAGAACCCCTGGCTAAGATAACCAGAAGACACCTGGCATAGGAAGAACCAAGGACGGACCAAACCCCCACACCAGCAGAGCAGCTTGTAGGACCAGATAATTAAGAGGGAGCAGTGACTAAACTATAGGCTGATAGGAATGTACATTAGGTTATTGGCACAGATTCAGATTGCTAATCCCCCCCAAAACAAAGGACCATCTGTGTTTAGTGGATAATTTTCTTACAAAATGGAGGTTATGGCAACAAGATGAAGTGCCTATGGTTCAGATGGAAGATGAGGGACAGGATGGAGTTAGTCCTTTCAAGGCCCATTTTTCAAAACTTTCTATGGTTCAAAATAATTGGTAGATATTTGGTATTGTTAGTATCTTTTTTTTGCCAATTTAAACAATGTGAGATAACATTTCTCTCTAGTTTTAATTAAATCTTTACAATTACTTGTAAGTCTAAAAGCATTTTCACTTGTATATTGAGATTTTTAAAAATCTTTTAATCATTATAATTATTCTTAAACATTGCAGATACTAATTTGTTGACATTTGCATGCACTGGGAGAATCACAATTACATAGCTTTCTTTTTCATTTTGTTTTTGCTAATTTTAATGCATGAAATGTACGATTCTTTTTTTATGTTTTTTATCTCTATCTATCTATCTATCTATAATTTATTAATTACCTATTTTTCATCTATCATCTATTATCTATCTATCTTTCTATCTATCATCTATCTATAATCTATTTCTTTAGTGTAATTATTTCTGAGTTTTCTTTCCCAAACAAGATTTTAACTCACATGAAAAATAATTTTGAATATAAATTCAATCCCTCCACACACAATGGGTATTTTATCTTCTGATGCAATTTACTGAAAAGTCTATTGTATGTTTCACTGACTTTTAAAATATTTTATTTTGAAAATGTGAAATCTACTGGAAACTTGAATAAATAGTAAAATGAAGATATATATATTTTCATCTAGACTCATTAATTATTATTCTTTTATAGCATTTGCTACAAGACATTATTTTATCACTCTGGCCTCTAGTCAGAAGTGAAAAAGAAAAAAACAACGACAAAAATATCACTTGTTTTAATTTTACCCTGTTTCTACAGAAAGCATCCATTGCGAATTAATTATCTTAAATTATCCAAAATTTTTAACATATTTCTTTCAATATATCTAAATGTTGTAATACATTTTTAAAGAGGAAATTGGTTGACTTTATTAGTAAATTGTTTAAAGCAGTATTTACTGAAAGCCTGCAGTTCTATACAGAGCACTGATTTGGTTTCTTAAAAGATATTTTAATCTGATGAGGAAATCCAGTACATGAAAATAAATAACTTAGAAAGAAATAAGAAATGGGAAGAAAAAGTGTTGAGTGTGACAGGATTAGGGTAAAACTTGTAAATGGAATGTGTTTTATGGCACAAGATCATTTAAAAGGCTACATCAGAGAGATTTACCCAAGCTAAGGAGCAGAATAGAGGCAAAATAAGGGGCAATGTTAAAAAAAACTATTTGAAATTTGAGTTTTATTGTTATTTCTTATTTTCTTGCAAAAAACAATCAAACAACACATATTGCTACCTGATAATGTAGAGTGAAAAAAAGGGTTTATAATCTTGCAGGTGATACAGAATTTTTGGACTGGAACCCAGATTCTTTGTCCTCTAGAGTCAAAGAATGAATCCACGTACAGAAAGTAGTATAGCAAAGGTGGAGGTTTATTGAAGAACACATACAGACTACCAAATGGGGAGCGGGTAAGGATCCCACTGAGTTCTTTTTCCCTTTGGCTTTTAAAGGCTGCAGATCCTGGTGCTTTGATATCCCCTCTGATTGGTCACTGTTCCCTTAGACTGGCTACTATAGTAACTCCTGAACTACTCCCTTCCTTATTGTTTTCCTATTCCCTTTTGACTTGCTTCTTCTCCTTCAGATGAGGGGCTTCCTTCCCTTTATATTGTAAATATAGACCTTTTGCTGTTCCTGGCTCCCTCATTCTATGGAAATGTACCTGTTGCAGCTTTTCAGCTCCCCTATTCTATGGAAATGTACCTAGTCTATTTCTAAGAAATTAACTAATTCTCCAAAGGAGTCCTAGTTTTGTTTTGTTTTTTTCCTCCAATAAAGTTTGATATATAAAGCCATCTTCTGAGATGTGTTCATTAATCTTAAGTAATAGTGGATAAAGCTGAGGAACAATCTCTATTTATTGTTCTGGGGCTTACTACTCTTTATCTCTCTCTCTCTAACTTGTGACTCCCTCCTCAAAAAGTGAAATATGTGATTGTCATTATACAACAAATCGATTAATTTTAATGGACCTCCTGTACATATCCAAATTGTCACCATCTTACTACACAGATGCCCTTCTCTCTTTGGTTGTTTCTGGTGCCCTGTGCCAGGCTGCAACCTTATCTGTGGTGAGCTCTGATACCGTGCTGGGCAGCCTCCCATACATCACTCCAAGGCCACTACAATTCTGAAAACGCATGTCATACCATCCTTCCATGAGACAGCTTTCTTATCTTACTTGAGCTCTGACTCTGATACCCCACTCCCAAATTGGTTTCTTCCTCATTTGATGCTTCCTCTACGTTAGCAATCTGGATTACTATTATTCTCCTAAACCAGTGATGGCGAACCTGTGACATGCGTGTCAGAGGTGACACGCGAACTCATTTTTTTTGGTTGATTTTTCTTTGTTAAATGGCATTTATATAAAATAAATATCTAAAATATAAATCTTTGTTTTACTATGGTTGCAAATATCAAAAAATTTCTATATGTGACACGGCACCAGAGTTAAGTTAGGGTTTTTCAAAATGCTGACACGCCGAGCTCAAAAGGTTTGCCATCACTGACCTAGACCCAAATGCCCTTCAGGGTTACATTGTTTAGAAGGGAACAGAGTAAAAACAAAAGAGAAGAAAATAAAGGGGGGAAAGTGGAAAAGGATTAAAAAATTAAAGCTTCAGTTCTTTTTTTAAAAAATTATCTTTTATGTTGAAAGTATTACAGATGTTCCCCTATTTTTCTCCATTGGCCCCTTCAGCCCCCTGACACTCTAGGCCTTCACCACATTATTGTCTGTGCCCATGGGTTATGCATATCTATACTAATAATAACCTAGGTGGTCATCACGCCCTCATGTTGTCACAAGATGGCTGTTACAAGATGGCTGTCACAAGATGGCCATCACAAGATGGCCATCACAAGATGGCCACGTGCACAGCGGAAGCAGGGCCTGGAGCCTCTGCTGCCTCACGTGGAGGAGGTGGGTCCTGGCGGAGGTGGCAGGTCGCAGCATGGGAGGGTAGTTGTGGGCAATCAGATTGGCAGGGAAGGGCAGTTGGGGGCAATCAGGCCTGCACGGGAGTGGTTAGGGGGCAATCAGGCTGGCAGGCAGAAGCGGTTAAGGGCAATCAGGCAAGCAGACAGGCTAGTGGTTAGGAGCCAGTGGTCCTGGATTGTGAGAGGGATGTCAGACTGCCAGTTTAGCTGGATCCCTGCGGGATCAGGTCTTAACTGGCAGTATGACATCCCCTGAGGGGTCCCAGATTGGAGAGGGTGCAGGCTGCGCTGAGGGACACACCCCCACACACCCCGTGCACAAATTTCATGCACTGGGCCTCTAGTATGCATATAAATTCTTTGATTACTCACTTCTACCCACCCCCCACTTCCCTCTGAGATTCATCAGTCTATTCCATGCTTCTATGTCATTGGGTCTATTTTTATTCATTAAAATTGTTCATTAGATTCCACATATGAGTGAGATCATGTGATACTTGTATTTCTCTGACTGGCTTATTTCACTTAACATAATACTTTCCAGGTCCCTCCATGCTGTTTCAAAGGGTAAGAAATCCTTCTTTTTACTGATGCATAGTATTCTATGGTGTAAATGTACCACAGCTTTTTAATTCAATCATCTACTGATGGGCACTTGGCTGTTCAATCATCTACTGATGGGCACTTGGACTGTTTCCAGATCTTAGCTATTTTAAATTCTGATGCTATGAACATAGAGGTACATACATTCTTTCTGATTGATATTTTGGGATTTTTAGGATATATTCATAGAAGTGGGAACACTGGATCAAATGGGAGTTCCATTTTTAATTTTTTGAGGACACTCTTTACTGTTTCCCACAACAGTTGCACGAATCTGCATTCAGAACAGCAGTGCACTAGGTTTCCCTTTTCTCCACTTCCTCGCCAGCACTTGTGATTTGTTGATGGTAGCCATCTTACAGGTATGGGGTAACACCTCATTGCTGTTTTAATTTGCATCTCTCTGATGATTAGTGACTTTGAGGATTTTTTCATATGTTTCTTGGCCATCTGTATGTCCATTTTGGAGACATTTAAAACCTTTGTCCAGTTTTTAAATTGGATTGTTTGTCTTCCTTTCATTAAGTTGTATGAATTCCTTATATGTTTTGGAAATTAATCCCTTATCAAATATATTATTGACAAATCTGTTCTCCCATATTGTGGATTCCCATTTCATTTTGTTGATGGCTTCCTTTGCTGTGTAGAAGCTTTTTGTTTTGATATAGTCCCACTTATTTATTTTCTCCTTTGTTTCCCTTGCCCTAGCAGATGTATTGGCAAACACATTGCCAGGTGAGATGTCTAAGATTTTGTTGCTTATACTTTCTTCTAGGATTTTTATGGTTTCATGGCTTACATTTAAGTCTTTTTTTTTTTTTTAACATTTTGAGTTAATTTTTGTGTGGGTGTAAGCTAGTGTCCAAATTGCAAAGGAGGAAGTAAAACTGTCATTACTTGTAGATGACATGATCTTGTACATAGAAAACCCTAAAGACTCCACCAAAAACTACTAGAATTAATAAATGAATTTGGCACTATAGCAGGTAAAATTAACAAATTATCACCCAAAAATCCATGGGATTTTTATACATCAATAATGAATTCTCAGAAAGAAAAACTGAAGAAAAATCCCATTTACCATTGCAACAACAACAAAAAAATTAAGATACATAGAAATAAACTTATCCAAAAACTACAGGACATGAAAAAAAAGAGGTAGAGGAAGATATAAACACGTGGAAGACTATAATGTGTGTATAGATTGGTAGAAGTAACATCATTAAAATGCCTATTCTACCTAAAGCAATCCATAAATTCAATGCAATCCCTATTAAAATACCAATGGCATATTTCACGGATCTGGAACAAATACTCCAAAAAATTATATGAAACCTAAAAAGGATGTTGACTAGCCTCAGCAATCTTGAGAAAGAAGAACAAAGTTGAAGGAATCATAATACCAGATATCAAGTTATACTACAAAGCCACTGTAATCAAAGCAGCCTGGTTCTGGCACAAGAACAGGCACATAGATCAGTGAAACAGAACAGAGAACCCAGAAATTGACCCAAACCATTACGCTCATTTAATATTTGGCAAAGGAAGCAAGAGCATACAATGAAATAAAGACGGCTACATGCAAAAAAATAAAACTAGACCACCAACTTACAACATGCCCAAAAATAAACTCAAAATGGATAAAAGTGGTTTTTCAATATCATTTTTAAAAATAAGAAATACACACTAACTGCCTAAGCTAAATTTTGAAACTCTATCCAGTTATTCCTCTAAGACACATGAGTGTTGATGTCTTCCTATGTAATAGGCATAGTGAAATTAAATTGCTCCCTTACTTGCATAATTTATAGTAAAATATACAACATGTATATTAAAAAATTGTGATTTCTAGGACAACTTTCAATGATTAATGTTGAAACTATTAGAGTTCAATTTGTGTTCATATGTGTGAATTTTAAAAACATGCAATGCTAGAATATAGAATGTTATTTAGCTACATTAGATTCATTCATTAGAAATAAAATAGAAACAACTATATATCATTCATATATACCATATGTTAAGTGCTGATTACATGCCACATACTTTTATGGATTCTTTAAATATATTAACTTGCTTAATATTCACAATGAACTTATGTGTAAAGTTGTATTTGTACATTGTTTATAGATAAAATATTATAAAATTCAATATAAGTGACAATTTCATCAAAGCCTCCCTATAAGTCAGCTATCCAGCTATTTCTAGCAAAAGGCAAAGAAATTTATAGGCAATAATACCTGTACCTCATTCAAACAGTGCAGGAAAACAAACAAAAAAGCAATGTATCCCCACCCACACACATGCCAGCAAATGGTGGTGAAGCTAACATTTCACACTTTCAAGCCTGTGATGACACACTCATGATTCAAAAATGAATCATGGACCTAAAAGTAAGTCATAAAACCATAAAACTTTAAAAAATAAACATAGGAGAAAATCTTTGAGATCTCGGGATAGACAAAGAGTTATTAGATTTTATATCAAATGAACAATTCATAGAAAGAAAAACCAATAGATTATCAAATTAAAAAATTGTGTTTTGGTAAACATTTTCTTAAAAAGGATGAAAGGACAAGTTACACACTTCAAACTGCATAAATCTGACAAAGGCCTAGTATTTAGAATACATAAAGAATTCTATAGGAAAACAAACAAATTAGAAAAGGAGCACAGATATTTTACTGAAGAAGATATACAGATGGCAAGCAAGCACATGAAAAGAAGTTGTTCACCATTCTTTACCATTGTGACATGCAAATTAAAACCACAATGGAAAGAAACTTGACTTAGGGTAGCGAACACATAATACAGGGTACAAATGAAGTGTTCTGGAATTATGCACCTGAAACCTGTGCATAATTGTTTTAACCAGAGCCACCCCAATAAGTGCCAAGAAAATGAAAAAAAGCCACAATGAGATAAAACATATCAGAAGGGGAAAAATAGTGACAACATCAAATGTTAGCGAGATGTGGAGAAATTGGATCGTTTATGCATTGTCTGTGGGAATGTAAAATGACAATTTTAGATAACAAATTGGCAATTTCTTAGACAAAAAGAAAAGAAAAAGTACACATACAACTACGATACAACTGAGAAATTCCACTCCTGTGTAATTTCCCAAATAATTAAAATATTATGTTTATATACAAATCTACACACAATACTTATAGTAGCTTTATCCTACATAATAAAGAGGTATTGTGCAAATTAACCCTCACGCCCTCATAAGATGGCTGCCTACCACCAGGCCAGCAGAAGGGTTAGTGAGGGACAACCAAACAACTGAACAAGCAGGCTGTGTGGAGTGACCAGGTCTGCAGGGGTATTAGTGAAGGACGACCAAATGACTGAATAGCAGGCTGCATGGTGAGACAAGGCCTGCAGAGGGCCATGAGGAGCAACCAGGCTGGCAGGAGGGGCAGTTGAGGGTGACCAGGTCAGTAGGGGGGGCAATTGGGGGCGACCATGCCAGCAGGGGAGACAGTTAGGTGTGACCAGGCCAGCAAAGGGGGGCAGTTAGGGGCAACCAGGCTGGCAGGGGAAGCAGTTGAAGATCATTAGGCTGGCAGGGGGTCAGTGAGGGGCAACTAGGCTGGCAGGGGGAAAGTTAGGGGAGACCTGGCTGGCAGCAGGGGGCAGTTAGGGGCGATCAGGTCAGCACACAGAGGTGGTGAGGGGCCATCAGGCTGGCGGGGGAGACAGTTAGGACAGAGAGGGATGTCTGACTGCTGGTTTAGCCCCGATCCCCAGGATCGGGGCTAAACCAGCAGTCAGACATCCCCCAGGGGGCCCTGGATTGGAGAGGGTGCAGGCTTGGCTGAGGGGAACCCCCTCCCTTGCACAAATTTCATGTACTGGGCCTCTAGTTTGTAATAATTGAAAACTGGAAATATCCAAGATGCTTTTAAATTGGTAACAGATTAAACAAATTGTGGAACATCCATGTCATGGAATGCTATTGAGAAACAGTCTATTATATTTAACTAGTGTGCATGGATCCATGCACCAGTGGGGTCCGTTGGCCTGGACTGTGCCCTGGCGCAATCCAGAACCACTCAGGGATTTCGGAGAGCCAGTTTTGGCCCAATCCCAACAGGCCAGGCTGAGGGACCCTATTGGTGCATGAATCTGCACACCGGGCCTCTAGTATGCATATAAGATCTTTGGTTAATCCAGTGATGGCGAACCTATAACACGCATGTCAGAGGTGACACGTGAACTTATTTTTTGGGTTGATTTTTCTTTGTTAAATGGCATTTAAATATATAAAATAAATATCAAAAATATTAGTCTTTGTTTTCCTATGGTTGCAAATATCAAAAAATTTCTATATCTGACACAGCACCAGAGTTAAGTTAGGGTTTTTCAAAATGCTGACACGCCGAGCTCAAAAGGTTCGCCATCACTGGGTTAATCTCTTCCTCCCCGTCCCATCTCCCCCGTTCCCTGTGAAATTCATCAGTCTGTTCCATGTTTCCATGCCTGTGCATTGCGCTTCTTCCCCCTGGTGGTCATTGCACATCATTGCTACCACATATCCTATGTAATAAAAGAGAAACATGGTAATTGGCGTATGACCGCTACCCTTCCCATGGGCTAATCAGCGAGATATGCAAATTAACTAGCAGCCAAGATGGCGGCCGGCAGCCAGGCAGCTTGAAACTAACATGAGGCTTGCTTGCTTCAGTGATGGAGGAAACCAACGTTCCCCACCTGCCTTGCAGGACTCTGAGCCTGCAGTTTGAAACATTTTAACAAATATAGAACTTAAACAAAACCCCAGAAACCTGCTTTCAACGAGCCCGGGATCTCAGAGCTGGAGTCGATACAGAGTTTCGATTATAGAACTGAAACAAACCAGATACCTACTTTCAGCAGCAGAGTCCTAAGGACTGGAGCCTCAGAGCTAAAGCTGGCCCAGAATTAAAAAAAAAAAAAAGGAGCAGTTGGGAGCTTCAGTCACCCGCCAGCCTGAAAACAACTCTCAGCCCCTCACCCAGACTGGCCAGGCTGCCCAGTGGGGACCCCCACCCTGAAGGGTGTGTGACCAGTTGCAAAAAGCCATCATCCCCTCACCCAGGCTGGCCAGGCACCCCAGTGGGGACCCCCCCCCTGATCCAGGAGACCCTTCAGGGCAAACCAGCCAGCCCCACCCATGCACCAGGCCTCTATCCTATATAGTAAAAGGGTAATATGCCTCCCAGCACCGGGATCAGCGGAGCTGAGAGGCCTCCTGGCACCGGGATCAGCGTGACAGGGGGCAGCGCTCAAACCCCCTGATGGCCCTGCAGCTCTGTGTGTGACAGGGGGTGGGGCCACGAACTCCCTATCCGCCCTGCTCTGTTCGTGACAGGGGAAGGCTCCCCAACCTCCTGATCAGCCCTGCTCTGTGCCTGATACGGGGGAGCTCCCCAACCTCTGATCACCCTGCGGCTCTGTGTGTGACAGGGTGCGGTGCCCCAACCCCCTGATTGGCCCTACTCTGTGCATGACAGGGGATGGCTCCGCAACCTCCCCATGGACCCTGCCTTGAGTGTGACAGGGGGCGGTGCCCCAACCCCCCAGTCGACTCTGCCTTGAGCGTGACTGAGGGTGGCAGATCAACCTCCCAATCCGCCCTGCTCTGTGAATGACAGGGGGCAGTGCCCCAACTCCCCAATGGGCCTTGCTCTGAGCCTGACCAGGGGCTGCACCTAGGGATTGGGCCTGCCCTCTGCCATCCGGGAGCAGGCCTAAGCCAGCAGGACGTTATCTCCCGAGGAGTCCCAGACTGCGAGAGGGCACAGGCCGGGCTGAGGGGATCCCCCCTCCCCCCGAGTGCACAAATTTTTATGCACAGGACCTCTAGTATATATATATTTCGATTATACACACAGCACACAGCATCCCGGATGGTTCTCCAGGTAATTTTGCTAAGTGAAGAAAGCCAATTCCACAACATATATATCTATATATCTATAGATATATAGATAATATAATTATCTTGAAATAACAAAATTATAGAAATGAAGTATAGATTATTGGTAATCAGGTGTTAGGAATGATGGTGGAAAAGGTGGAACTGTGGAAGGGCGTGGGGCGGCCATAAAGGGGCAGCTAAGTGTTTCTTGTGGTGATGAAAATATTTTGTATCTTGAAAGTGTCAATGTAAATATCCTGGATGTGATACTGTACTATGGTTTTGCAAGATATTACTATTGGGGGAAACTGGGTATACATGGAATCTGTCTATATTATTTCTTAAAACAGCATGTAATTCTACAATTATTTCAAAGTATCAAGTTCAGGAATGACAGGAAAAGTTAAATGAGTGGTAGAATTGGACTATCCCCAGGTTCCCTACTCTTAACACTACACTATAAAAACCTGCAGTATTTTGTCCTGACTATGTCCTGTGGCCTCAGCTTGTTTTTACCAACAGAGAATTTTTTTTTTCATTTTCTGATTGTATGATAATAGTTTCTAGGATTTTTTTTTCCTAGATTTTCATTGCAGTTAAATCCTAAAGAACACAGTTATGAAGCTTTATGATTTAACATGTATGTATTTTGGGTATTTATGGGTAAAGGGTTTCCCATAAAATATCCAAAATACATACACATTATTTCCCAGTTTCCCAAAGAGGTTTATTAAGAGTACTATCATGCTCTATTTTATGGGAGCAGCACTTATGAAATGAGTCAGAAAAACCATCTCATTCTATTTTCTCATATGTCAATTGAGAATAATCACTTCATTGGGCTGTGAGGATTAAAGATAAAGTAACCATCACAGTACTTGACACACAATAAAACAAGATAATTTATTTTCCTCCTTTTCTACCCACCTGCCTTTCTCATAACTATGTAGAACTTCCATGCAATCTTTCCATGGATGGTCTTAAGTGTTCTGACAAAAGGATATATGTTAGCTCAGTCAGAATTTCCAAATGAAGGACTAGAGAATATTTTGGCCAGGGGATACCTGATATAAGGGTCATATATAACTGGATGAATATAACTCAGGGTAAGACAGCATTAAAAATGTGTATCCTGGGCCAAAGATGTTATTTTTTTATCTTCAGAATCCATACCTCCTATTTTAAAATGAGCATAATATACAATAGGCCTTTGTCTATAGCTAAATTAACATAGAATTTGCTTTTAAACATAATGAAGGTTTTAATAAAATCATGGGTTCTAATTATGTTGATATATGTATTACATTTCAGAAAACTATTTTATGTTATTAAGGTAAAGCCATCATATATATGTATAGCATATATACACATGTAGTATATTTAGTAAGAATATCGATTACTCTCTCTAGATTAGTACATTATTTATTCCTTGAAAGTTTGAAAGTCTTCTTGACAAAAATCAGTCCTGGAGTGATTTTTTTCTTTTGGGACACCCCAGGATATGCTTTTATTGATTAAGGAGAGAGAGAGAGAGGAAAAGAGAGAGACAGAGAGACAGAGGGAGAGACATCGTTGTGAGAGTGAAACATCAGTTTGTTTTCTCCCACACTCACCCCTACCTGGATTAAACCCCAACCTGGGTATATGCCCTGACTGGGAATTTTACTCACAATCTTTCGGTGTATGGGACTATGCTCCAACCAACTGATCCACATTAGCTAGGGCTTGGAGCCCTTTTTATCTATAATGTTTCTCAATTATTTTCCTGATTGTGATTTTTTTTTCTAATAAACATAAAGCTAATTTTGCAATTTTTAAGAATATGAATGGTGTTTTTCTCACTAGATTTCTTGTACTATCTAGCATAGCTTTATATACTTATTAATTTGTAAGTGTTTTCGTTCTTTTTTTAAACAAGCAGCTTCATTTCTTAACATTTCATCCTATATGATAAAAGAGTAATATGCAAATTGACCCTAACAGCAGAATGACTGGGAATAACTGGTCACTATGACACACACTGACCACCAGGGGGCAGACGCTCAATGCAGGAGCTGCCACCTGGTGGTCAGTGCGCTCCCACAGGGGGAGCTGATGTCTGACTGCCACCTTAGGCCCGTTCCCCCCCAGGGAGCAGGCTTAAGCCATCAGATGGACATCCCCTAAGGGGTCCCAGACTGCGAGAGGGCACAGGCTGGGCTGAGGGACAACCCCTCACTGAGTGCACAAATTTTTGTGCACTGAGCCTCTAGTTTTATTAATAAAATGAAAAAATAAAATGTAAGTCTAAAAAATGCTACAAATAAATCCTTATACCACAAACAAAACTATCCTGGGCCAAATAAATTATTTTTTACTTTTCATTATTCAATTATAGCTGACATTCAATATTATTTTATGTTAATTTCAAGGGTATAGATGGTTAGACACTTATGTAGTCACCATGCATAGTTATTAAAATATTAATAACTACATTCCCTATGCTGTACTCTACATCCTCATGACTATTTTGTAACTACCAATATGTACTTATTTATCCCTTCACCTTTTTACCCAGTCCCACAACTCGCTCCCATCTGGCAATTATCAGTATGTTTTCTGTTTCTATGAATCCATTTCTGTTTTGTTTGTTCATTAATTTTGTTCTTTATATTCTGCATATAAGTGAATTTATATGATATTTGTCTTTCTCCATCTCACTTATTTCACTCAGCATAATACACTCTAAGTTCATCCATGTTGTCACAAATAATAAGATTTCATTTTCTTTATAGTCAAGTAACACTCCAGTGTATATTATGTACCACAACTTCTTTATCCAGTTGTCTGTTAATGGGCACTTAGGTTGCTTCCATGCCCTGGCTATTATAAATAATTCTGCAACAACATAGAGGAGCTTTTTAATGACTCTATAATTTGGGACCAGCCTTTCCTTCAATTTGGTTCAGTTTAAATTTATCTATAGACAAATTTCCTTAAGGTTTCTGTCATAGCCTATATAATAAAGAGCTAATATGCAAATGATCATCACGCCCTCACACTGTAATGCTGTAACGTCTGACACTCAACACTGGGGAGAGAGGAATGGAGGCCATACAGGCACAAATGAGCTCACAAGAGAGGAATGGGGACCTGACAGGCACAAATGAGCTCACTAGAGAGGAATGGGGACTAGCCAGGCTAGGGCCCAGGAGAGGGATAAGCTGCCCACCCCGTGGTCCCAGGCACAAGCAGTTGTTTCTGGGCCTGTGGCCTGGGAAGGGGACAATCTGCATGCCCCATGGTCCACGTGGTCCTGGGCACCAGTGGCTGCACCTGCAGCCTAGGAGAGGGACTAGCCACCTGCCCTGTGGTCCTGGGTCCTGGGTGTGAGGAGAGGCAGAGGTGGTTAGGGATGATCAAGCCAGCAGGGGAGTAGTTAGGGTTGATCTGGCTGGTAGGGGAGTAGTTAGGGGTGATGAGGCTGGCAGGCAGAGGGGTTAGGTGCCATTGGTCCCAGATTGCAAGAGGCAGTTGGACATCCCCCTGGACTGAAGAGGGTGCAGGCTGGGCTGAGGGACCCTCCCACCCCGTGCACGAATTTCATGCACCAGGCCTCTAGTGAATATATAATCTCAGTATTCAGTTAGGATCATTTGAGTGCATTTCTGGAAGTAGTTGTGTATCTGTGCTGTTATGTGTCTGTGCCTCTTGTCTACAGTTTTTCCTTCTTGTTTCTTATGTCTTTATTCCCTTTATAATCCCATCACTATTACTGGTAATACAGATCTCCCTCATAATTTATGTTCTTTCTCAGTCCCCCTTTTTTCTTTCTTTCTTCCTTCCTTCCTTCCTTCCTCTCTTTCTTTCTTTCTTTCTTTCTTTCTTTCTTTCTTTCTTTCTTTCTTTCTTTCTTCTTTCTTTCTTTCTTTCTTTCTTTCTTTCTCCAAGGAACAAAGACTCACCACCATCTCAGGTAACTGTTTTTTATATGGGTACATATTGTAGTCTCACAGAAACCCACAAACAGACCAAAAGACATATAGGTCTCTTATGGAGAACAACAAGGAATTTAAAGGTCACCAGAAATTCAAATTTCTATTTATCATTGTTCATTTATCAATGAACTTCTCTCAGTCATTACACTTCTGTTCCTCTCTGGGTGTCCGAACTCTTTATATGTTTTATCTCAAGTGCCCAGTAACAAGTGGCTCAGTCTCATGTATCCAAATTCTAAGTTTCTAAAATATACATCTAATTGCCCCAAATCATATTTTTCCTAGGACTTCCAAAGTCATAGAGCGTGAAGGAACCTCAATTTTCTTTACGTTTTACATTAAAAGAGTTGTTATATCCTATGTATTTTGTATGTACACCACTTTGGTCTCTTCTCTTGTCATATTTATGACAGTTCTTTGTTCTAGATGACATTGCCTTTAGCCCAACTGCCTTCCACCTGATTTTCATACCTATATCTTCTCACTGGGTCTACACCTGCCCCGCACCTCCCTCTGAACCACCAGAAAGATGAACAAGTGTGTCCAATACCAAATTAAGCCTGAAACACTGTTGGAAGAACGGTACTATTTTGGCCACATCACGATAATGGGATACTTAGAAAGAAATATTCCTGGGAATGTAGAAGGAAGCAGGAAATGAGTAAAACCAAATAGGATATGGATTAACTTCATGAAAGAAGGTTTAGTCATGAGCCTACAGGAGTTGAACAAGGTTATTGGGGACAGGCCATTATGGACATCACTCATTCATACAGTCACCAGGAGCTGGAGTCAATTTAATGACAAATAACACAAATACATTCTTACTGCTTCAATGTATCCTCCAGGACACTATAACTACCTTTAAGGAATGAGGATTATGCATCTGTAGGAAAATAGCAGAGAGAAGCAAGAAGTAATAATTGGAAAAATTATAGACTTTAGATTCAGGTAGACCATATCTAGAATCTTGGTTCTTGAATGAGTTATTTACCTCTAAAATGGTTGCTTAATTTCTGAAAGCTTATTGTATTTTCTGAAAAAAGGTGGATTTTTGTAGTTAGAATGCCAACATTGTCCAAGTAAGAGGCCAACAAATCTGACAAGATTGCGTGTTCCTTCACGAATTTGGAAGAGCCCAGAGACTAGTATGGCTCTTGGCCTAACTGCTAAGGAATTCTATTTGTTAGCACGCTTAGGATAATTTCAATGTAACTCATTCTGTAATATTATTGCTGCGTTGCTGTTTTTACATAATTGCTATTTTAAAAACATATTTTTCTCTTCACAATGTTTATTGGACATGCAAATAAGAACTAGGTGATAAGTAGGGCAAATATTGCTACAGATATTGACACTAAAATATTGTATCTATGGGTTCAAGAATGCCACTGAGGTTAACTGGCTTATCTGTTTATCATCCCGAAAAAATATATTTTCAGCCTGGAATGAGAACATTGCTATCTTCAGGGTTTTTCCAATATGAGTGGTTTGTGCTATTTGTGGCATCTGAACAGTAATGTGTGGTGGTTAGTCAAAACTCCAGTGGCTGTCATCAGTGGAAAAGGTGGTGTAGAGGAAATTAACTTGAGGCAAGGAAATAATAATGGCCTGAAACATGAATTTTTATTTTTATGTAGACAGTAATTTTCTGAGTCAATAATAGCATTTGTGGTACCATTCATTGGAGATTTGGTTTCAACAAAATTTCCAACTACAGTTGTTATTAATTTCCTTCAAAAACCACAAACAACAACATATTGCAGGATTGTTAATTTGTTTCTCACAGACTATCATACAAAATTGTATTTTGAGTGAGGAAATGGCAAAATAAGACAACTAGAAACAAATAATTGCTGTAAAAACTGAGTATTCTTTAATGCAAAACTTTGGTTTCAAGTTAAAAATTGAATTTTATGGTAACTGGAAAATAATAGCAAATGTGTTTTCTCATGTAAAGTCTTATATCCAGTGCCCTACATATTACCCCTTTTATTTATGTCACAAAAATTTATTTAGTTTTTGGCAAAATAATATTTACGAGTTATTAGCTTAGCTACTAATATTACTCAAAATTTATATTTAAAATAGGGAAATTTATATGGGAGATATCTTTAGAAATATTTAAAAACTTTAGATTTTATTTATATTAGCAAATGCTTACTTATATAATAACAACCCCCCTTCCAAAAAATTTTTCAGAAAAGACACTGTCTTTGACAATTCTCAGTAACAGTCACATGTCAATGAGTTGTCAATTCCAGTAAACTGTATGGCTGAACCTTGATCAGACTATGTCTAGAATATACAATTAAACAGTTAGGACATTGAAATTGGTCTTCAGGCCCTTGTGTGAAATCAGACTGATATGACCCAGGGTTTGAAACTTCTATCACCAAGTCACAGAGAGACATTGACAAAATGGCCTCAGGAAATCTGCATATATAGATGGGGTTCTGAAACTGTGAACTGAATCTATGAAGAGATTTTTCATGTGCTTTGTAAGTTTTCCTATAGATTACAGGGAAAACACGTAATGTCCTAGCATTTTTAAAAATAGATTTTATTGACTTCACAGAGGAAGGATGAGGGAGAGAGAGATAGAAACATCAATAATGAGCGAGAATCATTGATCACTGCCTCCTGCATGTCCCTTACTGGAAATCCAGCCTGCAACCCGGGCATGTGCCCTTGACCAGAATCAAACCTGGGACCCTTCAGTCCTCAGGCTGATGCTCTATCCACTGAGCCAAACCAGCTAGGGCTGAAATGACCTGGTATTGAAAGGGAGAAAATAGAAGAGAGTATTTCTAAGTAAACTTATAGTGACTATAGGTCCCCATAGATCAGGCTTTAAATTAAAGAAAATGTCCAGTGGAAAAATAAATTATGTGGTGTAAATTCTTCAAAGTGAAATCAAAGTGGAGAAAGGCATGTCCATGACTCAAACATTCTTTGTTTTAGATACCATAAATGGTGTGGAAAGAACTATCAAGACACAATTATGTATATTGGGAAGTTCTTACACCCATTTATGCCATAACTGAAAAAGTATAAACTATGAATAATGATTGGGGTGACAGAAAAATTCAGTGGAAAGAAAAAAATAATCTATGATACAGAAGCTAGAGTGTCAAAAAGATTGTGAGAAAAATCTTACTACAACACCAAAGGAAGGATTCAGGGTAACTTCTCATGGTCTGGGTTTATTTAAACCCTAGTTAGTTAACAATTGGGCAAGTGGGAATGGCAGCAGATATTATACAAAATAGAAAATTAAAATAATAAAAACTTCACTGAAAGAATTGTTTGCCTAAAGATTTAAAGAGATCTATTTAGTTACTAGGTCTTTTTAGCTATGTAACCTAGCCCATAAAGGACTAAATTACTTTACTTGGACTGTTGAATTTGCCACAGAGAGGGTATACTCTTTCTGGGATTATGATTTGCCTGAATAATAAACTATTGGAAGTGATATAAAAGTGAAACTTATAATATTGTGTTACTTCTTCTGCCTCCTGGATGATTTTATCATGTTCCTATAATTGGTGTTCACTTTTTGAGTGTATCAGCTTATTAAGAAGATATTGTGTTAAATCTGTCAGCTTGGCAATAATTTTGAATATTTAGACTGAGTGGTGAACCAAGCTGTTATTCCTAGTTTCACATAAATTTAAGATTCTAAATTGCAAAATATAAGGGAAAATGTGTTTCATATTCATGCATACCTTCATTTCATACCAAATTTCCAAATTTAGAATCAAATGACACTTTTAGTAAGCACTTTGTAAACTTTTGCTTAACCAAATTTCTAGTCATTAAACTTTATAAATTTTTTGGAGTGTTTCAAATTTTGAAGTCTCATATATTGGATTCCGGGTTTCTTAAAACAAATATGTTTATGTACTTTTCTTTTAAAATATGTGAACACAGTGCATAACATTATAGCACGCAGCATATCAGGTAACTGTAAAGCCAATGCCATGTGACTGCCATCCAGGTTAGAAAGAAACTTGCTACCTGAAGTAGTACCTCATGAGATTTTGCTTGATCACCCCTTCCATCCTCAAGAGTAACTACTATGCTAACTTTTCTGGTAATTAGCTTTGTACTTTTAATGTTTTTGCCAGCTAGTATATATCCCAAAAGGATTCTACTAAAAAACACATATGCTGACTGTGGTAATTACTTCTGTGTTTATATGCCTCTTTTCACCAACTTCTATACACTGCAAGTTTTTGTCTGCACCCACCACCTCTGCCTCCATTTGCATGTTGACATCCCAAACCCAATGTGAAGTGTGTAGCTGATTAGGTCATAAGGACAGAGGGCTCTTCTGAATGGGATCTGTGCCCTTGTTGAAAAGACCCTGGGGATAGTGTGGTGGTCACATTGTAAGGTATATAAATATTGAACCCATTATATTGTACACCAAAAATTAATAGAACATTGTACACTTAAATGAAAGAGAGAAAGAAAGAAAGAAGGAAGGAAGGAAGGAAGGAAGGAAGGAAGGAAGGAAGCAAGGAAGGAAGGAAAGAAAGAAAGAAGGAAGGAAAGGAAGGAAGGAAGGAAGGAAGGAAGGGAGAGCAAAACAATAACTCCACCAACAAAAAGACCCAGAAGAGCTCCTCTGTCCCCTCCTTCAGTGAGCACATGACAGGAAGCTGCAGCCTGTCAACCAGGAGGCAGGCTCTCACCAGACACTGGATTTGCCAGCACCTGAATCGTGGACCTTCCAGCCTCCAGGACTGTGAGAAAAAGGGTTTGTTTCTTGGCACCCATTCTATGGTATTTTTGTTTTTTTATGAAAACCCATGGACTAAGACACTCTCCATCTATATTGTCCCTAAAAAGATGTAATACTGTATTTTTTTAATAAATGTAATCATATTACATATTTTATTTTTTGTTTGCATCTTTCAATCAATATTGTCTTTATAATACACATATATTTACATGTGGAGTTCAGTACATTTAATTGTTGTATGTTTGTATGGCTATTTAATAATTTTCCATTCTACTAGTGATGGATATTGAATTGTTTTGAGATTTTGGCTAGTGCTAAAATGCTGCTAATAGATATTCTTGACATTTATTCTGATGGACATGTACGTGTATGAGTTTCCATAGATTGTCTACCTCAGAGTAGACTTGTTTGGTCATGGGTATTAATATCCTCAAATCTACTACATAAAGCCAAATGGTTTTTCAAAGAAGTTGTACTTATTTACACTTCTACTAGGAGTGTTTCAGAGAATTTACTCCTCACGTTAGCCAATGTTTCTTACTTTTTTTCCTGCCAATCTGTTGTGTGTACGTTGTAGAATTGTATTAAATTTTCATTTTTGCCAATGAGTCTAATTTTCACTTTCTGTTAATTGATCACTTGGATTTCACCTCTTTTATTTTGAAATTATTATAGAATTAAAAAGGAGTTGTGAAGAAAGTACTGTTTGCATATAAGCTTTATACTCTTGACCCAAATGTTGACATTTTAAATAGCTATAGTAAAAGTAAAAATAAAGAAATTCATTTTGGTACAACAATACTCACAAAGTATAGATTTTATTTTGATTTTAACAGTGTTTCTACTAATGTCATTGTTGTAGTTAATCCAGGATAGTACATTGCATTTAGTCATAAAATCTACTTAAACTGTGAGAGTTTATCAGGTTTTTTCCCCCTCTTTTTAAAAAATTATTTCTATACTTTTGAAGAATTCTGGTAAGAAATTTTGTATAATTAGTTCAGTTATGGTTTGTCTAATGTTTTCCCATTATGGCCCGGAGTTATACATTTGGGGGAAGGATAGTACAGAGGCGAAGTGTCACTATTAATTCATATCAGAGGTTATATTATATTAATATGAATTGTTTCTGGTAATGTTAGCTTAATCATTCTAAATTGTGAGCCAGGTTTTTCTACAGCAAAGACAATATCTTTTACTCTCTATTTTCTATTTCTTTAAAGGAAATCAATAAGTCTAGCCCACACTTAAGAGGACAGAGTTGCCCTAGCCAGT
Organism: Myotis davidii; assembly: GCF_000327345.1. Lineage (NCBI taxonomy): Eukaryota > Metazoa > Chordata > Mammalia > Chiroptera > Vespertilionidae > Myotis > Myotis davidii. The sequence continues at coordinate 5,282,896 of NW_006299245.1, read as the reverse complement.
TTGCCTAGTGAATAGAGCATCGGCCGGCAGACTGAAGGGCCCCAGGTTCGATTCCGGCCAGGGGCACGTGCCTGGGTTGTGGGCTCGATCCCCCCCCAGTAGGGGGCATGCAGGAGGCAGCTAATCAATGATTCTCTCTCATCATTGATGTTTCTATCTCTCTATCTCTCTCCCTTCCTCTCTGAAATTAATAAAACTATATACATTTAAAAGAAAAGAGGGACAAAGTTAAACTTCACTCATAGAGGGAGGAATATAAAAATATTTATGGAGATAAATTAAACCATCACAATCAATAATCTGTGAGGCTGTTAAAATGTTCATTAATTTCAGCATTCATCAGTAGATTTTGCATTCAACATTATTACTGTGGTTTTCTAAAGGTGATCCTTTACTATTTTTATTCCTTCTATCTTTATTATTTGGAATTATTCTGGAAATAAAATATGCCTCTTCTGTGTTCCTTTTTTTAAATTTAATCATTTAGTTATATAAATGTGGGCTTAGATATTTATTTTATTTTATTGTTTATAACCCAATATTGTCATTATTTATTTTGTTGCCAAAAATATTTTAGCTTTGGTCATTGGAGGTCTTTTGTTTGGCACCTGTGTTCCTCTAACATACTTTCATCCTTCTGTTTAGAGAGAGAAACATCAATGTGAGAGCTAAACATCTATCAGCTGCTTCCTGCATGATCCCTGAGCCTGCAATCTAGGCTTGTGCCCAGGCAGGGAATCAAACCAGCAACTTTTTGGTGCACAGGACAATGACCAACCAACTGAGTCACACTGGTCAGGGCCCTTCTTACCCTTTGATAATGCAAAATTATACAGGATTGCCTTGTATTTTTTCTACTCCAGGCTTAGAATCAACTATTTTTCTGAGGAATTTTAGTTTCCTTTATCAACGAATGATATTTAGAAACTGAGGTCTTATTACTTGATGTGCTGGTTGCTATTGAGGTGCTTCTAAACCTTCTGGTGAACAGGGGTAGCAGCAATAAATGCATATGTGCTAACCTGTGTATAATGTGTATTTATAATTGTTTCTGTATCTATTTGTTATATATTAAGGTAAAAATGAATCTACATTGACATCAGTTAAGACAAGTTTAAAATGTTGTGGCAAAGCAAAACTCTGAAGTAAATTCAATAACCAGTTTTAATGTAAATAATAGTTAAAATAACAAACAAATATTATAAGAATATATCTTATCATCAACTGTTTACTGTTTCATTTACTAAATAGTTTAGCATAACAGCAAGTAGAGAAACACTATTAATAAATGTATATAGGGAAAAAACTTCAAAATACCAACAACTAATCCAAAAAATGCAAGCAACAAACAGCCAGAAAAGAAAGAGGGAAGCCGAATCTGAAGAGGCAGAGCTTATTTCCAGAAGGTAAGGTAAATTAAGCTATTAGTAGAAGAAGAGAACAAGTGACGAGAAGGAAAACAAAACGATTAAATAAAAAAAATAAAAAAACACACTAACAATCAAACAAACAACAACATCAAGAACAAAATGGAAAAAAATGAGGAATTGAATGAATGGGGAAATGGCCATGATTCATTATAGAGGAGGTAGAAAGGGAATGAATGTATAAGGAGAAAAGTAAAAAACAAAATACTCAAAAATGTAGTAGAAAATAATAATTAAAAATAATAAAAAATAATA
>NW_006299245.1:5255197-5281014 GCF_000327345.1 Myotis davidii | reverse complement strand
ACACTAACAATCAAACAAACAACAACATCAAGAACAAAATGGAAAAAAATGACTAGTGAAGAAAGAGGAGAAGTGTGCATGGACTTGGAGCAGGGAAGAGGAAATTAGGTATAGGAGTAGGCTAACAGAGACTACTTTAATAGTAATGTGTCAATAAAGCAGATAAAGGAGATCAATTTTTAACAAGAAGTAAAAAGAAAGTATAGAGAAAAACTAAAGCGGGAACAGGAGAAGAGAAACAGGATGAGGAAGGGAAAAGTGAGGAAGAAAGTGTTGGCATATAGGAAAAAAATGAGATAGAATAAAATAATTATAAAAATATAAAAAGAAAACTAGAATGTAGAACACTAATAAAAATTAAAAAATAAAGGTAATAATAATAATAATAAATAAAAATAATAAAAAATAAAATAAAGTGAAAAAAATTTTAGTTTCTTAAGTAAAAGATAAAAAATAAAAAATGAAGTAGTGAAGTTCATTTGCTTCAGCTGAGTATTTAATGTCCCATGGGGGTTGGTTTAAGACCTCTCTCTACTGTTCTGCCCGCCAGCTCTCAGTTCCCTGTCAGGTAGTCAGCGCAGTGTTTCAGTTCCCAGCTACCCACTGCTCCTCTGTGTCATAAGCCACAATCTTGTTTTCAAGCAGGGGGATCAATCTGCCTACTTTGTTTTTCTGCCTCCCTTCAGTGTATTTACACAAGTGTCTATTTCTGACACAGGGCTCTAGGTGGTAGTGTTTCTGTCTTAGTTTCCAGGACCAAATGGCCCCCAACCCAGTCCCCCAGGGTTCCCTTTGGGTATTTAGAATCTTCCTTTCCTTGCCAAACTCAAGACTGGGTGTGGCTGCACTGCTGGGAGGAGCCTGGTCTTCAAGAGAAAATGTCTGTTCAGGGCTGGAGGGACAGACTGCCCCAGAGCTGGCTTCCTGATTGTCTCTCCCTATTCTGCTCCCCAGTTTCCACAAAAACACCTTCCCCTGCACCACAGCCTCAGTGAGTGTTTGTAATTGAAAGATCCTATGCACTGGGTTTAGCAAATAAAAACATGGAAATTATAAAGACAGAGCAACCGCACCACCTCGCGTCGTCTTTCGCCCAACACTGCATAGCTGGAGTAGAACTTCAGGCTGCCTTTATGGGTGTAGCCTCCCTTGGCTGTGGGATAAATCTAGAGTCCCCCGCTGCCAGCAGCTCTGTGGATACCCTTCTACATTCGAGAGCTACACTGACCCCAAGGGACGCAGATTTGGTGCAGCACAGTCTCCCTCTGAGACTCTAGTCCCAGCTGCATGCATTTCTCCCTCCAGCCCGGACTGCAGATCCCACCTCTCTCCAGGTGCTCTCTGACCTTTCCATCCAGGGATTGCCTCACCAGCTGTATATAATTTGCCAATTTGGGGTGGATGTTATTGTATTTAGCTGTTTCTTCTATCTGCTCTGTGAGAAGGCACAGGACCCATCTGCTTATTTGGCCGCCACCTTGTCTCTCTCTGGACAAAAGCTTTTAGGTGCCTGCAGCCGGGGAGGCTGGAGTCTCGGTGTTCATGGGTTTGCAGTCGAGGCAGCTGGTTCCTGGTCGTCGCAGCTATAGAGTCCTGGGTGGTATCCGAAGCCTCCGTGGGTGAAGGTAAGGCTGGGCTGATGGCAGCCGCTCTCCCCTTTAAGATGGCATGGTCTCTGCAGCAGAGACGACTGCCTGGGAGAGATTTCAGTGCTAGTAGAGGCTGCCCGGCCAGGGGAGCCTGGTCTGCCAGTCCCCGACAGTCCTGTGGAATATAACTCCTTAAGTATATTTTTATTGCAATTGAATCAACAGTCTTTATACTTTTTTATATAAAAAAAGTCAAAAAACATGAACATGTTTTCCCCCTCACTTTATTCTGGCCTTCAGACCTTTATGGTTTTTAATAAGAAATCCTCAGTCATTTATGTAGTTGTTTCCCTATAAGTAACGTGTGAATTTTCTCTAGCAGCTATCAAGCATTTTCGTAGACTTTAGTTTTCAATAGTTTCATTATCATGTGGCTGACATGGGTTAGTTTGAGTTTAACCTGTTTGGAATGTTCTCAGCTTCTTAAATCTGTAACTGTATGTCTTTATATTTAGAAGCTTTCAACTATATTTCTTCAATTTTTTTTTCCTGTTCCACACTTGGTCTCCTTTCCTTCTAGAAGCCTGAAGCTATAAATATTAATCTTTTTTAGTTTTTCCCATTGGTGTCTAAGGCTCTGTGAATTTTTGCCATTCTTTTTAAAAAGTATTATTTTTCCCTCTTTTGTTTAAATTGTCAAACTTCAACTTCGATGGTATTTTCCCCAGTATGTTCATTATGCTAATTGAGCTCACCCAGTGAACTTTTTATTGTGGTTATTGTATATTGCAGTTCAAATATTTCCACTTTATTTATCTTTGTACATTTTATTTTACTGCTTTAAACTGTCTATTTTCACTTTCCTTACTTCTTGGAGAACGGATGCAATAGCTGCTTTAATGTTTTTATCTATAGCATCAACATGTGCATTTTTTTGGATTTGAATTTTTTTATTTTATTTTACTTTTTATTTATCTTATTGTATTATCTTGTGAGTGAGACTTCTCTGATTCTTCCTGTGCTCAGTAAGTTTGGATTGTATCCTGGACATTTTGAGTATTATGCCATAAGTATCTTGTTCTTGTTTGAATCCTAACATAAAATGCTGATTTTTATTTGCTTAATATCTACAATATACCTTGTTGGCTTTGGCCTTCTCTGAGGGCTGAATTTCATTATGGACCTCAGTTTTTATTACCATTTTATTGAGGTATAATTGGCACAAAAAAATGCTCTACAAATATGTACAACTTTATGAGTTTGGAGATTAGCAAATGCCTATGAAACTATCACCACAATCTATGTCAAACCAATATCCATTACCTTCATAAATCTCCTCCTGCCCTCTGTATGTGTGTGTGTGTGTGTGTATGTGTGATAAGAGCCCTTAATATAGGTTCTATTCTCTTAGCAAAATTTTAAGAGTACTAAAGGCCCAATACACGAATTTGTGCATGGGTGGGGTCCCTCTGCCTGGCTGATCTGGGCTGGCTGGCTGGGAGGAGGGACCATGGGAGGTTGGCTGTGAGAACACACTGACCACCAGGGGGAAGCTCCTGTATTGAGCATCTACCCCCCTGGTGGTCAGTGCACATCATAGCTACTGGCCAGTCATCTAGTTGTAATGGTTACGCAGGCTTTTGTATAGATAGATAATACATTATTATTAACTATAGGCACTATAGTATATGGAAGATCTCTAGGCGTTATTCATCTTATATAGGTATAACTTTGTAGCTTTAAAAAAATGTTTTAGTGCCATTTGGAACTGTCTCACATACATACCTCTCAGTGGGAAGTCTGTTCCTGGATGGTGGTGATTTTTTTTTTCCTATAGTTCTGTTATCAAGAGGGGAGCAGGCCTTATCTCCCCCTGTTACTGCCTGAGGTGAAGTTCTTATGATATCCCTAGAAAAGCAATTTTCTTGGACTCACATGGGAGGATGTGATATAATAGAAAGCTTTATTTCCATGGAATTACCACCTCTGGGTTTCCAAAGTCCCGTTTTCCTTAGTCCAGTCTTAGAAGAAGAGTAGCTGGGGTGTCAGTAGAGCTAAAGTCAGAGCCAGTGTCCAGAGTTTTTATTCCACGTTGGAGCCAGGTCCAGTCCAGCATCAGGCTCGCAGTGGTCCAGTAGTCCATTGTGTGTGGGGTCCACATGGCCGTGGGCCATATGGGCAAATGCAAGAAAGCCAGGGAAGTTCACTCCAAGCAACAAGAGTCCCAAGAGTTCTGAAAGCACAAGAGCGCGGGCTCCTCCGTTCAGCGGATTATGTGTTCCAAATCGTCCTGTGCTTGTAGTGGCCGTGCTTATTCTGGCCAACCATCCCTGCTCCCAGGTGTGATTGACAAGCAAGTACTTTTCCTATGTCACCCCCATTTCGTTGGGCATGCATCTATCTTCCCTATGTGGTTCTCTCCCCCAGTGTTTAGCAGGGAACATGCCTATAGTATCTGGCCTTTCTTTTGTTCCTTTCCTGTTATTACTAACTAGTTAATTACGATGGTATCAGTTCAGTTTCAAAAATCATTGGTATTCTGTTTAGGGAAAGGTCTATGTAAATGCGTCTTGGGACTGAACCCAGGAAATGAAACAATTTTAAGAAATTCCGTTCTGGAGTTCCTTCTTCTCTACAATTGCCCTCATTCTTTCTGCTTCCCTAGGGCTTCATTTTGCTAACTTGCCTGCTCCGCCACACACTCTCAGTGACTGAGTCCACATCTAGAGCCAGCTCTCAGGATAAAGAGCAGAGATAAGCAATGGGGCATCCATGCTCTTGGGACTATGGATCCTGTGGTGGGAGAGGAAGGTTCCCACCCCTCTGAGGTTAAGGCCACCACTGCACTGGCACCAGCACCACACAGCAGTCACCGCCGGCTGAGATGAGAGAGGACAACACACACACACACAAAATAAACAAATAAACAAGCAGACAAACAAAAGAAAAAGAAAGGAAGACAAATAGAAATCTAACCCACTGTGGCTGACTCTGTGATTCTGTGATTTTCTCTTTTCTTGTTTACTGGACCAGAAAATGGACACTTCCCTTGGAGCCTTTTCTTTCCATGCACTCCTGTGTTTGGGTTGTCACTCAGTCTTAGCGAAATAATACCAAAGGCAAAAAATAAACAAAATGGCAATTTTATCACTGGCTTGGTGGAATTACAAAGTCTAGTCTTCTTTTGTAATCAGCCTTACAACATATAAATACTTAGGTGAAAAAATTTTGTCTGATCATAGCACCAAGGAAAGTTGTGATTCATGTAAGTAATTTCAAATCTTAACTTTATGGATATAGTGAATTTTCTAAGTGATCTAATTACTTAGTTTCAGTTGGTATTAGAAAGCTTCGATTAAAATAATTTGACCTTTCCTGTGTTATCGGAGAAATGGATGGATGGTCTATATCCATTGCTAGTGGGAGTGGGGTTCTTGAGGTACCACTAGAATATGCATTTTTGGAGGCCCCCATGGGAGGATGAGATGTGGTAGAAGGCTTTACTTTCATGTAATTACATTCCCTCAGGAAAGCTAGAAGCTGTACTGACCAAAATTTCCTTTCCCTGGTGGAGTGGGGTCCAGAAGAGCACCGGGCTAGTTGAAGTCCACTAGTCCATTGTGTGCAGTCCACATGTCCATGAGCCGTGTGGACAAATGCAGAAGCATGAGGGCCCCACAAGTCAGGATTCAACCAAGAAGAACCTAAAGAGCGCCAAGAGAGCAAACCTCTTTGTTTAGGGGGTAAATCTTCCAAATCTTCCTGTGCTCGCAGTGGCCACAACTATTCTGGCCAATGACCTGTTTCCAGGTGTGACTGACAGACAAGTACCTTCCCTATGTCACCCAGGCTTTATTGGGCATGCGTCTATTCTCCCCACTTTCTATTCCCTTCCCCCAGCGATCTGTGGGGAATAGAATGACCGCTTCCTGGCAAAGCTGCACAAATGGCATGCCTTTGCTCCTTTTCTGTTATTCATAACTAGGTTTATTACAATGGTATCCCTTGTACAATGTATACATGATTCATAGTTGAATTTCTGTCTTCTTTATACCTCAGTCTTTTAAAAAAAAATTTTCTTTACCTCCTTTAGTTAAACAATATTTATCTTATTATAGTATCTATATGTTTTTTTAACCTTCTTTAAACAAATGGGATAAAGATAAAAATGTTTTTCTTACCACTTTGTGGCAGACACAGAACTCTGCTCCTCAGATCTCTCCTAAAGAAAAGCCTGGCTAGCTACATATGAGGAATGTGATTAGCTGACAACTTCCACCTGGGAGCTCCCACCTTCAATTTGAGTGAATTCTATTTACTTCTTAGGGAAATACTCAACCAGGCTGGGGTACAAGAGCCTAAACAATTTAGTCAAGTGGGAAGCAATGTTAACAGAAAAGAAAATGTATTTAGAATAGCTAATCTATCTAGAATTCTAGGAGCAGATAAAAGAAAGCACTAGTTAATTATTAATGAAAGTTTCCCTGAGTTGAAAAAACTAAATCTAAAATTGAAAGAGAATTCAGAATGAATTGATCAGAAAGAAATTAAAAGCAAACCCAAATGAAACACTAACCCTAGCATATCCTGGTAAAATTAATGAAATCTAATCACAAGGAGAAAAAATAGCTACATGCTTTCAGGCATAAAACACTTGTTAGTAACTATATATAATATTTGCCTGGCACTTTAAGTTTGACAATTATTAAGTAATATTCAGAGATGACTGAGAGGAAATGATTGCAACCGATTTATCCACTATTCCACAGAAGTAACTATGGTCAAGATGAAAGAAAAATTAACACAGATATGCAACAATTTGGAGATACCACACAAACACTACATCTGAGGAAAACACTAGAAACATAATTTTAATCAGAAATATTAAAGAGAAAAGCAAAGTATAGAAAATAAATGACAAACATAAATGGATGCCTATATTAAATAGTTATATCTAATAACATTTCATATCTAACATATATGTAGATAGATTTAATTCTCCTATAACACAATCTCAGATTGGGTTAGTGCAAAAAATGGTGTTTCCAAAACAATGACATATTTAGACCAAGAGATAAAGTAAGGTTTGATAATTTTCAATAGAAATACACACAAAAACAAAATGAGCACAAATATAGAAATATTCATATTAGATACTAAAAATTAAAAATAAAGACAGTAGAGGACCATTAAGAAGATATAGATGTCATAAGCATGTCCTTAATTGATTCTACAGTAAAAAGATTAACATCATCATAGAGAGATAGAAGATAAAGAGAAATTAGGAGAGAGGGAAGAAGGGATAGAAAAAAGAAAAGAAAATGAGAAAATTAACTTTTTCAAATAGACAATATACATACATTATAGAAATATTATAAACTACTAGTAAAATCTCTCAATTTTTTTGCCACAAGAAAAACTTAGAATGTTAAGATTTTATTGACTATATAGATTATTTAGTATTATTATTTTAAATAAAGTTATTCATGATAACTAAAAAGTGTGTCAATAAACATCCTAACTACTTTTGGGAAAACATACTTTGACTCGGCAATCAAAGAATAAAATTTAACTAATACAATTCAAACTACTGAGAAATCCTTGAAAAGAAATACCCTTATACTAACATATGAAATGGAGTAAATGCTTTAGGAGAGGGAGTTTATAGCTATCTATAATTCATTAAAGAAGAAAAAAGTTGCAAAGAATGAGGAATTATCTTTTGAGTTTAACCAACAAAATAACAAAAATATAAAGATATTAATTAGTGTTTTAGTAACACATAAAATTGATAAGCTCACAGCAATTTAATGCAATAAAAATGTAAGCAATATTAGACAGATTAAGCTTTTTATTTATTTGTTTTTAAAATATATTTTTATTGACTTCAGAGAGGAAGAGAGAGAGAGAAACATCAATGACAGAGAATCATTGATCAGCTGCCTCCTGTGTGCCCCACACTGGGGATCAAGCTCACAACCCAGGCATGTGCCCTGACCAGGAATTGAACTGTGACCTCCTGGTTCACAGGTCTACGCTCAACCACTGAACAATGCCAGCTGGGCAGATTACTAGTAAACTCTTTTAAAGAAATTACTACATTTGACTTTGTAAAAAAATAAATGTTTGATTGCCTAGAGCCATGAAATCATCAAAACTGATCCAAGTAGAGGTAAAATTTGACTGATTATGTTAAAAAAATATTAAGATGGTTAATTAATTTATATTGATAAATGATTTGTAGTTGGATAATGCAGAATTTCAACTCCAAACTTTTAAAAAATAGTTCAATAATATTTAAATTATCATAATCCATAGAAAAATATAGCAAATCAAAGCCATACAAGTCTGAAACGCACCAAATGATGGAAGGTCATGAAGTAATGAGCTCATGTTATTGGTGACAGTGTAAATGGTACATCCATTTTGGAAAAATGTCTGGGAATTGCTTATAAAATTAAAACTATATCTATCTTATGACCCTGTGATTCCAATCCTAAGTATTTACTCAAGAAAAATGAAAACATATGTCCACAAAATACATGTACAAGAATGTTGATAGCAGCTTTATTCATATTAACTCCAAACTGGAAATATTCCATATGCGCATCACTAGGAAGGTGAATACATATATTTTGGTATGTTAATAAAATGGAACACTACATAGAAATAAACTACTGGTGTATGCAACCCCATGGGTTAAACTCAAAATCCTTATGCTGAGTGAAAGAAGCCTTAAACAGAAGAGGAATATTGTTTGATTCCATTTTTATGACATCAATGAATAAGCAAATCTCATGTATGATTGAAAAAAATTAGAGTAGCTATTGTTTCCATGCATGTAGGACCTGGGATGATGGTAATATTCTACATTTTGGTAACATTATGGATTATATAGGTATATGCATTTGTCAAACAATAGCAAAAACACAGTTAATGTTATAGTATTTTATTTAGAACAAAAGAGTTCATATGATTAATATTACTATTTATCCTTAAAATTTTATGAAATATATTAAGAATGTTTCTCCCAAACTTGTATAATTATAGCAATCACTTAGCTTACTTACTAAAAATATGGATTCCATGTGTCCTTTTACTGAAGATTCTGATTCACTGGACCTGGATCACAATTCATCATTTTTATGTGTCATAGATAATAATTTTAATTTGGACAATGTTGCTTTAAGAAGTACACATCATTTGCTTCCATGTTATCAGCCAAAATTTCAAGTCTTACTGATCTCTACCAATTGTTGCCACAGGAATATATATTTGCCATTTTAATTTCCTTTATCACTGATATTCCAAATTAATTTTCCTAATAATGATGTTTATAAAATTTGTGGCTTAGCATAGTATTTCTTTAAAAAAAAATAAAACTCTAGCTTCTCTTCTTAGAAAAAAATATGACATTGGAGAAAAATGAACTATGATTTTTAGAAATTGTTTTAAAGTCTTTCGGAAGACATATTTTTCACATTACTATGCAATTAGAAATAAACTTTGATGTTATTAAATCCAGAATTTGGTAAACTCTACTTAACAATCAAGTGGCTTTAATTCATCTGAACATTTTCCTTAACCATAATAAAGAGACACTAGTGCCCTAGCTGGTTTGGCTCACCGGATAGAGTGTCGGCCTGTGGACTGAAGGATCCCCAGTTTGATTCCAGTCAAGGGCACATGCTCAGGTTGAGGGCTTGATCCCCTGTAGGGGGCATGCAAGAGGTAGCCTATCAATGATTATCTGTCATCATTGATGATTCTATCTTTCCCTTCCTCTCCCTTCCTCTCTGAAATCAATAAAGATATATTTAAAAATCCTATATAATAAAAGAAGAACATGCAAATTAGGCACCCCTCTGCTATGCCCAAGCCACGCCCACCAGCCACGCCCACCAGCCAATTGGAGTGATATGCAAATTAACCTGACAAAGATGGTGGGCCTGTGGGCAGCAAGCACATGCACAGGCGCCAAGCTGCTGGGGGCAGGGGTCCCCCGCACCGCCCCTGGGCTGGTGAGCAGCTCGCACAGAGGCGGACTAGCCAGGCTGGGCGGGGCAGGACACCTGGTTTTCACCCTGCCCCTGTCACTCTGGGCAGGTAAGCAGTGCAAGCTGGCGTCCCGCCCCGCCCAGGCCGCTCCGGGTCTGTGGGCAGCTGGTGGAGAGTCTCTGGGCAGGGGAGGCATGCCATGGAGGGCAGCTTGTACTCCCCACATGACTGCAGTGGCAGCCCTGAGCACTCCACGTGGAACCTGTGTGCTGAGCTGAAGTAGTGCCTGCAGGCCATCCGTGCTGAGGAATGGCTCCGCAAATCCCGCCTCCTGGCCCAGAAAGTGCAGGATCCCAGGGACAGCCACCATGGCAGGCCAGACTGACGTCCTCCTGGCCACACCACGGGGGTTTGTGGATCTACAAAGCCACAGGCCTCTGGTGCGCAATCCTCTCCTCCCGCACCTTGCATGCGAACATCCCCCAGCATGCTGTCACCCTCCTGCGCCTGCAACAGTCGCAGACCAAGGCGCGCACAAGTTCCCCCGCCCGTCTGCCCCACTTCCATCAACCCGGCATGCCTAACACCCCCGCAGGATGTGCACACATCCCCTCTGATGTGCTCACTTTCTTTGGAGAGTGTCCGGGTGTTCTGGGTGCTGAGAGTGGGCGCCTGTGGGATACAGTGAGAGGGCAGAGTGGTGATGCCCTATTCCCACGGAGGCCAGTGCAGTGACAAGGTCACTTCTGTGGGGCTAATGCAGGTGCTGAGGTGGGAGCAGGTGCAGACAGACACACCTGGTGGGCGCGGTTGGCCCTTGGGCCCTCGCTGAGGTGCCTTCAGTCAGCGTTCAAGATCAAGAACCCAGAGGCGGCGAGGAGTTACATCCTCTCAGTGAAACAGTGGGATAGTCGGGGCGACTGCAGAGGAGGAATGTGCACTTTGGGTGCCAGTACCCGTGTGGGGAGTGAGCGAGGTTCCCTGTCTGGGGGTTCCAAATCCGCTATTGGTTTCTTTCACCGCTGACTAGAGATATACAGGGTGTCCTCCCAAAATGTATATACACTTTGAATACCTACTAATTCCAATGGTTTTAAGCATAAGAAAGAAACAACAATGGAGCTGTCATCTGTTAAAAGTGTGGGCACAAACAGGTAGTCGGACATTCCCCAAGGGATCCCGAATTGGAGAGGGTGCAGGCCAGACTGAGGGGGCCCTTTTCTCCCCCACCCCAGTGCATGAATTTTGTGTACTGATCTAGTAGTAAATAAATAGACACTAAAAGTATTTATCTATTAGTTTGACACTGCATGGGAAATTCTGTGAAAGGATCATTTTGCAAACAATGAATGACTCACAAGTATTAGTTGGATTGTTTTGGAATTTAGAAAAAAATATATAATTTTGGATAGTAATGCAATAGAGTTAAACAGAATGTACTTAGAATATAAATGTTGTAAGCAAATATGCTTAGGGCAATCTGACAAACTTGACTATAAAGGTTTTACCTTTGCTATTTTTCTTTCACAAGTTTGAGTCAGTGTGCGTGAATGTGTGTGTGAGTTTGGACATTAATTAGTTCTTATAGTTTGGACTAGTTCTTTCTTACAGTTTACATGTGTGCATTAAATAAGGGAGAGAGAAGGGAATCCATTTGTTGAAATTGCCCACATTGTAATGCATATGCTCTGCTGTTTTTCACATTTACACTCAGCTTGCTTCAACATGTTTTGATTGAACTTGCCTCAACCTCAGGACTCCAAATGCCCTGTGACTTTTCATCCAGACAGAAGAAAGCTGGGAGTTGTCAGGAACACCTAGACGTGTGCATTGCTTTTCTAAGTAACATCAAGTGTGTAAGTGGGAGCAGAGGCTCACTTATTTATTATTGTACATCATATACACATAAAAATAATCTTTTTGGATGAAAGGCAGAATCGAGTAGGTTATATTTTTTTATTAGAAGGAATTTACTGCTGCTATTAGAATATAAATTTTCTGAATACAGACCTTTTGTAACAACCATGAAAACAATGTTCCTGGAGCAAATAAAATATTTCCTTTATGTTTAATTTCTGCTATGCTGGTATTTTAAAAAATCTCATTTTTAATTTGTTATGATTTTTTAAAATCCTACATCAAAAAGTTATGAGCCTAAAGGTAAAGCTTTCAGTAAAAGTATATTTATTTGCTCAAAGAAGTAAAATAGCCAGTTGGATATTTTATATTTATATACCAATTAATCTATTTTCAAAACATTAGTTTTTGAGAAATTCAGATGGACTCATTCCACCATCTTAGTTGAAAAACATTTATTAATAAAGGGCAGATTACAAGGAAATTGTTCCTTTTTTTATTTCAACTTGGTCCATCACCAATGAATAATTATGTTGACTTTTTTGTGATTTATTTTTATTTTTATTTTTATTTCAGAGAGGAAAGGGGAAGTAGAGAAATAGAAACATCAATGATAAAAGAGAACCATTGGTTGGCTCCCTCCTGTACGCTCCCTACTGGGGATCAAGCCCACAACCTGGGCATGTGCCCTGACCAGGAATCAAACCCTTACCCCCTGGTTCATAGATCAATACTCAAGCGCTGAGCCATGCTTGGTGGGGCTGATGTTGACTTTCTATGTTGTGTTTTAGAGTAACTGTTAATGAGAATCACACATGCCCTGTGAAGGCAATGGGATGCAATGAAACAAAAACTGATTTTAATGTAAAACAAATCTGTTTTCTAATGTTTTCCTTTTTTATTGATTTTTAGAGAGGAAGGGAGAAGGAGAGAGAGAGAGAGAGAGAGAGAGAGAGAGAGAGAGAGAGAGAGAGAGAAGCATAAATGTGAGAGAGAAGCGTGGATTTGTTGCTTCCCAGACATGCCCCGAGTGCTCTACAAAGGGAATGAACCCTCCACCTGGTATGCACCCTCACCTGGAGTTGTACCTGCAACCTTTTGGTGCATGGGAAGATATTCCAACCAACTGACCACTCCAGCTAGGGTTAATTTAAAACAAATTATTATATAAGGATATAAATTCTCAACCTCTCAATACCTGATTATTTATCTGAAATAGTTCTGAACATATATAAAAACTTGAGATTAAAATATCATTTTTAAAAGGATTGAGTAGTATAAATTGAAACAATGCCTTTTAAAAATTTTAAAGAAAAAAACAACAGAGGTGAAAAATGACATACATTTTTTAATATTTGCCTTTACATAATTCCCAAATTTGTCCACACCCTATGTTATTGTTATCTTTTTTTCAGTTGACTATGCATACTGAGAAGTGTCAAGGTGTTTGTAGTTATCATAGTCATTCATAATTCAAGAAAGCCCCTTTTGTCATTTTAACTTTCAGGGTTTTCTTATTCTTTGAATCTTCTATAAAAGTAATAGGTTAAGGTGATATAGTAAAAGCAAACAATTATTTGAGTACCTTTGTGTGCATATCAGTGAATCTTGGGGATGTAAATACATTTAAGTTTTTTAAGGATTCCCTACATTTCTTTTTCCTTGTTTTAGTTTGGCTTACAATTTTTTCTACCTTGCTGGGATATATTCAAGTTATCTTATCACACATGATGTATTTTTGTAAATAAATGTAAGCTATTAAGTTTTTATATCATTGTGCTACCTTTTGTTGTTAAAACTCACAATCAAGGGAACAAAATAGAGTTGGTATTCTTCTAAGTAATTCTGATTTTATAGAGTTTAAAGTACGGAGTTTGCAGAATCTTGAGATTTGCCTCTCCGTTTAATTTAATTATCTTCTTTTGTTTGTCTTCTCATTAGCCATGCTGATTATTCATAAGCATTTTTTTCCTTCCACAAAAACATTCTGGAACAAAGAAACTTAAAACAATGAAACAGGTTTCTTTCCAACACCATTTATTCCCCCTATACCAACTTCAACCTCCTCCTAACTCATTTTTCCTCTGGTAAGTGCCATATTGTTGTCTGTGTCTAGGAGGTATATTTTTGCATAATCCCTTCACCCTTTTCACCTAGCTCTCCAACCCCCTTCCCCTCAACAGCTGTCAGGTTATTCTCTGTATTTATTAGTCTATTTATATTTTGTTTGTCAGTTCATTTTATCCTTTACTCCACATATAAAATAGTGGAGTATTTTATATATAATATATATGGTAATCATATGGTATTTTTTCTTACTCTGACTGGCTTATTTCACTTAGCGTAATAATCTCCAGGTCAATCCATGATGTTCCAAAAGGTAAGATATTCTTCTTTTTTATGGACAAGTAATATTGCATTGTATATTGTACAACAGCTTTTTGGTCCACTCCTTTACTGATAGGCAATTAGGCTGCTTCCAAATTTTGGCTATTTTAAGTAACATAGAAACAAGCATAAGGACCCATATATTCTTTCAAATTACTGTTTCAGGTTTCTTTGGGTATATTCTTATAAGTAAATTGTTGGGTCATAAATCAGTACTATTTTTAATCTTTTGAGGAAACTCCGTACTGTTTTCCATAGTGTCTGCACCAATATGCATTCCAACAACAATACACGACGGCTCTGGTTTCTCCGATCCTCACCAGCACTTTTCTTTGTTGATTTATTGATAATAGCCATTCTCACAGATGTGAGGTGATATCTCATTGTGGTTTTAATTTGCATTTCTCTGATGGTTAGTGATATTGATCATCTTTTTATGTTTATTTACCATATATTTATTGGCCAACTATATGTCCTCTTTGGAAAAGTTTCTATTCAGGTCCTTTACCCATGTTTTAATTGGATTGTTTGCTTGTTTTGTTGTTGTTGTTAATCCTCACCTGAGGATATTATTTTCCATTGAGTTTTAGAGATATTGGAAAGGAGGGAGGCAAGAGGGAGGAAGGGAGACAGAGAAAGAGATTGAGAGTGAGAGAGAAATATCAATGTGGATGTGAGAGACACATCTCTTGGTTGTCTCATGCATGCACCCTGACTGGGGCCAGGGATTGAACCTGCAACCCAGGTATGTGCCCTTGACTGGGATTCAAACCCATGACCCTTCACTGCACACGTGATGCACTAATTACTGAGCACACCAGCCAGGGCAGAATTGTTTTTTTGTTGTTGTTGTTTTGTGTAGTTTTATGTTGAGCTGTTTTGAGTTTTGTTTTTATTTTATAAATTTTGAATATTAAGCCCTCATCAGATGTATCCTTGGTAAATATGTTCTCCCATTCAGTGGATTGTTTCTATTTTTCTGATGATTCCCTTTGCTGTGCAAAAACCTTTTAGTTTGATGTAGTCCCATTTGTTTATGTTTTGTTTCAGTTCCCTTGCCCAAGGTGATATAGCAGAGAAAATATTGCTATGAGAAATGGCTGAGATTTTACTCCCTGCATGTTCTTCCAGAATTTAAATTGTGTCAAGTCTTACATTCAAATATTTAATCCATTTAGAGTTTATTCTTGTATATGGTGAAAGAAGGCTATCTAGTTTTTTTGTTTTGTTTTTTGCATATATCTGTCCAATTTTTCCATCACAAATTATTGAAGAAACTGTCTTCATTGTATGTTTTTGTCTCCTTTGTCAAATACTAATAGACCATAAAGGTGTGGGTTTATTTCTGGGCTCTCTATTCTGTTTCATTGATCTCTATATTTATGCCAGGAGCATGGTATTTGATTACTATGGCCTTCTATATATATAAAAGCCTAAGTGACTGGACAGCCAGATGACCGAACGACTGGTCGACTGGTTGCTATGATGTGCACTGACCATCAGGGGGCAGATGCTCAATGCAGGAGCTGCTCCATGGTGGTCAGTGCCCTCCTACAGCCAACCTCTCACAACTGGCCAACATCCTGCATCCCTTTCTCCTGGCTGCACAGCCCCGATTGGCCCCAATAGGGTCGGCTGGCCAACCCCCTGTGGTCCCTGCCCCCTGCCGGCCAACATCCCGTGGTCCCTCCCCCTGGCTGGCTGGCCCTATGACCCTTTCTGGGGCAGCTGGCCAACCTCCTGTGGCCCCTCCCTCTAGCCTGCTGATCATGAGGGCTGGTCACTTTCCCACGGTCCCTCCCCCACACTGGCCAACCTTCTGAAGCCCCTCCAACCCACCCCTGACTGGCTGGCCAAACTCCCCTGGCCCTGATTGGCCCCAATCACTGGCTTGGCCGAGGGACCCCACTCATGCACAAATTTGTGCACCAGGCCTCTAGTGTAGTATAATTTCCTCCAACTTTGTTCTTTTTTCTCAATATTGTGCCTATTCAGGGTCTTTTGTAGCACCATATAACATTTTGGAATATTTGTTCTAGTTCTGTGAAACACACTGTTGGCATCTTGATAGGAATTGTGGTGAATCTATAGATTGCTTTAGGTAGAATGGACATTTTTGTGATGATAGTTTTTATCCATAAACATATTATATGCCTCCACTTATATGTGTCCTTTAAGTTTCTTTCTTCAATGTTTTATAATTTTACTAGAGGACCAGTCCATGAATTCACCAGGGGGTCCCTCAGCCTGGCCTGTGCCCTCTTGCAATCAGCGACCCCTAGGGGGATGTAGTAGCGAAAGCAGCAGGCAGCCGGGGAGGAACCTGAGCTTGGGCCAGGTGTCATGTTGCTCCCACTCATCCCGGCCCCTCTGTGCCTGCCTGTGCCACTGCTCCATAACGCTGCTGCGGAGGTGGGAGAGGCTCACACTGCTGCATTGGCACTCGCCAGCTGTGAGCCTGGCGTCTGGTGCCCGTCGATCAGCTGACTGGCGCTCCAGCCGTGGGAATGCTCTGACCACCAGGGGGCAGCTCCTGCGTTGAGCATCTGCTCCCAGGTGGTCAGTGTGTTCCTCTGGCTCTGGGTCCTGCTCTGATATTGTCTGAGTGTTGCTCAGTGGTTAGAGTGTAGGCCCATGCACTTAAGAGTCACAGGTTCAATTCCATGTTAAGAAAATGTACCTGAGTTGTAGAATCAATCCCAGGTCCCAGTCAGGGAGCATGCAGGAGGCAATAACGTGTCTCTCATATTGATGTTTCTCTCTCTCCCTCCTTCCCTCCTTTCCACTCTCTCTATAAAATCAAAGAAAAAAATATTATTAGGTGAGAATTAATAAAAACAAGCAATCAAACAAAAAAAAATAACCAAACAAAAATAACCACTTTCCTCTCATTTATTTTCCTTCTCTTTTCAAGAAGACCCTTTAACATTTCTTTTAATACTGGTAGTAATGAACTTTTTTAGCTTTTTTTTTTTTTCTAAGAAGATCTTTGTTTTCCCTTCAATTTTAAATGAAAATCTTTCTAGGTAAAGTAACCTTGGTTGTAGTTCCCTGCTTTTCATCACTTTGCGTATTTGGTGCCAATTCTTTTTGGTCTGCAAAGTTTCTGTTGACAAATCAGCTGTCTTAGAAGATGTCTTATAGGGAACTAATTATCTCTTCTTGCTGCTTTTAAGATTCTCTCATTGTCTTTAACCTCTAATATTTTAATTATGATGTGTTTTGGTGTGGGCATCTTTAGGATCATCTTGTTTGGGACTCCCCATGCTTTCTAAACTTGTGTATCTTTTTTCTTTACCAGGCCAGAGAAGTTTTTAGTCATTATTTCTTCAATTACGTTCTCAATCCCTTGCTCTCTCACAGTCCTTTTGGTATGCCTCTGATGGCAATGTTGTTATGCTTCATGTTGTCCCAAAGATCCCTTAAACCAGTGGTTCTCAACCTGTGGGTCATGACCCCTTTGGAGGTCGAACGACCCTTTCACAGGGGTCTCCTAAGAGCATCGGAAAACACATATATAATTACATATTGTTTTGTGATTAATCACTATGCTTTAATTATGTTCAATTTGTAACAATGAAATTGGGGGTCACCACAACATGAGGAATTATATTAAAGGGTTGCGGCATTAGGAAGGTTGAGAACCACTGCCTTAAACTATCCTTATTTTTAAAAATTCTTTTTTTTTTCTGCTCTGGTGTTTTCTGCTACCTTGTCTTCCAAATCACAGATTTGATTCTCTGCTTCATCCAACATACTATTTATTACTTTTAGTCTATTCTTCATTTCTGATTTGTTCTTTTTCATAGTTTCTATGTCGTTTTTCATTCTGTTGCTGTTCTTACTAAGTTCTTAGAATTTCTCACCAAGTTCCTTGAGCCATCCTTATAAGCATTCTTTTGAACTCTATCTCTGATAAATTGCTTGCTCCATTTCACCTAGTTTTTTGTTGTTGTTTTTTTCTGGCGATTTATTTTGTTTTCTCATTTTTAGCATGTTTCTTTCTGTGCTTTCATAGTATCATAAAGAAAAAGTGCTCCCCATTTTTGCTGTCTCTTTGTGTTTGTTCCTATGTATTAGATAGGTCTTCTATGTCTCTCAGTCTGGGTAGGAAGGCCTTATGTAGTAGGCGTCCTGTAAAACCCAGTGTCGCAGTCTCCTTGATCACCTGAACTGGGTGCTCCACACATGTCCCTGTGTGGGTTATGTGAATACTTCTGCTATAATTGAATCTTGATTACTATTGGTCTGTTCTTGTGTGGGATCCAACCTCAGGGAGACTGACTGTGAGGATCAACTCAACCACAGTGTATGAGAATCTGTTCAAGTGCTGACCACATTAAATGAAATTCACATCATTGTATTGTGCCTGTGGAGATCTCCCTTTAAATATACCACTTGTGAGGCTAATTGGGTCCTGCTCTGATATTGTCTGAAGCTGGCCATTGAGTGTTTTTGTTCTGGGGCCTTTTGGGAGGAACTCTGGTGCAGGTCAATGTCAGACCCTGCCTATGACTTGCCGTAGGCAACCTGTTAGGAACTACAAAGTAACCCACAGATTGTGACTGCCTCTGTTGAGTTTTTGTAGCCATAGGAAGAACCAAACTTCACACCAAGGCCAGCTTTCACCAGCCCAGAGCCTGGGGGAAGGTTAGAAAAAAGCTTGAGGCACCCAGAGATCTACCTCCACTTGCCTCCATCTGTTGGATATTTATTCAGCTTGGTCACTGGAAGAACTTCTGGTGGTACTCAAGTTGTATAAAGTAGGTTCTCACTGAGTCACCAGGTAGTGACGAGTGGTGTTCTCCAGATTGATACAGGTTCAAACTCAGTGTCAGTGCTGGGCCTGAGGTCATTCAACAAAAGTCTGAGGGTATACACGGTCTAGCTTCCCCGCCCCCACTGGTTGTCTGAAGACCTTTGTGGTTTGCCACGTCTCAGGGAGATGGCAGGGTGAGGCCTGCAAAGTTTGTCAGGCCCATTCAGTTCAAGATTTCACTGTGTGAAGAGAGGGCTCTGCACTGGTCAGGTATGTGAGTGAAAAATGTGCCCCATCCTAGAGTCACAAAACTCAGTCTGTCCCAGATTATGAGGTACCTGAGCTCAGCAGGGCAGGGCCAGATATCAGGAAAGTGGGGCTATGGAATCTCTCATGAGGTGGAATTGATGGTCAGGCTTGGGGATAGGTGGGGTGAGTTGCCCCCATCCCAGGGCCACACAATTCAAGTCTGCCTCAGATTCTATCTAGACCTCCACCATTGGCTGGGGGAACCAGGATTCCAAAAGGTGGGACAGCCAGGAGTCAGGAGAGTGTGGCTGCAGGGAGCCTGGAAGGTGAGGCAAGCAGATCTCCTGTGAGGAGGAGGTGTCATTCAGGTTCACTAGAAAGTGTGTGTGGGGGGGTGTGGGGGGGGGGGGGGGGTGTTTTCTGGGGAAAAAGGAGACATATGTGAAACTTTAGAAAACGGTGTCTTCTGCCCCAAAGCCGCAAAACTCAGTTTCTGGTACCCCTGAGTCTGTTTGGACCTCTACTCTCTGGCCAGAGAGCTGACTCCTCAGTAGGGAACAAGATCTGAAAAATAAGGCAAAAGAGTGTACAGGGTATGGTTATTGCACTCCCCAAGGCTGATGCCATAAGGAGGGGAGTGCTCCACCCAAGAAACATGATGTTTGTGGTGTGGGAGTGGGACTTAGTACAGGGATCTCGTTGGCTGTATCTTTAGCTCTCTTCCCAGAGGCATAAACCCCAGTCTCTCTTTAGGTGACTCTATCCACTTCCCCCCTCACTTCACCAGAGCCCAGGGTGAATGGCTGTGAAGGAGGTTTTGCATTGACCCTTTAAGAGGTTGCCTGTGTCTGTAGCAGACTCTTGTCTCTCCCTGGTGGACAGAATCCCCACTGATTTTCACAGCCAGATCACCACATGTGGATGTCTCTTCCTGGCTCTTGTGCTCTAGGCTGCGAAGCCTGCCATTGGGTTGAGACCCCATACTACTCAGGGAGAACATTTGAAACTGTGATATCACTCTGGAATCTTAGTCACTGACCATGGGAGCAGGACCAGTCCTTTTCACATCTTCATCCTTCCTACCAGTCTAAATGAGGCTTCTTCTGGAAATCCTTAGTTATAAGACTTCTTTTCAGCTACTCTTCAGTTGGTTATTCCAGTTAATTTTTTAAATATTTTAGTTATAATTCCATTTTGGTCCTGGGAGGAGGTGAGTGAACCATTTACCTACTCTGCTGGCATCTTGGGACCATTAATTTGTATATCTACTTTCTTAAAGTATCTATCCAAGTCCTTTGTCCATTTTACTTGTCTTTTAGTTATTGAATTATAGAGATTCTTTAGTTTTGTATAAAGTCATTTGTCTAGGCAATCCACTTCCTTGCTTCCATATATTATGAGTATATGTTTTTACTTTTTGATGATATATCACTGAATATTTTTTCTCTAATGGTTATTGCTGTATGTAAACGATCTTTGTCTACTCATTGATAATTAAAATATTTTTCTATGTTTTCTCAAGGTTTTTATTTTAGGACTATATTCCTCTCAATGTAATTTTGAGGTTTGACTATGTGGTTATTTTCTTATCCCCAAAACATTTATTGATTTTTATTTTTAATTGAATATTTGATAAGGTTTGGTTGAAATCTAGTTAACCATGTGAGATTATTTTTGAACTTGATCTTCTGTTACATTGATCTTTATGCCAATATCATATGGTCATAATTTCTCTGCCTTTAAAATAAATTGTAATATCAAGTAATGAAAAAACTATAACTTGTTCTAGTTTCTTAAGATTATTTGACTGTGCTATATTCTTTGTATTGATATATCTATTTTAAAACCAGATTCTCAATTTCTTTAGCATGCCTTCTGTAATTTCAAATTGGATGCATTTAACCTGTACTTTAATTTGCAAAGGATTGATGCCATAACAATATTGAGTGTTATAATCCATAAATATAGTGTTACTTTATTTCTATTTAAGTTATCTTAAATTTTAGTTTATTGGTTTTGTTTTTAGGAAATTATGCACATTTTTACTTTCTCTTCTTTTATATCCCTTGGTTGTTACATTCAATTCAATTTCTTAAACACAATTTACATGCCACTTTTAAATGTATATCTCAATTTAAAGACCTCTCCACAAAGTCTAGATTTAATTATGCAAATGCCTACATTAACTCCTTTTGGATAACTTCTAAAGATCTAAGTCACAACATGTCTATATTAAACTCCTGTTCTTCCAATATCTACCCTTAATCAATAATATCCATAGTCTTCTTATTTCTGAAATAAATAACCTTGGAGTTATCCTTGTATTCCTTTCTCTCACACTGAATATTCAAGCTATTAAGAAACCCCATTGTCTTGCCTTTAAAATGCGTCCATAATCTGAACACTTCTCACTAATGCATTGTTATTACCCTGGACTGAGCCTCCATCATTCTTTAATACCCTCTCAAACTTTTTCTATCACCCCTGTTATTTATTTTATTTCCAAAAGTGCAGAAATAGTAATCCTTTTGAACCACAGGTAGATTATGAATTTCTTCTACTAATTTTTTTCAGGATGAAAAACAAACTTTATCTGCATTTATCAGACCCTATATAAACTAGCCCCATTTGTTTTTAAATTTCTTTTTCTACTACTCTCTCTATTTAATATTCAGTCACTCCAGTCACTCCAGTCTCCTTATTTTTCCTCAAATATACCAATCGCATTTTTGTTTTAGGGTTTTTGCTTCACTGTTCCCTCTGCTTGGTATGCTCTACTTATCCACATGGCTATCTGCGTACATTCTGCAAGTCTTTGTATAAATCTCATCCATTCAAAAATTACCCTGACCATCATATTTAATATTGCACTCCAAGGATTTCCCATTACTACTACTCAGAATTCCTGATTTCTTTTATTTTGTTTCACTTTTTCTCTTTTCCAGTCTTAATCATTAACATAACATAAAATTTAGATTAGTTGTTTATTATCAAACTCTCCCAGTAAAATAAAAATTCTTTGATGACAGGTACCATTTAATCTTTTTTAACCAATTTATCATTAAAAATGCCTGGTAATAGTGTAGTGGGTTCTAATGAAATATTGATTGAATGAATAAACATAAATATTCTAATAAACTATTTATCTATTTGATTATTGCTTATATATTATTGAGATCAATTCTTCTTAGATCAGCTATTTCCATGAGGTTGACAAAGAGTTAGACCAAGGTCTTCTTTGAAGGAAGAAGGAATTGTTTATATAATAATTTGTATATATTGTGTATATATGTAAGTTAATTCCTAGTCCTTATAACTGAGGCCTATATTCACAATTTAGAGGACTTTTTCTCTGTTCTATCCTGATTAGTTTCTTCATCTTGCATAACTTGATTTTCTAAATGATTCTTAATTTATAACCCCACATTCATTCCAAATTGCATCTAGAGATGCTCTACCAGCCTACTTGGTTTTATTTTATTTCCCAAGTTGAATATTGTTTTACAACTTACTTGAGAAAAAAAATCAATGCAATAATAATAATAGTCTTTACTAAGTGACTTGCCTAGTTCCAAGTAATATATGTACATGCACACAGATATAGTAACATTTAATTTCTCAATGGCACTATGAAAAAAGTAATACACTCATGTCCATTTTAAATTGAGTCTATTAAGATAAAACATTTTAGGTAAATTTGCTGAAGTTTCAAAATTTTTTATGTTACAGATGGTATTTGCAATCCAGATGTAATGGCTTAGAATCCATGTTCTTGAATGTCATTCAGAAATATGTCCTCTGCCTTCTTTTTCTTAGATGCACATCTTTGAATATTCCTTCTTCCAATAATAAAAAACCGAACAAGAAAATTTATTTTATTCAGGCTATTGCAAGAGAGAGAACACCCAAGAATTGAAGATGAAAATGAAGGATGGTATCACCTTATCTATATACTAGAGGCTCAATACACGAAATTCATGCAGGGGGCTCCGCCCTCATAGCCCTGGTTGCCTCAGCTGGCCCTGGCAGCCCCGGCTTCATCCGGAAGGTTGTCTGAACAGTTGTTCTGCTGTTTGGTTTAATTAGCATATTAGCTCTTTATTATCCTGTCTAAAAATAGACAAACAGGATAATTGACCATACCTTCGCTACACCTCCCATTGGCTATTCACCACGATATGCAAGTTAACCACCAACAAAGATGGCCAATAAAGATGGCGGTTCATTTGCATATGTAGGCACTCAGCGGCTATCGGCTATCAGAGCCTGCAATCAGAGCTGAGAGGTCCCATGCCCAGGCCTGAGTCCTCGGTCAGAGGCGTTAGGCTTGGGCAGGGTTGGAGCTGGCAATCGCAAGGAGCAGGGGCAAAGTTGGTGATCGTGGGGAGCTGGGGGTTCCCTGCCCAGGCCTAATGCCTGTGGCCCAGGCATTAGGCCTGGGCAGGGGCAGAGCAGGAGATTGCGGAGAGCTGGGGGGTCCCCTGTCCAGGCCTAAGGACTCCTACAGGGGCTGTGCCAGAGATTGCCAGTAGCAGGGGTGGAGCCAGTGATGGTGGGAGCTGGGCGTCCTCTGACCAGGCCTAATGCCTCGGTCAGAGAGGCATTAGGCCTAGGCAGGGGCAGAGTGAGAGATAGCAGGGAGTTGGGGATCCCCTGCCCAGGCCTAACACCTTGGCCAGAGGTGTTAGGCCTGGGCATGGGTGGAGCCAGCAATCGCAGGGACCAGGGTGGAGTCGGCTATTATAGGGAGCTGGGGGTCCCCTGCCCAGGCCTAAGGCCTCCGCCAGAGGCCTTAGGTCTGGGCAGGGGCAGTTCCAGCCATCGGGGGTAGCAGGGGCAGAGCCAGCAATGGTTGGAGCTGGAGGTCTCCTGCCTAGGCCTAAGGCCTTGGCCAGAAGAGTTAAGCCTGTGCAGGGGCGGAGCCAGTGATCATGGGGAGCAGGGAGGGAGCTGGCAATGGCAGGGAGCAGGGGCAGAGCCAGCGATCATGGGGAGCAGGGGCTGAGCCCACGATTGAGGGAGCTGGAGGTCCCCTGCCCAGGGCTAATGACTTGGCCAGAGGCGTTAGGCCTGGGCAGGGGCCAAGCCGGCAATTGGTGTGAACTACAGAGGAAACACCTTTTCTGACTGCTCATTGGTTTAGCTCCCTCTATGCCACTGGTAATATTCTTAGTAACTTGGGTAATAAGAATCCAAATAGGTGATCTAGGGTTTTTTACCACACTCCTGGAGAAAAAAAGGAAGGTCCACTGCTGGAGGGTTAAGAAATATCATACCATGCCCTAAGCGGTTTGGCTCAGTGGATAGAGCATCAGCCTGTGGACTGAAGGGTCCCAGGTTCGATTCTGGTCAAGGGCATGTACCTTGGTTGTGGGCACATCCCCAGTAGGGTGTGTGCAGGAGGCAGCTGTTCAATATTTCTCACTCATTGATGTTTCTAACTCTATCCCTCTCCCTTCTTCTTTGTAAAAAAATCATAAAATATATTTTTAAAAAAAGAAATGTCATATCTTGTCCTACCTGGTTTTGCTCAGTGGATAATGCCTCAGCCGGCCCACTGCTATCTGGGTTCAATTCTGACCAAGGGCATGTACCTAGGTTGCAGGCTCCTCCCTGGCCTGGGCCCAGGTCAGGGCTCATGCAGGAAGCAACCAATCAAAGTGTTCCTCTCACTTTGATGTTTCCTCTCTGTCTTTCTCTTTCTCTTCCACATTCTCTAAAAATCAATGGAAACATATCCTCAGGTGAGGATAAAAAAAGAAAGAAAGAAAGTAATGTCATATCCTCTGAAAGACACATCTTGAAAATGCCTAAAGAAAGTTGTCATTTTTTCATGGTGAAGGGACTAGGGTCCATTTTTATGAAAACACCTTGGTGGCTGCGGTGACTGGCAGTGACAGCAATAGCAGAGTTATGGGGCTGGCACTTTCCCCTGATCAGTCCAGTCGCCTCCCACAAAGGGAGGCCAGACTGTGGCTTAGGCCTGCTCCCCAAGGGGAGCAGGGAGCAGGGAGTAGGACATCCCTTGCAGGCTCCCAGTATGTGATAGGGGGCAAGCTGGGCTGAGGGAACTCCCCCTCCAGTGCACAAATTTTTGTGCACTGGGCCTCTAGTATAGGATATACAAAGCTAAGTGACCCACCATCCATCTGTCCAAACATCAAACTGACTCACCAACCGGCCAGTACATATGACGCGCACTGGCAATTTAAAAATAAACGTTGACTCACCCATGCATGATACATATAAAGTTTTCCTTCTTAGAGGGGATTTTTGACAATGTCTCAGTGTTGTGCCACATACTATGTGATCGGCCATAGTACAAATGAGTTTAAGTTTAAAGTACTGCAATGTTTGGGGATGTTTCAGAAAGTTGTCCCTTACAACAAATATGAGATCAGAGGATTCTGCTTATAGCAAATGGTTAGTAATACTTAGAGATGGCAGAGTTGACAGCAGGCTTGATTTAGGAATGAATATTATTGAAATCCCCCATGAAATGATTTGTAATGGATATATTATTGAAGCTACCTTTGGAAATAGTATATGTATAGATACTATTAAAAATATATCTAGCCCTAAGCAGTTTGGCTCAGAGGATAGAGCGTCGGCCTGCAGACTGAAGGGTCCCAAGTTCAGTTCCAGTCAAGGGCATGTGCCTTGGGTGCGGGCACATCCCCAGTGGGAGGTGTGCAGGAGGCAGCTGATCGATGTTTCTCTCTCATCGATGTTTCTGGCTTTCTATCCCTCTCCCTCCCTCTCTGTAAAAAATCAATAAAATATCTTTTATATAAAAGACCAGCCTTATTTCAGGTGGTAACAGACATTTCTCCAACCCCTTTATCTTTCAGCCTAAGCCCAGAATCCAATAGAAAAGAGGTGCAATAAAAGGGAATTTGGTTGCCAGGATGGGATTGATATGACAAGTGCATGATGAATGACGAGAAAGAATTTCAGTTCTGTACTTTCCTAATACT
>NW_006299245.1:5247613-5254036 GCF_000327345.1 Myotis davidii | reverse complement strand
AGTTTTTAAAAGTGTTTTTGTTGTAGTTTATTTCTAATACTAGAGTCCCAGTGCACAAGATTCGTGCACTTGGGGGGGGGCAGTTCCTCAGCCTGGCCTGTGCCCTCTTGCAGTCCAGGAGCCCTCAGGAGATGTCTGACTGACGGCTTAAGCCCACCAGCCATAAGCCTGGCTCAGGGCTTCTGGCTGAGTAGCACTGCGTCTGTGCGAGTGCACTGAACACCAGGTGCAGCTCCTGTGTAGAATGTCTGCCTCCTGGTGGTCAGTATGTGTCATAGTGACTGGTCATTCCTCCTTTCTGTCGTTTTGCATATTAGCCTTTTATTATATGGGGGATATATATATATATATATGCAATTCTTTGTCCTAAAAATGAGCATGTTCATAAATTAAATGAAGAAATTTTGGATATACTCGGTGGAGATTTTCATACCTATTTGAGTGATGATTCCATTGATTCAACGGATGATCCTGAGAAGGAAAATTTTCCTATCAAATTTCTTAAATTGTATTACTCCTTCGGAAATGCCATGTCATAAATTAAAATTGAAAGTAGGTGCAATCATCATGATACTGATAAATCTTAATAAGAAATGGGGTCTTTGTAATGGTACCAGGTTTATTATCAAAAGATTGTGACCTAACATAATTGAAGCTGAAGTATTAACAGGATCTGCCGAGGGAGAGGTTGTTCTGATTCCAAGAATAGATTTGTCCCCATCTGACACTGACCTCCCATTTAAATTCATTAGAAGACAGTTTCCTGTGATGCCAGCATTTGTGATGACTATTAGTAAATCACAAGGACAAACTCTAGACAGTGTAGGAATATTTCTACCTGAGCCTATTTTCGCACATGGTCAGTTATATGTTGATTTCTCTCAAGTTCGAAGACGATGTGACATTAAAGATAAAGTTGTAAATACTTCATCACAAGGGAAATTAGTTAAGCACTCTGAGATTTTTTTACTCTTAATGTGGTATACAGGGAAATATTAGAATATGTTTAATCAATTTATCAGTCATTGTTTTTATCAATGTTTTATATCATTTTTATATCATGTTATTTTTATATCATGTATTTGTTTTATATCATGTTGCTATTGTTTATTTATTAGTCAATTTATATATTATTTTCATATACATTTTACAAATTTTCTTTTATCTCTGACACTTCTATTTCCATTCAACTGTCTGACCGACCAACTGGCCATTACATATGACATGCACTGGCAATTTAAAAATAAACGTTGGCTCACACATGCACAATACATATAAAGCTCTCACTGATGCCAATCGATTTTGTATTTTAATTTTATAATACTATATTATATATACTATTTTGACATGTAATTTTTTGCAGTATCATAATTATTACATGGATCTTTCTTCTAATTAATTTCCTTTCAATGTGCATAAATCCGTGCACTGAGCCACTAGTACTTTTATAAGAAACAATAGACGAGTAATAGTTGGAATGATTTAGAGTCAGGATTGATTTTGCAATCAGGGGATGTCACAGTCAGTTATCAAAACAAGAAATATTTATCTCTGTATCTAGCTATTTTAGAGAACAAACAGTTCAGCTAATCATTCATGAGGAAAAAAATGGAAAGTTGGAGGGTATGTTTCTGGCCTTGTTAGTTTCACACAAAATGTCAAAGATCTGTGTTTAGCCTTTTCATAGGTAAACAAGGGAGTTATATGTCAGTCTTATGGGAGTCTGTATAACTTATGAAAAAGAGTGGACAGCAAGTCTAAATAAATCATATGGGGAAATATTGCTCTTTGTGATAGGCAATGCTCTAGGATACAAAAGAGTGGAGGAGATTTATTAACCATTGCTGTTTCTAGGCCTTGGGTAAAGTTAAACATTGTCATCTCTTAGGGATTTTCCGTATCTCTACTTAACCTTTATTTTATTTGGCTAGTTTTTCTTATGTAATGTGGTTTGGGGTTACAGATGTCTCCTAATATTTTTAAAACTCTCTGAGAGGAGAAGGCAGAAAAAAATTTAATTGTGATACTTAAAACTGAAAGTGATAAAAATAAATATTAGATACAAGACCACAAAAGAGATATGTAAGACAATAAAAGCATTTCCATATCACATGCGTTACTTATTTGTATTCTTTTATATATATATATTTTTTTCTTCTTTGGCACTTTTTTTATTTCCTGGAAACTTGTTCTTATCATTGTTCATGTAGATATTTTATTATCAAATCAATTATAAGAATTTCACTTTATTTCCTAGCAAAAATTTTATTATGCATACATCTTTACTATTCTGCTAAATTTTATAGAATCAGAACTAAGAAAATATTGCCAAATAATTTTAAGGGGATTTTATTATTAGAGTGAAAGTTATTTAAAGTATTAATAAAAATTTGGAGTATTTAATTTGTTTTCCAAAACACACAAGGTAATTTTAAGTATGGACCGAAAGACAGGCTTATATGAATTGACTGTTTATTTGATTATTATACATTGCAAATATATTAAATATGATGTTAGTATTGGTTTTTATTACTTAGAAAAAAATTTTGGCTTTTTTACACAATAGGTCATTATTGAAATTCATCACTTGCATACTTTACTCATTATCTGCAAGCTGCCAAGTGTATGGATGATCTTGTAGCCAAAAAAGAAAGGAACACCCGAAGATAATAATTATAACCTTGCAAGAATAAGATGAAGATTCCTTTGACCATTTACCTCCCTAGAACTGAGTGAACATGTTTGAATTTTTCTGAAACTAATAATCATGGTAATAATGTTTTAATCAAACAAATGAGATTCCATCTGAGATTGTATTTTATATATTTTATGTACTATTAGTGAGCAATAAACATGAGAACTTTTATATATCTAACCATGTATTTCACCTCCAAAAGGGACTTAAGTTGAGACAAAAAATAAGGCATTTAAATAGTGAAGCAATATAAGAAAAATGGTATTATGTAATTACATCAAAATGAGGTTTATATTTTCACACTTTGGGGGAATGGATTGTGGCATATGACCATAATTTATTTGAAATAATAAATGGTCACTAGTTAAAGTTACAATAAAATCTGAGTCTCAAATATTCCAAGTGAATATTAACCAGAGAATGTGGAGATATCACAATTATAATTGGCCTACTTATTATTTAAATAGTGTTTCAAATTTCAGTGCCTCAAACTTAATAGAAATAAAACATTGGAGACAGTACCGTGGAAAGGAAAAGAGATGATTAAACAGTTAGAAAATCAGAATAACATGTAAAACCTAAAAAGTGATATTTTCGTGAATTGAATAAAACACATCTAATGAAGAGATCTAATAATAGCACTGTATGTGGTATGTGAGTGAGCTCCTATGTTAGTAGATGGACAACTGTTCTCCCCTTGCACCAGGGCAGAAACAAAGAACTGAACTAAATTGCAACAGTAATGATTTAGGCTAAAAGTTAGAAAATGCAGGAGATATTACTCTAATCATTGACCTCAAATTTATATCACTCTACAAAGAATTTCAAAGAAAATGGCCTTTTTTAATGATGATGTATAATTAATTAGTCATTTAGCCTTTCTAAATCTTAGTTTCCTCATCTATGAAAATTTTAAAAATCAAGTACATTTTCATCACAATTAATTGTCTTCTTTCACCAGCAATATCTTATTTTTTTTTTTTTATCACTACAACAACTCAGAATTAGATGTGAAAAGAATCTATATGCTGTTCTATGGTACAGGACATAGACTCAGAGTCCCAGGGGTTCTCAGGTATGTCAACCTACAGCCCAAGATTCTTGGAATACTTGTGCTTCCACTGCACCATGCTCAATTGTATTGAACTTCTTAATCTATATAGGAGAAAAATATAAAAGCCAACTCAATAAGCCTCAGCACTCACTTGATCTCTACTCATATGGTCTCAAGAAAAGAGAAGATTCATATATACCAAGGAAAAGTACTCTTTGAGGTTAATATTAGTCTATGAAAAATAGAATGTGGACATAACACTGCAAGATATTAATTATAAAAAACATACATTTCCATGTTCCAAGGACATATTTGATCTCTTAAATTTTAAACAAGTATGCATTGTGTTTGCTTAATAAGCCCTCATTAATTTTATTGATAAACTGTCTAATATTTTGGCTAATTTTGATTTTGAATTAGGGTCTTGTTTTTTGTTTTTATTGCACAAATAAATAGTTGATTAATTAATTACAGCATAGTTATTACATAATACTAATGGAAAAAATGAAAATGTGAAATTATCTTTAGGAAACATGATATGCATAAATATAAAGCTTAATTTCTGTGTAATTAGACGAAAAGGAAAAAAAATGTTTTTGATACCTGTAAAATATTGATTTGAAGCACCTAATAACAATTATCAACTACAAATGGGGCTTTTTAATACATTTTGAAATTCAACAGTTTTTATATCTGGTGAAATATTGCCCTCTCCCCACTGCCCCCACCAAAGGGTCAATAGTGAATGGTCAGATCATTTAGATTCTCTTACTAGGAAAATTGCATACAAATATATTTTGAGATTTCATCCTCACTAATAAAAGAGAAACATGCAAACTGGTGTCACTCTGCTACGCCCACCAGCCAATCAGGATGAGTATCCAAATTAACCCAACAAAGATGGTGGTTAATTTGCATATGCAGGCACAGAGCCTGTCCCGAGTAAAGACTGAAGACTGAAGACTAAAGACTGGAGAGGCTTGCCTTCTTCACTGAGGCCGGAGCGAAGGCCTGGGTCCCGGGTGCCAGAGCAAAACCGTTGCCAGCAGCCAGGGGAAGGATGCCTATTGCATGAATCTCTTCATGCAATGGGCCTCTAGTTCAGTAATATAAAGAGAAGCAGACAAAAATATATGGGAAAATGTAATAAAATAGATTTTCTGAGTAATAATGACAGCAAGGTATAGAAGCAGATACATTTATAAAATGACAGCCATTTGAGTTCTTAAAAAATTATCTGAGCTTCTGCCAGGCCTATTATTTGATTAAACTCTGAGATTACCAGAGGAGAAGCAAGGTGAGAGGAGGTAGAAGAGGTCATACAGGGGATAAATGGTTATTGAAAGTAACTTGATTTGAGATGGTGAGCACAATACAATATACCAAGGATGTATTATAGGATTGTGCACTTGAAACCTATATAATGTCATTAACCATTGCCATCCCTATAAATTCAATAAAAAACATGATTACATTTTTTTGTAAGTAGAGAATAATCAAATATTGGAATTTTTTTTTAATTCACCAGATAGAATTCATAATGATCCATAAAGACATTGCCTTCTCTGTATACCCTACTCTTATTCCAGTGAATTTTCTCTCTGAATCTTCATTCTTATGAGTAATGAATGTAAATTTTCTGTCCAAGAATGCTAAGAAACAACTATATTTTTTAAAGAAAGAGGCAGGAGATTTATTTTAAAGCTCTGTACATAATTAACACTATCATTTCATTCATATTTTATGTTTATTTGATGTGTTCTAGAGGTAGGTTTACATTATACAAAACAACCTCCTTTCTCCTAGGCAGTTATAGTTCACTATGGAATAAGACCATAAAGAAGATTGTGCTTTTCCCACAGCAAACAGAAAAGAAAGGTTGTAGGAATTACTTAAAGCGTGAACTTTGGAGACAGACAAACCTGGTTTTAGTATGCTTTTTATTTATTTTTATTTTTTGCTTAGTCACAATACTTTACCTTTCCCCATACTTTATCATCTTAAGTAATTGCACTATTACTCATACAACCTAGAAATCTGAGGAACATTCTTTGGTTCTTTATAAAAATTACGTATGTTAGGTCTTTAAAAAATTCCTATAAATTTTAACTAAAAAATATATTACTTTCTTTCTACTGTGATTACTACACTACTAATATAACACATAAACACACTTATACATATGAACATATATTTGGAGATAGATAAATATCTACAAATGTATTGTTTCCTCTACCAATCACTATCTATAATAATAAAAGGGTAATATCTAATTAGACTGAATGTCTTCTGGACGTCATTCCAGACGTCCTTCCTGACAAAGCCAGGGCCAGAGGGAAGCCAACTGGGTCCCGGGTGCCTGCTGGCATCCAGAGGAGGGAAGCCTGGGTCCTGGGTGCCGAAGGAAGCCGGTGCCAGCATACGGAGCAAGGAAGGCCTACTCTTGCGCAAATTTTCGTGCATTAGGCCTCTAGTCCTATCTACACTAATAAAAGAGAAATATGGTAATTGGCGTACGACCGCTACCCTTTTCATTGGCTAATCAGGGTGATATGCAAATTAACTGCCAACTAAGATGGCAGTTAACTGCCAACAAAGATGGCGGTTAATTTGCTTATGTAGGCACAATGCAGGGACGGGAAAGGGAAAGCAGGAAGAAGCCCCCTGCCACTGA
>NW_006299245.1:5239522-5247012 GCF_000327345.1 Myotis davidii | reverse complement strand
GCCATCAGGCCTGGGCAAGGGGCAGAGCCAGCAATCGGAGGGGTCTGGGGGTCCGCTGCCCAGGCCTGATGCCTGGGTCAGAGGCGTCAGGCCTGGGCAAGGGGCTGATCCTGCGATTGGAGGGTGATGGGGGTTAACGCCTGAGGGCTCCCAGTATGTGAGGGGGGGCAGGCTGGGCCCCCCCCGCCACTCAGTGCACGAATTTCGTGCACCAGGCCCCTAGTATAAATAATAAACGCCTAATATGTAAATTCTCCCCTCGTCTGGGAGTTCAACCAAGAGTTTGACCAGGGTTCATGGCCGGCCAGCCAACCTCCCCGCGGCCCCTCCCCTCAGCCTGCAGTGGTGGCGGTGGTGGCAGCAGGCAGCTGGGGGAAGGGAGGCCCCCGGCCGGCAGCGGTGGCCAGCAGCTGCTAGGGACCTACCCATGTGCACTGGTCCTCTAGTATATAAATACATGTAGATATGTTATATCCTTCCTATATATATTAATATATAAGATATACTATATATTAAGTTGTGATTATTTAAAATGATACTATATGTATATACATATTTTAAATTTAATAATCACTAAAAATTAATGCTACATATAGAGTAGCATTATTTTCCCCATTTACAAGTGATGAAAATGATACCAAGAGAATTTAGTCATGTTGCTTAACCCATTGTACTCCATAAGCATCTGTAGGCGCAAGCAGTGGACCTTCCCCACATGCCATATGCATCTATAAAAAAAAGAAATGTTTTCCCTGACCAACTTTAAAATCATTTTTTGTGAGAATTTTTAGCTGAAAATATTCAAGAACACCTGAATTGTAGATAATATATTTATTTTTATAATATTCATTGCAAATTGATTTTTTAAGTTAAATTCAAAATATCGTGGGTGTGGGGATGGTTTCCATTTTGGACGTGTGGCAGTTAACTGGTTAAGATTGAGAAATATAGTCAAGTTTGGAACATAGGCAATTCTACTTCAGTGTCTAAAAGTCCCTAACCACCAACCATGGACTATTTCTTTCTTCACACCACACAGGTAATCTTTAACACATACCTCTACTGAGGGAAAATTCATAACACACTCCTTCCTTGCTCTATGCCACTGAATCCAAAACTTTTCATACATGCAACACTGGTAGTTTAAAAGTTACATGGGATAATGCTAGATGTTTAGGTATATAAGTGGAGCTTTTTGGATAGTCTGCCCAGGAAAGGGCTAAAAAAAAATCTAAAAATAGCTTAAGTTTACACTGCAGGCTGATCTTCAGCACAGAGACAGCTAACAATAATAGCCCCCACCCCCCAAAATCAATAAATAAAATAATGGAGATATGGGGCAATCTAACTTTCATAGGTAATACATTATTAGACTCAAATGTCCAATGTTCACCACAATAATCAGAAGGCATACAAGGAAATTGGAAAAGTATGGCCCATTCAAAGGTAAAATAGTCAATAAAAACTGTCAATGAAATAAACCTAATGGCAGATATACTGGACAAAGACTAAAAAGCTATCTTAAAGACACTTAAAGAATTAAAAAATATGAAGTAAAAAAAAATAATGTTTGAACAAAATTAAAACAAGAAAGATCTCAAATCAACACCCTAACTTTATTATTTAAGGAACTAGTAAAAAAAGAACATGAATATGTGAAAACATGGATGATTCTTGATGCCATTATGCTAAGTGAAATGTCAGTCAGATAAAATTTAACTGTACAAATTCTACTTATATACAGTACTTAGAGTAGTCAAAATCATAAAGTCCAAAAGTATAATGGTAGCTGGGTGAGGGGAGAATGGGAAATTATTGTTTAATGGGTATAGAAAAACAATTTTCACTTTTTCATCTCATGGCAAACATAAACTAATTATTAAAAGTCTGCAGCATACCAAACAATATATGATAGATTTTGCCAATCTGACAAAAAATAGGTATAGTTTTGATTCATTCATACAGAGGTATCAAACATTGCTGAGAGAACTGAGCTAAAATATTTCTCCTTAGAATATCTGCCCCCCAAAAATAAATTGTTCTTTACTGAGCCATAAATATTTCATTAGTGAAGGCATACAAAATATTTCCCTTTTGATAATTCCGCCTAAAAGTTAGATAATTGTGTGCATGCTTCCTGGTTAACTGGAATATTTTAAGTGTCTGAGAAATTGAAGCTACAGTTTCATAACTTAAACATTATCCATGATTACTAATAATCTTGGATTGAATTTATCAAGCTCAAGGCAATTATAGTGTTAAATAAGCAATTTAAAATTTAACAAATAATTTTGTATAGGGGAGTTTGTTTCTTTGCACTGGCATAAACTGAAAGCAAGTAGCGGACAATAGCATTCACTCTGTAATGATATTTGGCCCTATGTCTTAGGATAATAAATACCATCATGCCCCATTTTAGGTACTATAGAATTTTGATTAAAACTCATTGTTTCTGAGCCAAGAGAGGCTTTTCACTCCCACTCCAAAATTCCAAACTGTCCTCAACAATAATGATTACAATTTGAGAACATGTCTTGAAAGGAATTAATTAAAAGTGGCCTGACAAAAATCCATCAAATGAACAAACAACAGCTGTGCTCCCTTGGACCTAAAAGATTAAGGGAGTGCAGTCGGACTGACTTGGATGAAAAACTGTTCAGACTACAGAGCCCTCAAAAAGGTGGCTGGCTGGATCCTGCTCCCATAGAGACTTGGGTGAGGCCAATCCCATAGCAGATATAAGTGTTTATCATATAACCCACTCGTTAGAGTAATCCAGTTGTCAAGAAACTGAAGAGTGCTTATTACTTTTACTGGAGGAATACTGTGACATATATATATATATATATTCCTAATTTATGATTTTAAGAGACATAGAGGTAATAAGAATGATTGTTTTCTTTTGTTTTGCCCACTCATCCTCCCTATTCTTTTTTTAATGAATTTATTGGGGTGACATTGGTTAATAAAATTATATAGGTTTTAGGTGTATAATACTATAATACATCCATCCATATATTATGTGTGTACCATCTCAAGTCAAGCCTCCTTCTATCACCATTTATCCCTCCTTTTTTCTCTTCTACCTCCCCCCAACTCCCTTTCCCTCTGGCAATCACCATACCACTGTCTGTCTATGAGTTTGTTTTTTGCTTAATCTCTGACTGTTCTTAGACCTAGTTATGTGCTGGCCATGTGATATAATAGTCTGATACAAATAAACCCCAAAATATTCTTCAATGTTCCCTAGATGTTGCATTGCTCCACAAATCAATATTTTGAGCATAGCATCCACTGCTTGAGGTGGGATTCTAAAATCCACTGCTGAACTCACATTATCAGGTTAGTAGATTTAGCCTTAATTTGTTTTTGCTGACTATTTTTCCCCTTTACTGTCAATAATTTTTATTTTCAGGGAAAAAGGAAAAACATATATATTACTATTACTCCAACAATTCTTCAAACTATTTGATTGGGAGGTAGTATCGCATTTATAAAACTCATTGTTTTTTATACTTTCTTTTATCAATTGAATATTCTCCCTCCATTATTATTAATTTAGCCACAAATCCATTGACTTATAGGAGAGACTTGTCTCCCATAAACATTATGTTAACTGAGTATCTGCACAGATTTTTGGCTTAGATCAAGCTAGTTTATTTTCAGTTCACTGCCATCTTTATATAGAAGGAAAATTAAGCTAAATTGTCCAAATTTTCCAAAAGGAGTCTCTTTAAGCTGAATCCTTTGTAACCAAGGCTGATGCTTTTCAAAATAATAATCATTTATCAAAATAAATTTTAAATTAACAAGATGAAGCTTTTTTTAATAAAGTGGAAAATGTGATAAGATACCAATATTTGGGCCCTAGGAATTTTCATTGTATTGCTATTTATAAGCATGCAAGATAAAACAGGTTAATGTATGGATTGTAGCCATTTTGAAACATAAAAGGAAATTATGCTTAAAATGTTTTCATTTTCCCTGTATGTTTGCAAAAAAAACTTTATCTTGAGGATTATTATTAATTTAAATCTTCTTTCTTTTAAAACTAAATTAATGTCATACTGTATACTATGATTTGCTAGAATGCCATAAAAAAGTACAATTGGTGGCTTAAACAGTAGAAATGTATTGTTTCATAGTTATTGTGGCTAGAAGTCCAAAGTCAAGGTATAGGCAGGGTTGGTTCCTTCGTTGGCCTGTGAGGAAAGGAACTATTGTGGGCCTTACTCCTTGGTTGATTGGTGCCATTATCTCCCTACTATTTCTTCATACCATCTTTTCTCTTGGTATGTCTTTGTTAGAATGTATTTTTTATGAGGAAACAAGTCATGTTGGTTTGGAGTTCACCTTAATGATCTCATTTTACCTCTGCAAAGAACCTTTTCCAAATAAGTTCACATTTATACTGGGAGTTAGGGCTTCTGCTTATAGATTTGGAAAAGAACACAATACAACCCATGATCCTGATGTTTCCAAAATTGTGTTTAAATCTCACGAGGCCACAAAGTACACAATTTTATTTTCCACTCTTTGATCCTGACTTTAGCATTCTGAAATTGGCTCAGAAGATTTATAGTTGGTAGATTATCATATTTAGTTTTATGAAAAAAAACAATATTTCTCATATAGATATGAATATACTATTAATCGCAATCAATACTTAAAGAATGTAGCTGAAATTTTCCATTTGTAATCTCACTTTATACTTACAATAGCTTTATGAGAAGATAAAATTATTCCTATTTTAATGAAGTTGAGACTAGGCACTGGAAGGTTAAATAAATAATTGAATTTCTCTATAACTGTAAGATGTGAATCAACAGTGTAGAGCCCCTTCTCTTTTATATATTACACTAGAGGCCTGAATGTATGAAATTCATGCAAGAGTAGGCCTTCCTTCCCCTGGCTGCCGGCACAGCTTCTCTCTGGCATCTGGGACCCGGGCTTCCCTCGCAGTCCTGGCTTCATCCAAAAGGTCATCTGGGAGGTCATCTGGAAGGATGTCCTGTCTAATTAGCATATTATGCTTTTATTATTATAGATTATTATAGATTCCCTCCCTCTGAATCAGCCATTATGCATAGAGAGTTCTCCAGGGCCAAAGGGCAAGAACATTTTTAAAGCTGTGGATATATTTTGCCAATTTGAATATGAAAAGGTTGTTTATTCAGCTAGACTGTATATTTCACTCAATCTTAGTTAGCATCATATGAAGTTCTTGTGTTAATACTAGAAACGACTAGACATTCATATTTTTTTGTTTCCTTGGGTGTTTTGTAATTTTGAATTTTTAATCATTTTTAGTAGGGTTTTAACCGAATGAGGCATTCTCTAACTTTATCTGTGGAGTCCTTTGCATTTACTTTTGATAGTTGCTTCTGGCTGCTAGGAAACTTGGAATTACTTAATATCACTTGTTTGGTGTGAATTGCCTTGACCATGTTGTAATTGCCAAAATAAACAACTTTCTTTAGCTAGCCAAGGGGATTTTTATCAACATCTCATAGAAGCTTTAAATGTTCTAGAGTTCAGAGTTAAAAATCACTACTCTTAATTACCACAACTAGTATATGACCCAAGTGTGACGATAACTTGAGAGTCAACTTAAAATTTTCTTGTTCAGATTTTTTTCTTTTTTTTTTAGTTTCTGGGGATTTTTGTTCTTCTCCTGAAAGCACAATGTAGCATTAACAAATGCTTGCTACACTTTTCCAACATTCATAGGTGTTTTGTTTCAGGCATTTTCTCAAAGCATCAATTTGGCATATTAATAGAGAATGAAATCCAGGTACTTTCTGTTTTCTGCCAACATAATAAACAAAGAACTTTCAGCTTTTACCTTCCTGAGAGAGACCATCTGGCTCTGAAAGAAGGTAAGAATACAAAAGTCTAGAGAACAAGTAAAATCCTGCAGATTGGCCACAAATTTTATAAATCAATATAAAGATCATCAAAGATTCCTCACTGAGATGAGAAAGTGTTTGTGTCACTTATAACAAGCATGGATTTTCATAACCAATAAAAACACTTTCTTTTAAAATGTGATGCTAATTGTAATTCCTGAGGTCATTGAAATTATTTTACTTTAAATTATACAAAGAAGAATTTCATCATAAAGGAATATTACATAAAAATGTCACATCACTTCTACATAGCTGCTTTTATATGTTACATAAAATGAAAACACTTTACAAGGAAACAACTTTCTTAAAGCAAACATTTTTGTTCAGATATAAGTACAAATTAAAATAATTAGGAAATTTCTATCAAGATTCCTTAAAATATGATATACCTTATTACTAAGTGTTATAACTATTCCATTGCACATTGCCAAATAACTTCTCCAGATACACATTGTTTATATAAGCACAGAATTAAGTTGTCATTATTCTTTTATGTTTATGTCAAATTGACAAAACTCATCATAGGTTGTTCACTCTGTGCTGGACAGATATTTCATATTCTAATTAAAAATTTATACTTTTCACCTATCTTAACTCATAGGGATTCTTTCTCATTTATTGGGGCTCTGACCATTTTGTGCCTTAACTGTCATTATAATTTACCATTCCAACTTTAAAAAATGTACGTGGAAAATATATATATTTATATCTCATCTTCCCTGTTGATGTGTATATGTCCCGAAGATCAGTATGACTAACTCATTTATTTATCAACATTTTTTGATTGACTAGATTGTTCTAAATTTTATTCAATGTTCTAGCTCATAAAAAATAAGTATAAAGTAAGCACAAATTTGATATCAAGCTTGCCAAACATTATAATCCTGTATCATAAAAGGGTAATATGCAAATTGGCCAAATGGTAGAACTACCAGTCGCTATGACACACACTGACCACCATAGAGCAGACTCTCAATGCAAGAGCTGCCCCTGGTGGTCAGTGAGCTCCCAAAGGGGGAGCGCCACTCAGCCAGAAGCAGGGCTCACTGCTAGCTCCACAACAGCGCTAAGGATGTCCAACTGACGGCTTAGGCCCGCTCCTCTAAGCCAGCAGTTGGACATCTCCTGAGGGCTCCCAGACTGCAAGAAGGTGCAGGTTGAGCTGAGGGACCCCCCCCCTACCCGAGTACATGATTTCATGCACCAGGCCACTAGTATATTATAAATTCATTTATATTCAATTCTTCATCTGCTTTATTATACATACATATTTACTTATTATCTTCATCCACAAGAAAATAAACTCCAAATGACTATTAATTATCTATTTTATTCTCTAACTAGAGGCCTGTTGCACAAAATTTGTGCATGGGAGGGGGGTCCCCTCATCCCAGCCTACACCCTCTACAATCCAGAACCCCCTGGGGGATGTCCAATTGCCAGTTTAGGCCCGATCCCCGGAATCGGGCCTAAACTGGCAGTCAAACATCCTTCTCACAATCTGGGACTTCTAGCTCCTAACTGTTCACCTGCCTGACTGCCAGATTGCCCCTAACTGTACCCCCTGCACCAGCCTGATCA
>NW_006299245.1:5232478-5239421 GCF_000327345.1 Myotis davidii | reverse complement strand
AACCCCCCTGCCAGCCTTGTTGCCCCAGGCAGCTTGCTGGTCATTACTATTACTGTGACAGTGTCCCGGACAATTTCATATTCCTCTTATTAATATAGATGTAGGCTCTTGTTACTGATTTTGACCAGTCAGCATTCCTTTCTCCTTATTTATATAACCTGCTCCTGATATTCATGTGGGGAGCCAAATTTACCAACTCAGCCTCATGAATAACCCCAATTCTTGATTCAAGAGTGGAGTTTGTCAGCTAGGGCTTGGGCACATAAATACATCTCATTAACTTGCAATAGAGACTACTTCTGAAAATAAATTCTTGGCTCAATTTGGGCTAATCAGGGCTATTTAGTCTTAGTTTTGGCATTTGGTTGATATTAATGTGTAAGCATCATTCCTCTTATGCTGGATTAAAGATAAGGTTATGAGAGAAGGTTGAGAGATTAGCTAAATGCATATATGCATAACCCATAGACACAGACTACAGTGTGGTGATGGCTGGAAAGAAGGGAGGGCTGTGGTTAGGTGGGAAAGGGCAGGGTGGGGAGAATGGGGACATCTGTA
The DNA here is from genome assembly GCF_000327345.1 of Myotis davidii. NCBI lineage: Eukaryota > Metazoa > Chordata > Mammalia > Chiroptera > Vespertilionidae > Myotis > Myotis davidii. The sequence goes on along the minus strand of NW_006299245.1, from coordinate 5,238,863 downwards.
ATAGTGTCAACAATAAAAATAAAGTTAAAAAAAAATAAAGTAATGACATATGAACTTCTTTAGCCATTATGTCAACCTTGCTAAAGAATCTTTTAAAAAATGGAGAAAACAAACAAATAAGGTAGACACATTACAAAGTAACCTAAAATGTCAAAATTATAGGGAAAATATGCAAAAATAAAATTAATGTTGTACACATATATTTAAATTTCAATTGACTATTAAATAAAATAAGTGCATGTTTTGAAATGTGTTATTTTAAAAAAATAACTTAAGGAAATATATTCCTATGTATGTATCTTTATATATAAAAGCCTAAGCAACCGTCCAACCATTCGGCCATTTGACCAGTAGCTATGATGCTCACTGACCACTAGGGGCCAGACACATGGAAACATGGAACAGACTGATGAATCTCAGAGGAAAGGTGGGAGGGGAGAGGGTGGGAAGAGATTAACCAAATATTTCATATGCCTACTAGAGGACCAGTGCATGGATTTGTGCACTGGTGGTGTCCCTTGGCCTGGCCTGTGGGGATCAGGTTGAAACTGGCAGTTCAAGATCCCAAAGGGGTCCCAGATTACGAGAAGGTGCAGGCCAGGCTGAGGGACCCCACTGGTGCATGAATTCGTGCACTAGACTTCTAGTAGACATATAAAAGTAGATGGATCCAGAGAGGGAGAGAAAGTTCCCAATGTTGGAAGAGGTTGTGTAGTGTGTTTAGGTCAACTGAAAAAGAAAATGATACAACCCCTCCAAATTGACTAAATACATTTACAATCTTAAAAATTATTTTATCCTTTCACCCTGGAGAACTCTCTATGAACAAAGGTGTATTCAATGGAAGGGGATATCCTAGCTAATAAAAGAGCAATATGCAAATTAACCGACACTCTGCGACAAAAGATGGCGGCACCCATAGCAGCAGGGGCAGGACGCAGGCTGCGTCACCCCAGCAACGTGAGCCCAGCAGGCATTGCTGTGGTGACCCGGAGCAGGCAAGCACCCAGCAGGGCCTTCTGGAAAGTCGCTGAGGCGATCTGTGAGTAGGCAAGCTCGGCCAGCAGGCATCACCCAGCAGGGCCTGTTGCCGTCGCCATGGTGTGTAGCAGGCAGGTCTGCAGAGAGCAGAGAAGCTCGGGGAGCTGGCCTAAGCTGTCAGTAGGACATCTCCTGAGGGGTCCCGGATTGGAGAGGGTTCAGGTCAGGCTGAGGGACCCCCCTCCCAAACACCCCCACCCCCCATGCACTAATTTTGTGCATCAGGTCTCTAGTCTATATATATAAAAGCCCAGTGACCAGAACGGCAGAACGACCAGAACAACTGGTGGCTCTGACATGCACTGCGGCAGCTAACCAGCCTAATCAGCCCCCAAAACCTGGTTTGGGGTGGGTTGGCCTGACCCCACCCATGCACAATTTCGTGCTCCAGGTCTCTAGTAGTATATATAACAGCAGAGGTGCTAATCAAAGTTCTTATTCACTTCTTCTATAGGTCCATGGAATTGTATGTCATCCAATTATTTATTTGATCATCCTGTGCTTAGTTTTCTCTACAATAAAAATAATTGTACCTGCTCATGAGGCTATTGTGAATATTGTAGAAAGGCTTAGTCACATTTTCCAAATATTAATAATATTCACATTCATATCTGTAAGAGAAAATATGTGATCTAAACTTCCATAAATAAGGGGTATAGTATACATAAAAATATAGTATACTTAGTGCATTTTTCAAATTAATAGTTAAATTTGCTATGAAATAATAGACCAGGATTTACAATAAAGTTATAGGTTAAAATTTTGTGCAGTCATTGTGGGTGTAACTGTAAATATAAGTACAATCATAAATTCACTCCCTAGGCATAGATATATGGACAAAAGTCAATAGTAAAATATTTTGTAGGATTTTGGAGTAATTTTTTCATTTTTCCTCCATACTCTGGAGTTCCAGTGACTGTGTAAGGAGGAAAAGCACAGGCCCTGGAGCCCAGACTGTGAAGCCAGCTCCATTGCATTAGCTGAATCACCTGAGCAATTCCTTAAGCACAGCGCAGCTCATTGCCTTATCCATAAAACAGGGATGCGAAGAGTAGCTACCTCATGCGGGTAGTACTCTGTGGATTTCTTGAGTAAACACATAAAAAAATGTATACTAGGGCTTGTTACAGATTAAGTATCATGAATGTTTTCTTAAATAAAATAAATGAACCTCTATAAAAAGCTCTTTATAAAAATAAGTAGAAATTATAAAACATGCCTAATTTTTCCTCTAAAATTTGTTCTTCAAGATAATTGCATATATTTTTTTTCTATTTTTCTCTCTCAAGTTCTTTTTATTAACAAAAAGTGCAAATGTTTTTAACAAAAGCAAATCAAAAATCACAGCAAGTAGCAAGACATCAGATGTGGAAAAGTGAACAATATTAAGTAAAATATAAGAGATGAGGTGCATCAAACATGTATTTATAGTCATGCTTTTTCAAATGTTTCTTAACCAACGTTCAGTGTAATTTCACAAACAGTACAGCAACACAAATGCAGAAGCACAATGGCAAAGTTGGCAATTGTTTTAGGCTAATTGAAAGTATGAAAATAAACCTTATACCAATTTTACGGAACCACTGTGCAGTATCTATGAGTCTTTAAATGCATTGACCCTGAAATCACTGCATAACTTAATGAAAATAAAGGAGAAGAGAGAGTTTTTAAATAGTTTTTGCACTTTAGTTTTTTAATCATAGGAAAAAAATAAAATAATTTTAAAAGATATTACATGTGTTCAGATGACCAAAAGCAATCAATTCATGTTAATTTATTTCATTTAAAATTATATTTTTAAAATTCACAAAACAGAAAGATTGTGCCATCAATGGGAATGTACTTGAACAAACAAGGTTTATTTTCTTGATATTATGCCTCTTTATGAATTATGATTTTTTATATATATCAAGAATAATTTTTTTTTCTAGAAAAAAATGAAAAGTTTCTAAATTGAGGAAAAAACAAAACATTATGGAACATTTAAAATGAGGATATCATGTTGTGAATTAGAACATTTTATAAACACCATATGTCCACAGATGTACATGATATTTTCCAAGAGCAAAGTTTGTTTTTTCTGACTTAAAATGTTCAGTTATTAGTATTAATAAATGTAACAAAGTATAAGTAATTTTAAAGCTCTAGTGTGCTGTTTTATATTATTATGTAACCCTCTTACCCATTTAAAATGAACATGTAGGGAATCCATTTTAATAGCTTCTTCCTGTAAGCTCGAGGGATTCTATAACTAGCACAAGTCCTAAACCAAAAATGCAGTTGGTGATTTCCACTCATTTAAAGATTTCTATGCCAGAAAATTTTGTGTTGATTTGGCATCTCTTAGGAATCCAAGTGAATAAACGATACAGAAAGTGGTAAGAGAAGAGAAATATTTGTTCAACACTTTTCATGTTGTAACAATGTGCAACATCATTTATGATATGTTATTCAGCCAAAAACGACATGATGTTATAAATCACTAATTCCTTGATTTTGAATAGGAAGTTGGAGATATGGGATAAGGTCATGTTCAGTTCAGGCCATGAAAACCAAAAATGTTCAGGTTGGACTTTTTATAATGTTTTACCAAATCCCAGAGGAGGTTCAATATCATGGTTATTACTATTATTTTCTGCTTGGAAAAGAAAGGAAATGGAAAAATTCTTTCCTAAATTTTGAGACATTATAATATGGCCTGGACGAGTTTTACTTTATATTTAATACTTATAAAATCCTGGCTATTCTTTACTTCAAAGGCTAACATTTCAGCAAATAAATATTAATAACTTTTTTTAACATTCCTTATTCCCAGTAATGCATTTTTCTTTACCTACATTGATCATCCTAAATTTCTGCATTCTGGATTTTATTTGAATCTTCAATAATAAATCTAAATGAGTATTGGGATATATGTATATATTATATATTTAAAATTATGCCACAATGTTTTCAAAGTTGAGATATTTTAAATAATAGGACCCAAGAGTATCAAACAGCTGGTTTGAACCGGAAAGACTGTTCTGCTAGAAGGTGAGAAATATATGAATTTTCAGCCTTTCTCTTGTCATTGTGCCAATAGGATCATTTTCACTATCAATCAAACTTCTATTTCTTTCACTTAAACTAGGTGGAAAGAACCACATATAGAATAACAATTTAAAGATAAATTATCCAACAGAAGAAATAGAAAACTCTTGAAAAGTTACCTTGTTTATAAAAGATCATTGGACGAAGGATGGAGTTTAGTTCCCTGTCATAGACCCTTTTGGAGCTAATCTATTTCCTATATGTTTTGTGTTCCAGTAAACAGCAATGAGCCTATTAAATAATGTTACTGGTCCTTTATTTTAGGACTTGTCATGTAATACATATCAAGATAAACTTCGTCATGTGAAATTCTTGCTGCACTTTTTATCCATTTACTCCACAAACATTCATTATCTATTTCTTATGTTTAAAACTTTTAAACAATTAAAAATAAGGCAATAGTATTTACATCTTCTGCTGATAATATAAATGACAGCCGAGTGAAAGAGATGGATAAACTTAAAATTCAATAGAATGAGGTAACCAAAGAACGCATAAATAAGTGAACAACAAATCTCTCTCTCTCTCTCTCTCTCTCTCTCTCTCTCTCTCATCAATAAAAAATGCAATAGAACGAAAAAGGAGGCTTTATAAATATAAATGAAGAGTGCAACAGGAGAAAGCATGGCTAAGACAAAGAAGTCAGGCTAATGCAGATTAATATAGTATCTTTATGGAAAAAGCTAAGCTGAAAATCATGGTTTGCTAACATTACATTGAAGAATTACTATTATTCACCCAGGTACAGGCATAGCTGGAAAACCACCAACTTCCTCTATTTAGGTTACCTTATAAAATGTATAGCATGTAGAGACCCCTGACTCTAAAAGAGCAAAGAGCTAAGCTGAACATGTCTGGCTCCTTTTGGTTAAATCTCTAGTCAGGAAGGAAACTCCTCCCACAGAGAGATACAGATCATGGGTGGGGAAAGAGCTTGAAGTGCTATACTAGTGAACGCCTTCACGTGGAAACATAAAGAACAGTTTACCCAGGACCTTGACTCTTAAGAACTGAAGGACTGTAAGGCAGACATTTCCTGGGAACACTTAAGCCCCACCCTCTTTCACCAATTTTACTCTCAGAAGAAAGCAAAAAATCATGGGAAGCCTGAACCCTGAACCCTGATACCTCTCCCTCACCAGATCACTTCCCAAATTGAGCATGAAATGAAATAGCATAGTGTATATAATCGTTATAAAGAGGAATATTTCAGGGGTTTTGGCACCTATTGAAATGTTATTGGCCACAACAGAGTTCACATCATAATAACTGAAGATCTGTTAGGTAACCTGAACTTAAGAATGAAAGCAAAGCACTGAACTGGAATATAATTCTCCTTATATAGTTTGCTTTATGAAGGGAATTTTTAGTTCAGTCATACTCCCAAAGAATATATATTTAAACAAGTCAGTTAATGAGATCATCTTTAAGTTTATAAAAGCATATTTGAGCTTTAGAGGTATTCTCTTGGTCTCTCCCTTTTTCCCTTAAGAAGTATAACTTTAATATACATTTTTGGTAATCATACATATAAATGTTACTTTAAAATAATAGATATTTTCTAAAAAACTGACCCTTTCTTCTCTTAATATAATTAATATTACAGACATCCTACCCTTCTAGTTTCAGAGTGCACTTAAATAAAACTTTGATTATTATTTCTTAGACTTAAATCAACCATAATGGTCTTCTCTAGTCAGATCTCAGGGAAGTCCTCTCTGCCTAAGACAGAGGCCCACAGCTAGAAAGAAGTAATTCTCTCTTGTTTGGGTAGAATTACAGTCTTACTTTTGCTGGTTACCACCACTCCTATGGCATTATCCTACTTTAGTCGAGCAACTACTATTTTTGTACCTTGAAAAAAAAATCACCTGGATCATTTAAATAAAGATGAAGGTACTTGATTGTTCTTTAACTGTTGATTGCCAGAAAGAAAACTTAAATGTCAACTTCTAATAACACAATCCTATATAACAAAAGAGAAAACTGCAAATTAACCATCCCTCCACTATGCTCAAGCCATGCACACAAGCCACACTTACCAGCCAATGAGGAGTAAGTATGCAAATTAACCCAACTAAGATGGCGGTGGCCACGGAGCTGGAGTGAACAGGAGGCTTGGGTTGACTCTGGCGATGGAGGAAGCCAAGCTTCCCACCTGCCCTGGCTGGCCCTCGGCTCTGCTCAAGACTACAAAGTTTCAATTATAGAAGATAAATAAATCCCAGAAAAAAAAAGAATAAAAGGAGAGGCT
>NW_006299245.1:5223827-5232322 GCF_000327345.1 Myotis davidii | reverse complement strand
CCAGCACAGCGGTGGCGGGAGCCTCTCCCACCTCCTCAGCAGTGCTAAGGATGTCTGACTTCAGCTTAGGCCTGGTCCCCGCTGGCAAGTGGACATCCCCCGTGGGCTCCATGGCTGCCAGAGTGATGTATCACTGCCAGCTTAGGCCCTATCCCCCGAGGAGTGGGCCTAAGCCAGCTGGTGGACATCCTCCGAGGGATCCCCGACTGTGAGAGGGCACAGGCCAGGCTGAGGGACCCCCCCTCCACGAGTACACAAATTTTTGTGTACCTGGACTCTAGTATTAAATAAAAATCAATATCTATATCTATATATATATATAAGCCTAATAAGAAAAGAGTACCCTTGGGAGTTTGACCAACTGGGACTTTTATCACTCACTATGATGTGCGCTGACCACCAGGGGGTGGTGCAGAATGTAGGGAGGCCCTGGCCAGCAGCTGACAGCCAGGGACGTGCAATCCTGGCTGGCAAACAGCAGCTGGCAGCTGCTAGGGACCCTACCCGTGTACAAATTCCATGCATTGGGCTCTTATCTAATCTAATAAAAGACAAACATGCAAATTGACCATACCGTTGCTATGCCTTAAGCCATACCCACCAGCCAATCAGAGCGACTATATGCAAATTAACCCAGCCAAGATGGTGGCTGGCAGCCACAGATCTGGAGCAAGCAGGAGGCTTGGTTGCTCCAGTGATGGAGGAAGCCAAGCTTCCTGGACGCCTCTCAGCTCCACTGAAAGTAACAAAGTTTCAATTATAGAAGATAAATAAACCCCAGGTACCTGCTTTCAGTAGGCTGTGGCCACAGAGCTAGAGTGAGCAGGAAGGGGGCAGATGCTCAATGCAGGAGCTTCCCCCTGGTGGTCAGTGCGCTCCCACAGGGGGAGCACTGCTCAGCCACAAGCCGGGCTGACGGCTGCCAGTACAGCGGTGGTGGTGGGAGCCTCTCCCGCCTCCTCAGCAGCACTAAGGATGTCAGACTGCAGCTTAGGCCTGCTCTCCACTGGCAAGTGGACATCCCCTAGGGCTCCTGGGCTGCCAGAGGGATGTCTGACTGCCAGCTTAGGCCCAATACCCCGGGGAGCAGGCCTAAGCCAGCAGGTGGTCATCCCTTGAGGGGTCCCAGACTGTGAGAGGGCACAGGCAGGGCTTAGGGACCCCCCAAATGCAGAAATTTTTGTGCACTGGGCCTCTAGTGTTATAAAAATATAAAATTGTTAGTACAGATTATGTACTAAAGCTTTCATATCTCAAATTTAAATAATTGATCAATAATGTTTATCTGCACTTCTTCAAAATTACAAAATACTAACCTAATTATGTAAAATTTTTTGTCATGCTGACAATTGTTAACCCAATGTGAGACACTGCCTCAAATAATCCTTTTGTATTAAAAAATTAAAATAAGCAAATTTGCCTTATAGTTATTCCTTCTTCTGGCTTGTCACTATATTACTAATACATGTTTTCTTTGAGATTTTTGAATTTTTCAGTTCATATTTTCATCAAATTTTGGAAAATTTTGTCTGGTGTCTCATTAATTGTTCCTTATGCTCATCCTTTCTTTTGGAAACTACAAGTACATATCCTACAGATATTTCATATATTATGCTATTTAAGATTGTTTCATCACTTCCTGGTGTTCTGCTCTCAATTTATATTTTTGAACCTTTTCTGTGTTTCATTCTGGATGGTTTCCATTGCTATGTTAACAAATCCAGTATTGAGGCATATAGTATTCCCTATAGTAGCTTATTTAAGTATACTGAATGCCTGATGCCCAAGAAATGAACCATTCTTAAAGTATTTGGAGTTTACACTGAATAATTTAAATTTAAGACATTTTTTAACTTATCAAAAATTGTTGACATGAAAAGTGAAATATTTACTAAATAACCCGAGGATGCCATTTTAACTATAATCTAAAAATGTTGAGTAATTATTATTGAGTGACTTATATGCCATTTGTGTTTTGGGGAATGATATCAGGTTTACTGTGTAATCAATTAATTCTAACAGCAAATCTGGAGGGTAAATACTATTCTTATTTAACAGAAAGACAATTTTGTCAGTGTTAGGGCAAGTAAACTACCATAGTACTGGTAAACCACAGAGCTAAAAATAGAATCTTATCCACTTAGACTTCAAAATCCATGTCCTTTTCCCCAGGAATCATGGCCTGGAGAACTGCTCTTTTAAGGGAATAGATACATTTTTCTGGGGATGGGAGGTGGGGCATTGGACTTTGAAAACTTACACCAAATATGATAAAATTAATTTATACTTAGAAATTAAAGAATATACATTTGCAGCATAAAATCTAGACATCAAGGCTTGACAAACAGCTCAGATGTTGGAGCATGGACTCAACGGATGTTTAAAAATACTATATTAAAATTTTCAAATTACTGTGAAAATATAATTTTTCCCCAAATTGATGACTCTCAAATCTAGTGATTCTAAAATGAGAAAATAAAGAGGTCTAATTTTACACTCCATACTTTATATCAATAGGTACTTCTACATCTGTACTTATATTAATGACAAAGAATGAGTCAATATTTAAAAAAAACACACAAAGAAAACTCTTGACATTAGCCTTCCCTGACTCTTTGAAGCACTCAAAATACCAGATGTTGTGTTGATGCCATAGGAATGTGTGTCATTAGGAAATTAGGTTGGCGTTTTCTACAGAACTGCAGCTTTGGAGATTTAAAAAAAACAAAACAAAAAAAACAAAATTGAGCAAATATCCTCTTATTTCCAACATATAAACAACTTATTGTGTAATTTTGAAAATACTTCATGGAAAAAATTAAATAATATTGTGGAACAAATGTAGCACCTGGAGAAAAATGTCTTACAGTAACTATTTGCAGACCTCGAGTTATTTCTCTATTGAAAACAGTTTTCTTTACTCCGTTAAATTAAAAGCTTCATATTTCATAATACTTGTGATAACCACTACAAACAAAAACAGATTGTTTAACAAGAGTATAGAAAATACATGCAAATTGGAAGTTTTTTCACATTCGTAATTTCACACTTAATTTTATACAGTTCAAATATTTAGGCTTTCAGTGTGCATTGCTCAGTGAGGATTTTATAAGCTGCATCACATAAGTGGGGAAAAACCAAAGAATTGTTTTCTGCAGGATTCTGCATTCTTCTTCCTAATAGTGAATTGTTAAAGAAGAACATCCTACAATTATGCTTTTACTTTCTCCAGGCCTTTCTTCCAATATATTTTGTTTTTTAGTGTGTTTGTCTTTTGACATAAGATGTTAGAAAATAGTCCTAAAAAAGGTAAGAAAATATTTTTTCTGGTGGTTTCCTTTTGTTTGAAATTGTTTACATATTTATTATATAAAATGACATTTTACCCTAAACTAATGAATTGCTGAAGTACAAGCTGTGAATAATATATGAAGTCTTGTTTGTATTTCATTAACCCTCCTACATCAGATTTGTAAATTATTACAACTTTTTTATAGTTTTAACAATTTTAGAACTTCATATGAATGAAAAGTACAATAAAAATTATGTGTTATGTACACTTTTGTGTCTTTTGTTTTGTTGTTTTTTTCTCTTCTGTAGGGAAGCATGATACTTGGTTGGAAAATTTGTAAGGAGGACATTCTGAGAAGGCCGCCTGCCCTGTTTATCAGAATTTCGACTTAGGGGGTGCCGAAGGCGGTGCCCCTAATTATACCTTGACCTTTCCAAACAAGTCTGTGCACGAGGAGATCCCCGGGTGTTTACTGAAATCCTTATGCTTCATCTTTTGGGTGTCCATGCTTAAAAGACACTACAAACACATGTGTCCTCCCAAGATTACTTACCTTGCTGATTGTATCTAAAAAACTTTATCTCAAACTACTGCTACAATAAAAGCCTAACGGGGCAGGCAATCAAAGCTGCCTGGTTCCTCTAGCCAGGCAGTCACTTAGCCCTGTCTTTCACAGCAAACATTGGGTCGGAGTAATAGGAGTAATACATTCCATCGCTCAGGGTCTGCTGGTCAGCCCTAGCACTCTTCAGCATAATGCTTGCGAGATCCATCCATGTTATGGGATTCAGTAATTGGTTGCTAAGACTATGTGTATATCAATCTTCTTATGTAAATCCTTTTTATTTTGGTAAATAGTTGGGTCATATGGTAAGTATATATTTGCCTTTATTAGTAATTGCCCAACTATAAAGACAAATAGTGATAATATGTACACCTTCACCAACAATATATGAGTCCAGTTCTTTCCCATCTACACCCAAACTTGGTATTTTCCATTTAATTTATGCATACTTGTGCATGTATTTTTGTAGTTTTAATTCTCAGATGACTAAAGCTATTGAGCATTTTTATATGTTTAATGCCCATTCATATATATTCTTTGGTGAAGTTTCTGTTAAAATATTTTCCAGACTTTTATATTGGTTGGTTTATGTTATCATTGAGTTATAAGGGTTCTTTTTTTTCCAGTTCTATTGAGAAATAATTGACATATAACATTGTATAAGTTTAAGGTATACAATGTGATAATTTGATACATGTATACATTGTGAACTGATAACCATAAGAATGTTTATTATTTTAAAGTTATAAGCTCTAATGTGTGTCAGGGTTATATATTTTTTTCTTTAGAAAAATAGTATGCTATTTTTTATTCCTAACATCTAGAAATGTTTGGAAATAGAGAAAATGTGGAATTTCTTATTGAAAGAAACTTGAGATAGCACCTAGTTCAGAGTTATTGTTCCTTTTCTAAGGTGGGTTCCAATACGTATTATTGGGATGTAAGTGACTTTTACAGTTCTAACAACACCCTAGCTCCTTAGCACAACATGAAGCATAATCTGACCCAAGCTGAGTCCATCATGTTGGTCACATCCAGTGTAAGGCAAAAGAAGGTTTATAGTTGTTTGTATGGAAATAATACAAAATTAATAAATAATAAAACAGGAAAAAACTGTTTCACGTACTCACAACTGTACAGCTACTTTTGCCTCACCCTCTATACTTGACTACATTTTTGAGTCAGAACTGTGCACCTGAATCATTAAGCCTTTTAGAATCCTCAACTAGTTTTCCCAACCCATAGCAAAGAGCAGGGGAGTACTTCTCTGGTGGTAGTAACCTTGATATATGAGTTTTAGAAGGTATTGGTGACTATAGTCCATGTGAAGAGGAGTAGAAAGTATGAAGTCCACAGGCAAAGAATAAAAAAGACAAGATGGAAGAATGATGCATGGCAATGTTTTGAGCTGTCCTTTCAAAACTTTCATCAAATATTCCAATACTAGAGGCCTGATGCACAAAGATTTGTGCAAGAATGGGCCTTCCTTCCCCTGGCTGCCAGTACCACCTTTGCTCTGGCCCGGAGTCACCTTTCTGCCTTCGTTCTGGTCTGGAACCGCCTTTCTGCCTTCAATTTAGTCTGGAGCCGCCTTTCCACCTTCCCACACTGCCCAGAGGCCTGGAGCAGTTGGGGTGGTACGTAACGCCTGTGTCATTGCCATGGCGATGACACAGCGTCCTGTCCCTGGCCACTCAGAACCTGTGTCTGCAAATTAACCCACCATCTTTGTTGGGTTAATTTGCTTACTCACTCCTGATTGGCTGGTGGGCGTTGCAAAGGTATGGTCGGTCAATTTGCATCTTTCTCTTTTATTAGTGTAGACTAGAGGCCCCATGCATGAAATTCAAACACTTGGGCAGGGTGGAGGGAGTTCTCAGCCCAGCCTGCACCCTCTCACAGTTTGAGAGCTCTTGGGGGATATCTAACTGCCGCAGAGGCGGGAAAGGCTCCTGCCACCAGCTCTGCACTCACCAGTCATGAGCCTGGCTTCTGGGTGAGTGGCACTCCCCCTGTGGGAGCACACTGACCACCAGGGGCCAGCTCCTGTGTTGAACGCCTACTCCCTAGTGGTCAGTGTGCGTCATAGTGACCGGTCGTTCGGCCATTCTGTCAATTTACATATTAGCCTTTTATTACATAGAATTTTTCAATAATTCTCACCTTTACTCTCAAATATATCAAGTTTACTTTTTTGCTTATTTGATAGTAAATATGTAGTGACATAAAAAATTTAGCAGATTCTCAATGTCTGGGGCATTTATTTATTTTCCTTAGACAATTCATTCATTCAAAAAATATTTATTAAGAACCTTCAAAAATAAGAATAAAAGAACATTAATAGTCATGCATTCCTGATGCCTAAATATAATCTAAGGACAATTAACTCTTAATGGTTATTACCCCTGGTACACATTATATGCCAACTGAAACTATTATTATATGTTCAGTGGGGTTCCAGTAAAGAGTAATTTTTTGTTTGTTTTGTTTTCACGAGTTTCAAATTTGAATTAGTTGTGTCAGATTCTTATTTTGAGAGATTTGATGATCTGAGGATTATTATACCTCTTTATCTTTAATTACACATAAATATTAATTTATGTTTATAATCTTCACCAATGCCAAATACCAAAAGTTTTGAAATATTCTTCATCATTTATTGAATTCAAGGGTGCACTTAAATGAATATACATATGTATTATCCCATAAAATTAAACCTATCTATTTTAGGAAATGAAAACAAACATAATAGTTTTATATAAATTCAAAACATTTCAGTGATTAATATGTCTTCTCCCTGGCTAAATTACTTCCTGGAGAGGATATATTATGTAACAATAAAATATTGTTCAAAATAAGCAAAAATTACAGTTAAATCTGGCCTGTTTTTTTTCTCTAGATAATTACACTGCATTGAAAATTACTGCTAATAAATTCTTAATTAAAAAACAAAACAAAACTTCTCACACATTATTCTCAGGAAGTTAAAATTAAGGACAATATTTGTTGGCAAGATAGAGTTAAATTCTCTGTGCACACATACTGGCAATTGTTTCTTTTATTTTGTATTTTAGATCAGTTCATTCTATATTTAGTAGTGACATTTAATGCTTGGATTGACAATATTTTTTCTGGCTGTGTATTTCTGCCCTGAGTAGGATAAGGAAACAGGAACACATCACTCTCATCCTCTTCAGACAATTCCCCTGAAACGTTATTTATATTGGGACGAATTCAAAATTGCTCTCAGCACTTAAGGGTTGTCTTGTTCCAGTATAACTTATGAATCTAAATTCCCTTTTCTAATTTCCTTAACTCTCTACAAGGTCTGTTCTATAAACCTTTCTTTCTCCTTGGGGATTTATTTGGTTTTGTTTTATTCTATTCTAATTGATAAAGAAGCTCCATCTAGGGATACAGCAAATGTTTGGTTATTTATGTAGTTGCTTTCTTCTACTCTAACATTATAATAGGTGGTTGGTGCCCAGTTCTGGAAAAGGATAAATTAGATGCACAGAGAAAGAGAGAGAGAGAAAAAAAGAGGGGGGGTGGTGGTAGAGAATAAATAATGAATTAATTAATAAATAGAGGAATATTAAGCTTTTTAAATTTGTTTATAGAGTTATAATTAAATTGCTTCAAATATCTGTTTTCATAAGCCATATCAATATTCATTAATGGTAGATATTAGAGAGACCACAAATATCCCAACTGTTTCTTCTTCTAGATACTCCTGGCTGTTCAGGATGGGGCAAAAGTAGATTTACAGTTGTTTGTATGGAAAATAATATAATAATTAATAAATAATACTAGAATAAACTGTTTCACGTGTGAACAACTATAAACCTACTTTTGCCCATCCCTTTTTTGCCTTCACCTACCCACTTAAATTTAGATGTGGTCAAGGTATTTGTTTTGGCTAATAAAATGAGTGGAAGGTGCCTGTGTCATTCCTAGGTAAAACTGTGAAGAGCCAGTTAGTACCTTCTCATACTCCTTAACCTCTGCTGTAACAACTAATGATGGCCCAGATAATGGCAATTCCAGACTGGATCCCATGATGAGGATGATGATGACAACAGGTAGAGCTCACAGATAACCCAAAATAACACTGAATTTAAACAAAAACTAAATCATGATTCTTACCACTACGGTTATTTGGAAGTTATGTGTTACTTCAGAATAAGCTAGATTTTCCTGAAAGGTATAATTAAACTTGAATGACACTCAGTTACCTATAGTATTTAATTTAAAATATTTTTACTCATAATTAAAATATTTACTCTAGAAAAATATGAATCTCTATTTTTTGTGGTTTCAAATTCATGATTCACTTTTATAAAACTAATGAGTAATGAAAGAAGTAATATGGGGTAATTTAGAGTAAAGGTACAACAAAAGCCATGCTGCTTTGACATATCCTATCTAATAAAAGAGAAACATGGAAATTGGCGTACAACCGCTACCCTTCCCATTGGCTAATCAGCGAGATATGCAAATGAACTGTCAGCCAAGATGGCCGCCAGCAGCCAGGCAGCTTGAAACTAACATGAGGCTTCCTTGCTTCAGTGACGGAGGAAACCAACGTTCCCCACCTGCCTTGCAGGCCTCTAAGCCTGCAGTTTCAAAAATTTTAAC
>NW_006299245.1:5220745-5222997 GCF_000327345.1 Myotis davidii | reverse complement strand
TCCCGAGGGGTCCCAGACTGTGAGAGGGCACAGGCCAGGCTGAAGGACTTCCCCTCCCCACCAAGTGCACAAAATTTTGTGCACCGGGCCTCTAGTCTATATAATAAAGAGCCAGGGTAGTAAGGACCGTTATGACCAAAGGCTCAACCAGACTGGAAGTCAGTGCTGGGTTGCTGTGGTGACCCAGCATGCACTGGGGCCACTGTGGGCACCTGAACTCAGCACTGACTGCCTAGGGGGCTGGGGATCAGGTCCGGAGAGAGGCCTGCAGAGGGAGAGACAAGGTCTGACCCATAGCCTCTATGGCAGTCATTGATCAGAACTTGCCTCTCTTTCTCTCCCATCCTGGCTAACAGCCTGGCCTCCATTTCTCTCCAGGCCTCCACTGGGGCTGCTGATCAGCCCCGAATTTCTGATCA
Source organism: Myotis davidii (assembly GCF_000327345.1). Lineage (NCBI taxonomy): Eukaryota > Metazoa > Chordata > Mammalia > Chiroptera > Vespertilionidae > Myotis > Myotis davidii. Next base: position 5,222,578 of record NW_006299245.1, on the reverse strand, counting down.
GGCCCCATTGATAGGTCCAGAGACACTGACTGGCATAGAAACTGACCAATCAGAAGCAATCTAGGTGAATGTAAGGAGCCAATGGCTGCCTAGGAGGCGCAGCTCTTGACACTGACTGGCATAGAAACTGACCAATCAGAACCAAATTGACCAGCAGAGGAGGGCAGTTGTGGACAAGATCAGGCCTGCAGAGGAGGGTAGTTAGGAGCAATCAGGCAGGCAGGGAATAGCAGTTAGGGGTGAGATAAGGCCGGCAGATACCTGCCTGCCTAATGACCCCTAACTGCCCCCCTGCTGGCCTGGTCACCTCAACTGCCCCTCTGCTGGCCTAGTCAGCCCCCACTGCCTCCCCTGCTGGCCTGGTTGTCCCTCACTGCCTCCCTGCTGGCTTGGTTGCCCCATGCATCCTGCTGATAGTAGTTAGGAGCCAGCAGACCCAGATTGTGAGAGGGGTGTCCAATCGCCAGTTTAGGTTTGATTCCTGTGGCATTGGGCCTAAACTGGAGGTCGGATATCACCTAAGAGGTCCCCGATTTGAGTGGGTGCAGGCTGGGCTGAGGGAACGCCCCCCCCCCCCGTGCACGAATTTCATGCACCAGGCCTCTGGTAGAATTATAAGTTCTTTAAATATGGATATACTAGAGGCCCAGTAAACGAAAATGATGTATGGGAGGTCCCTCTCAGCCCAGCCTTCTTAAAAAAAAAAACACTTTATTTTATTTTGACACATGAGTACTTTTGTGTTTGCTGATATTTATTGTAAGTTCATTTGCATGTCTTCATCTGGAAGATAACTATGATAATAAACTAGAATAATTTTTTTAAATCCTCACTTGAGAACATGTTTAGAAAGAGGGAGAGGGATATAGGGTGAGGAAGAAAGAGAGAGAGGAAAACACTAATGACTAACCCCCCTGCCAGCCTAGTCGCCCCACGCATCCTATTTGGTCATCCATTTAGCTGTGATGGTCGCTTAGGCTTTAATGAATATAGATGTTGTTTTGTTCAACTTTTTTATGTTTCCTCTTCCTGAATCACTATATACAATTTGTGTTAGTCATTTAAATTCTTCAGTAATTATTACTTAAAACTTTCCCTTTTATTTATCTACTAGAGGCCTGGTGCACGAAATTTGTACACTCGGTGGGGAGGGGGTCCCCCAGCTTGGCCTGTGCTCTGTCACAGTGCAGGAGCCCTGCAATTGATCACCCCAAAGAGGTAAGCCCCACCCACCCATCCAGGGCTCCTCAATGGATTGCCCCAAACAGGTAGGCCTGCCTGGGGGTCCCGCCTCCTTCTGGCTCAACATAGCAAGGCCTGCCTGGGGATCCCCCAGCTTTGCATGGTGAGGCCTGCCTCCTTCCAGCTCTGTGCAGGACCCACAGGCAGGCCTCGCCGTGCAGAGCCAGGGGACCCCCAGGCAGGCCTCACCTCGAGGAGATGGGACTCCCAGGCAAGCTCCATGTTGCGTAGGCGGTGTCATGCCCAGCCCCGACCACCTGTGTGTGCCTACTGTGTGTGCAGCCATCTTGAGATGAAGTGAGGGCATCATGACATGAGAACCACTTAGGCTTTTATTAGTAAGGATTTTACTTTTTATAAATCTTATTAGATACTAGAGGCCTGGTGCACAAAAATTTGTTCACTCGGGGGGAGGAGGGGTCCCTCAGCTCGGCCTGTGCCCTCTCGCAGTCTGGGACCCCTTGGGAGATAACGCCCTGCTGGCTAAGGCCTGCTCCCGGGTGGCAGAGGGCAGGCCCAATCCCTAGGTGCAGCCCCTGGTCGGGCTCAGAGCAGGGCCGATCGGGGAGTTGGGGCGCCGCCCCCTGTCAA
>NW_006299245.1:5217898-5220494 GCF_000327345.1 Myotis davidii | reverse complement strand
CTCCCCCTCCCCACCAAGTGCACAAATTTTTGTGCACCGGGCCTCTAGTCTATATAATAAAGAGCCAGGGTAGTAAGGACCGTTATGACCAAAGGCTCAACCAGACTGGAAGTCAGTGCTGGGTTGCTGTGGTGACCCAGCATGCACTGGGGCCACTGTGGGCACCTGAACTCAGCACTGACTGCCTAGGGGGCTGGGGATCAGGTCCGGAGAGAGGCCTGCAGAGGGAGAGACAAGGTCTGACCCATAGCCTCTATGGCAGTCATTGATCAGAACTTGCCTCTCTTTCTCTCCCATCCTGGCTAACAGCCTGGCCTCCATTTCTCTCCAGGCCTCCACTGGGGCTGCTGATCAGCCCCGAATTTCTGATCAGGCCCCATTGATAGGTCCAGAGACACTGACTGGCATAGAAACTGACCAATCAGAAGCAATCTAGGTGAATGTAAGGAGCCAATGGCTGCCTAGGAGGCGCAGCTCTTGACACTGAAGCTCCCAACTGCTTCTTGTTTTCTTTTTTTTTTATTCTGGGCCAGCTTTAGCTCTGAGTCTCCAGCTCTTAGGCCTCCGCTCCTGAAAGCAGGTATCTGATTTGTTTCAGTTCTAATCGAAACTCTGTATCAACTCCAGCTCTGAGATCCCAGCTCTCTGAAAGCTGGTTTCTGGGGTTTTGTTTAGCTCTATATTTGTTACAATGTTTGAAATTGCAGGCTCAGAGGTGGGCAAGGCAGGCGGGGAACGTTGCAGGTCTCCGTCACTGAAGCAAGCAAGCCTCATGCTAGTTTCAAGCTGCCTGGCTGCTGGCCGCCATCTTGGCTGACAGTTAATTTGCATATCTTGATGATTAGCCAATGAAAAGTGTAGTGGTCGTACCGCATTTGCCATGTTTCTCTTTTATTAGTGTAGATACTAAAACAATTTTTTTCCAATTCATTTTTATATTGCCTTGATATTTTCTACTTCATTGTCATTCTCTACTTAGTGTATTCTTTGGATATGTCTTCTAGTTTTTTATTGCTCTCTTCAGCTATATCTTTGTTTCTCTTTTATCTATTTGTTTCCCTTTTATATTTTAAGAAATTACATTTTATTTCTCAAACTACATAATTTTCAAATTTGTTTGAAAATCCAGTATAAGTATTTGGCTCGCTAATATTGTGTTTCTGACAATTTTTATAACTTAAGTCCTAGATGATAATTAAAAAAAAAAACACTTTATTTTATTTTGACACATGAGTACTTTTGTGTTTGCTGATATTTATTGTAAGTTCATTTGCATGTCTTCATCTGGAAGATAACTATGATAATAAACTAGAATAATTTTTTTAAATCCTCACTTGAGAACATGTTTAGAAAGAGGGAGAGGGATATAGGGTGAGGAAGAAAGAGAGAGAGGAAAACACTAATGTGAGAGAGAAACATCGATCAGTTGCCTGATATATGCCCCTAAATGGGGATTGAACCCACTGCCCAAATATGTGCCCTGACAAGGAATCAAATAGGTAACCTTTTGGTTCAAGGGGTGGCACTCCAATCTACTGAGTCACACTGGTAGGACAAACAAGCATACTTTTTGTTAAAAGAGGATTCATATCATTTTCAACTAAGCACCAGGAAAACTATGTGATGTGGGAGCATTTTGGCTACTCTCAGATTTCTTGTCTCAATACATGAAACTTGCCCAAATATCGCTAACCCAGCATCAGTGACTGTCTGCTTAACCAGTCTCTGAAATACGCCCAGTAGTTTGTGACTGGGTGTCTAAATTGGGTACCAACATGATTTTGTCTTTAATTTTGGGAGGAATGTTTATAAAGAACTTTCCTAATTTTTATAATATTAGCAATGCCTAAAATAATGTATCTTTCAGCACCTGGTTGTTCTACAGTAGGTGTGTTCCTTTCAAGTATTTCCCACATCCCATCATTTAGGATTAAACCCTAGAAGCTGTACATTCACAAGCTGGTGATTCTAGAGCATTTGGATCACTGAAGGTCTCCTGATAAATACTGCTGTTAAAATGCAAAACTTTATTTCAAAATCCATTGAAAAGATAAGGATATCAATGATCACTTTTGTATAAAGTGAAGGGAAGAGATGGATTGGAGGAAAACAAAACTGAATCCAAGATTAGAAGAAGAAATGGGGAAGCCTGAGCTATGATAGTCATAGTGTAGAGAGAAAGGAAAAAGCATATTTAAGACAAAGAATCCTTTTTTGTTTATCTGTATGGATGTTTGTTACATTATCAGAATTGGAGAGGGTAAATTTTTTATTTTTATTTTTTAATACATCTTTATTGTTCAGATTATTAGATTTGTTCCTCTTTTTCTCCCCATAGCTCCCCTCCACCTCTTTCCCACCCCACCCCTGTCCTTACCCCCTGCACTGTCCTCATCCACAGGTGTACAATTTTTGTCCAGTCTCTTCCCACACCTCCCACATCCTCTTCCCTCCGACAATAGTCAGTCCACTCCCTTTCTATGCCCCTGATTCTATTCTATTCACCAGTTTATTCTGTTCGTCAGATTTTTTATTCACTTGATTTTTATATTCACTTGTTGATAGATATGTATTTGTTGTTCATACTTTTTATCTT
>NW_006299245.1:5213446-5216930 GCF_000327345.1 Myotis davidii | reverse complement strand
TTCCTCCTGTTTGTTTGGGGTTTGGAGGTGCCCCGATAAGGTTCAGCTGTGAAGCAATGCAGGCTGCTGAGGACCCTTAGGCCTTCTTTTGGAAGCTCTGGGGTTCTCTGACCCAGCTGCAGTTTGACAGATTTTTAGGCGGAGAAAGGCCAATCCATTCGTATGCAAAAGCCTCTGCACACAGCTTGGGTGTGGTTGTAAATTGGGTGGGGCGGGGTCTTAGGGAATCACTAGGGCAGAGCAAACAGCAATGGTTGCCAGTCAGCCCTGCCCCAGATAGGTCCCTGGGTCTCTGTGTCCTGCATCCTTGTGCAGGAACAATGACCATTGCAAGCACCTCTGAGAGAAAGCTGCCCTCACATTCCAGCCTGATGCCAGACAGTCCAGTTTCTCTCTGTATGAGTCTGGGTCCCCAGATTCTCCCCCAGAACTCGATTTCAGAGCAGTCAAGAGCTTGTATCTCCCTCCCGATTGAAAAAGAGAACAGTCAGTGTACCCAGCTGTCAGCCCCTTTTGTGTGTGTCTCCGTACCTCTGCTCTTCCACACCTCTGCACCTCCTACCGGACTCAATGAGCTTTTCTCTTTCCTTTTAGTTGTAGAATTTCCACTCAGCCAGCCTTCCCACGGTTCTGGATGATATTCGTTTTGTCTTTTAGTTGTAGTTTTAATGTGGTTGTGTGCGGCAGCAAATTCAGGTGTTTACCTGTGCTGCCATCTTGGTTCTCTTCCCTAGAGAAGGTAAAATTTTTGATGAATTTATTTGGGGATTAGAGGTGGATTAATATGACTAAATTTGAACACTCTGAAATTGCTATAATATATGGAGATAGTCAAGTTAAATGTATGCATTTGTTACATAAATTTTGACAATATCAAGATATATATGAAATCTGAAACTATGGAAATGAATTATGTGATCCAGGAAAATTATAAAGAGAGGAGAGGAGGAAAGACAATGAATCACAGGGTATACCAGGTTTTAAAACTAACAGAGTAGTGGAACTGGTGAATATTGTCATATTCATATACATCTAAACAAAAAATAAGCCCTTCTAAGAGAATATTCTGTATTAGATTTCATTTGTCCAGTTTTCTCAGTCTGGACACTAGTGTCTTAGTCTAGATAATGATTTACAGTAGCAGTCATCAGTCATTATTGTGTATCATAATAACATATAGGTTTTCAGAAATCATCACTCTTGAGCTTTTTCTATAGAGACATTTAGTCAGAAGAATTATTTTGGCTACCAGATTTACAATTTACAGCTATATACTAATCCAAGCATTTTACATGGACTTAAAAATTAAAAGTTTAACTGCTATTGACCTAATGCTTATATAGAAAGTATGCTATATATTACTATGAAGTGTTTATATGGTTTGCTATTTAGTTATTTTAATGACCTTCATATATAGTTATTTATACCTGTGTGCCAAGTATTTACCTATGGTCTGTAAGATTTGATTCACACATTCTACACCTACAGAAAGCTTAAAAATAAACTTCTCAGACATACATTTTCTCTTTATATTCCAATTTAATGCCTTTCAATGTTTAATGCTTTATGTCTCAGGGTAAAATACTAAGTATGTATATATGTGTTTATATGTTATATATACAATATAACATGACACATATATAGAGAAAGCATAGTTTAAACATATAGGAAGAGTAGATTAACATTCTTTTTGCATATGTTTCATATTATACATCAATTATACTCAAGGGACATTTTTCACTTAGATATCCACTAGGTGGCATTATAAACTGTACTGTTTTAATAATTCATTGATTAAACACTTAATAAAATGATGTAATAAAGTACCTGTTCATAATTCCTTTCAAATAATCTGAGTAATGTCCTCTACCCTTATTTTCAATAATAATATGACCTTTATTAAAATTAGGCTTAGTCAAAAGTTTTATTGAAAATCTATAAAGTTGTTTGAGTATGTATATAATACTAAAGGACCTAGTTTGGGGACATATTTAAAATATTACAGTCTTAATCTCATTAGGCACCTTTAAATTCTCATAGGCTTTATATTTCAAAATCCCACCTGTTTAATGGATATTGTCTAAAGAAGGAAATAAAAACAATGCAAATAGTTTAGATAGCAGTACTTTAAGAAGATTAATGAAAGTTGGCATGGTTAACTTGAGGTTTATCTGATCCAGGAAAATAGTTTTATTCACATTTCTATTTAAAACTGCCAGACACCCAAACTGTGGGCTTGAAACTGTAAGATTAAACTTTTGAATCACCTGAGGAATAATTTTCTTCAGATAGCCAATTGAAATAATTTCCTATCCTCATTAGGACTGAAAAAATTCAGGCTTAGGATTTCCATACAGAGATTACTTGTGTAATACTCCCCTAGTCTGGGGAATGAATGTGCAGTTTGTTGGAAATGATTACAAAAAAAGAGTAGAGAAATTTTGGAAGAGACACTAGAGGTAAAGGGATATTAAAGTGAGGATACATGTTGTGAAATATGGCCCTTTGAGAAATAATGGAGGCCGCAGAATAGTATTTTCTTGCCTTGTAATTGCATTTCTGCATCTGTGAGGGAGGTGGAATTGAGACGAGGAAAGGCACACCGAGAAGGCCAACTCAAGTACCAGCTATGTATGCTGGCAAAAGTTAAAATGAAAGGAGCAGAATCAAAATGAACCAGTGCATTGGGGAAGTGTTTTTTAAAATGCCACAGGGTATCTATGAAAATGTTTTACTTAGCAATGCCAAACTACGTAGGTTATAAATGCTACCTAAATATTCCATGTCTCATATGGTCAGGAAATATGTATTTATTGAGTAAGTAAAAGAGTATGACGCTGGAGTTAATCCTATGTTTAAAGCAATTGCCTTCCCACAGTAAAATTAATAAACTTACTATTAAGTTAATATTATTCTCCTGGAACCAAGAGGAACATGGGAAACTGAAAGAGAGTATGAAGATGTGTGGATGAGTGGTGGATGAAAAATGTTTGTTTTGCTAAGAAGTGTGATATAAGAAAGAAATGATAGTGAGGTAAATGAGGTTAAAGTGGTAAAAAAAAAAATAGTATATAGTCAGGAGATTCACTTAATGCTGTAAAATAAGTAATTCCATACATCTGTACCTCTCAATGATGGGGTCCATCCATTTCAACTAAAACCAAAATATAAATGTTACTGTTCTGTATAAAATATACTGAAAGAAGGAAAATGTAACAGGGGCCAAAACGCAAAGTGTAAAACCATTTAAAGATCATGAAATAATCATGTCCAAGTAAAACATTATATTATCATGTGGACAGAGAGACAAAAAAATCATTTCCAACAGAAAAAAAAGCATTTTTGCAGAATGTATTTATTAGACTACATATCTGGTGTACAAATACATATATACTAGTATATGTATATATATACATACACACATATACTGTATATTAATATTATATATACATATACATATATACTGTATATTAATATTTTATAT
>NW_006299245.1:5210354-5213111 GCF_000327345.1 Myotis davidii | reverse complement strand
ATAAATATATATATATATAGTAATTAATGTAACTAATCTAACTGCTGTCATAGCCACCAGACTTGCACTCTTAGCTGTGTCCTTGCCTCAGCTAAAATTTAAAATTTATGCTTGGGCCAAAAACTTTGGATTATGCTTTAACTACTTCCTCTCAGAGCACACATTTTATGTTTGAAAATTTTTATTATGTCTTCAAATGACTGGTATATTTTGAGTCCATCCATGTCTTATCATTTCCACTGCTACCAAAAATGGTTCTAACACTGGATATCTCTCATGATGATTACAGCTATATCCTCCTAAAAATATTCCTGTTCTCATCATTACTGACACTCCCAGTTTATAAGAGAGAAGCTTGACTGAGCCTGATAATGACTCATCTGAAGCCTCAACTGGCTTCTTGTTTCACTCAGAGAAAAAGTCAGTAATTTTAATGCTGAAAATGATTTAATCCTCTTTCCTTCACATATCTATTTTTGTCCCGGAGCAGACAAACCTTCAGTAACATCCACCAGGAAAAAAACAATGTTTAAAGTGCTGAGAGGAAAAACACACTCACCAATCTAAAATTTCATGCTCTGTGAAGATTTCCTTCAAAACCAAAGGAGAAATAGAGACTATGTCAGCAAGTAAAAGAGTATGAATATGTGGTTAATAGGCTTAACTTTCAAGAAATGTTAAACAGAAGTACACAGAAGGAAATTATATACATCTAAAAACTGATCTACATGAAAAATTTAAAAAAACCGCAACATTGAAAAAAAGTAAGTAAACGTAAAAAATAACAGAACTACTTCAATTTGTCTTATTCTCAATTGATTTAACATTTAACAATTTGTTCAAAATAATAATTTCAACAATGAATTAAATTGTATATGATTATGTATATACATACACTTAATGCATGCATATGTATTAATGAAAAGAAAGACAGCAATGACATAAGGTACAGGAAGAAGCAATTAGGATTATTTTGCTATTACCAGATATTGGCACTACCCATGAAGTGGTATTGTATTATTTGAAAGTGGATTTGGATTTTAAATGTACTGCAAACATTGCAAATGTATATTTCAAATTGTAGGATTACAACCTAAAAAGCAAGAAAAATATATAAATGATATGCTAAGTAAAGAGATAAAATGAAATAATTAAAAATGCTCAATTAAAAATATAAAATGCAAGAGAAGAGTGGTAGGGAAATATAGGGACAAAGAACAAAGGCAACAATTGAAAGCAATAACAAATATGGTAGATATTAATCCAAGTATATCATTTTGAACATATGGTTTAAATGCACCAATTAAAAGATAAAGATCGTCCAATTGGATCAAGCAAAAAGATACAAATATTATGCTAAGTGAAATAAACCAATATGAGAAAGACAAATATCATATGATCTCACTTATTTGTGGAATTTACTGAAGAAAAATGAATTGACCAACAAAATAATACCCGAAATATAGAGGCATGGAACAGACTGACATACCTCAATGTGGGGTTAGGGGGATGAGAAGTGATAAACCAAAAAACTTATATACTTACTAGGGGCCTAGTACACAAATTTGTGCACCCTGAAAGGAACTGTGGGACGTGAGGCTGCAGTAGGCATAGGGGTGGGTCTCAGCCCATCCTCTGGGCCCCTGTCCAGCCCCTCCCGCCATGGACCCAGGATCCCTGTCTTCCAGAGCAGCCCTGCTCACACTGCCACCACTCCCACGCACTGATGGGACTGGCCCCACTCATACCCGCTGACAACATAGAGCGATTGGGCACTGTGCCAGCAGCAGGTGCAAGCGGGGCTGGCGTTGTCAGCAGGTGCGAGTGGTGACTGCTGCCCCGATTACCCCTCAGGAGTAGGGGTATGTGGAGAATCCCTCAGGGGTGATTGGGGCTGGCAGCCACCACTCACACCTGCTGACGGCACTGAGTGATTGGGACCAGCACTGGCCACCGGCAGTGGGTGCAAGCAGCGGCTCTGGCAATATCTGTGCGTGCGAGTGCTGGGCAGGACTGCGGTGTGCAGGAGCAAAGAATTTTCAGTAACCACCAGAGGCTTACCCTGATGACAGCAACCGTTGCCCTGCCTTGACATCCCCGCTCACCTGCTCCATCATCCCACCATGGCCAATGCCCACCATGTTCCACACACTCCCCCTGGTGGTCAGTGCTTGTCATAGTTACCAGTTGTTCAGTTGTTCCGCTGTTCAGTCTATTTGCATATTAGACTTTTATTATATAGTGCACGGATTCATGCACCAGGGGGATCCCTTGGGCTGGTTGGTGGGGATCAGTGGACCTCCATGCCACTGCAGCCCGGTCTTACCCACCAGCTCATCGGGCTCCAGCCCACTGTCCACATTGATGCTGCACAACACGAAGTAGTGTGCAAAGCAACAGGCAGCCAGGGAGGAGCTTGAGCTTACCCCGGGCTGGGCACCGCCCCACTCCCAATCATCCAGCCTTCCTGCACCTGCCACCACTGCCGCTTGTCAAAGGAAAGGCTTGCACTGCAGCAGCTGTGCTCGTCAGCTGTCAGGCTGGTGTCTGGCGTCTGTCAGCTAAGCGGCGCTCCCCTTGTGAGAGAGCACTGAGCACCAGGGGGCAGCTTCTGCATTAAGTGTCTGCCCCCTGGTCGTCAGTGCATGCCATAGTTACCGGCCAGTCTTCTGACTGGTCATCTGGTTGCTTAGACTTTTATATATAGACTAGAGGCCCGGTGCACAAAAATTTGTGCACTTGGGGAGGGGAGAGAGG
>NW_006299245.1:5209311-5210074 GCF_000327345.1 Myotis davidii | reverse complement strand
GCCGATCAGTGGGTTGAGGAGCTCCCCTCTGTCACACACAGAGCAGGGCCGATCATGGGGGTGAGGGCTCTCCCCTGTCATACACAGAGCAGGGCTGATAGGGGAGTTCGGACACTGCCTCCTGTCACACACAGAGCAGGGCGGATCAGGGGGTTGGGGCACTACACCCTGTCACACACAGAGGCGCAGGGTGATCAGGGGGTTGGGGAGCCCCCCCCTGCAACGCACAGAGCAGGGCGGATCAGGGGGTTGGGGCACTACACCCTGTCACACACAGAGGCGCAGGGGGATCAGGGGTTTGGGGAGCTCCCCCCTGTCACGCACAGAGCAGGGCTGATCAGGGGGTTGAGGAGCTTCCCACTGTCATGCAGAGGGTAGGGCTGATAGGGGATTTGGTTCTCCGCCCACTGTCACACACAGAGCAGAGAAGATCAGGGGGTTGGGGCACTGCCTTCTATCACCTACAGAGCAGGGCCAATCAGGGGATTGGGGCGCTCCACCCTGTCACGCACAGAGCCCCAGTGCTATTAGGGGGTTGGGGAGCTCCCCCCTGTCACGCACAGAGCAGGGCTGATCAGGGGGTTGAGGAGCTTCCCACTGTCATGCAGAGTGTAGGGCTGATAGGGGATTTGGTTCACCGCCCACTGTCACACACAGAGCAGGGAAGATCAGGGGGTTGGGGCACTGCCTTCTATCACCTACAGAGCAGGGCCAATCAGGGGATTGGGGCGCTGCACCCTGTCATGCACTGAGCCCCAGTGCT
>NW_006299245.1:5206670-5208697 GCF_000327345.1 Myotis davidii | reverse complement strand
GATGATGGCTGTTTGCAGCTGGTCACACACCCTTCAGGGTGGGGGTCCCCACTGGGGTGCCTGGCCAGTCTGGGTGAGGGGCTGATGGCTGTTTTCAGGCTGGGGGTGACTGAAGCTCCCAACCACTCCTTTTTTCTTTTTCTTTTTCTTTTTTTTTTTTTTTATTCTGGACCAGTTTTAGCTTGAGGCTTGGCTCCAACTCTTAGACCTCTGCTGCTGAAAGTAGGTTTCTGGCCTTTGCATACAATGTTGCGATCCTGTTGGCTGAAGTCCGGAGATATTTGTTACAATGTTTCTTAAACTGCAGGCTCAGAGGCCTGTAGCTGCAGGCAGGGAACGGTTTCCTCCGTCACTGAGGCAAGCAAGCCTCATGTTAGTTTCAAGCTGCCTGGCTACTGGCCGCCATCTTGGCTGGCAGTTAATTTGCATATCGCCCTGATTAGCCAATGGGAAGGGTAGGGGTCGTACACCAATTACCATGTTTCTCTTTTATTAGATAGAATATGCATAGTCCATGGATATGGGCAATAGGATAGTGAAGACCTGCAGGGGATTGGTAGGGGCTCAGAATAGTGGGAGGAAGGGGAAGGGAATGGGATATATCTGTAATACTAGCAACAATAAAAATATATTAAAAATAAATAAATATAAAGATACATGTAGACCAAAAGTAAATGGAGGGAGAAGGATATATCATGCTAACACTATCAGAACAAATCAGGAGTATCTGCTAATTTCTGACAGAGCAGACTTCGAAGCAAGGAAAGTTATCAAGGATAAAATGGAATAGAGAATTATATTAGGATAAATAGAGTCAACTGCCTGAGAAGACATATTAATCTTAATGTATAGGTGCCTAATACCAGAACATTAAAGTGTATGAGGCAAAAACTGGTAGACTGTACACAATGGATGAATCCACTATTATAGTTAGAGACTTCAACACCCCTCTGTCAGAAATGGACAGATCCAGCAGGCAGAAAATCCGTGGCAACTGATATCTGAACTCAACAGCAGCATCAACACCAGAATATAAATGACATCTGCACACTAATTACCCAACAACAATAGAAAACACGTTCGTTTCAAGCTCACATGGAACATTCCTCATGACAGACCACACCATGGGCCATAAAACATTGTAACAAATTTTAAAAAAAAGAGTCATACAATATTTGTTCTGATACAACAATGCAATTACACTAGAAATTAATAGGGAGATGATAACTGGAAAAATCCCAAATACTTGGATATTAAACAATTTATTGCTTAGAGGGAAATTTAGAGCATTAAATGCATATATTAGAAAAAAATGAAAAGGTTAAAATCAATCATCTAAGTTTCCACCTTAGAAATGAGAAAACAAAGGGGAAACTAAACCCAAATTAAGCAGAAGAAAATAAATATTAGGGCAGAATCAATCAACTTGAAAACAGGGCACCAACAGAGAACATCAATGAAACCAAATGGGGGTTCTTTGAAATGATTAGTAAGATCAATAAGCCTCTAGACAGGCTATGTTAAAAAATACAAATGACTATATTAGAAATGAAAGAGAGTATATTAGTACAGATAACAGATCCCATAATATTAAATGGGTAATAAGGAAATTCTGTGAGTATGTCTATACACAAAAACTTGATAAAAAAAATGAAAAGGTCCAATTATTTGAAGATACTATCTGCCACACTCACAGAAGAATATATAGAGAATCTGAAAAGGCCCATATATATTCAATATATTGAATCAATAATTATAAATTTTCATATAGAAAGTAGCAGGCTCAAATGGGTTCACTGGTGAATTGTATCAAATGTTAAGAAAGAAAATACACCAATTTTCCTCCCTATATCAGGGAAATTTTCTGTTACTATTTTTTCAAACAGGTTTTCTATTCCTTGCTCAGTTTCCTCTCCTTCTGGTACCCCTATTATTCGGATGTTGTTTCGTTTAGCATTGTCCCAGAGTTCTCTTAGGCTCTCCTCCTGCTTTTTAAATTTTTTTTTCTAGAAGCTGTTCTGTTTCGG
>NW_006299245.1:5170546-5202551 GCF_000327345.1 Myotis davidii | reverse complement strand
TACAAGGAGGCAGCTGCAGTCTCCAACCGTCCTTTTTTTTCCTGGGGGTCCTCGGTCTTTCCTAGCTGCAGACAGTCTCTCAGCTGAAAATCCTCTGCCTTTTCGGGCGGTATGCTACCCGTTTCAGCTGCTCACCCTTATCTGCTCCAGGAGAAGGCACAGGACAGGTCCCTTTATACCTCCGCCATTTTCCCCTCCCACCAATTTTCTACAATGTCTTCCAGAAGACAGACACATAGGTAATACTGTCTAACTCATTCTATGAGGTCAACATTATCTTAATACTAAATCCAGATAAAAATATTGTTAAAAAAACAACAACCACAGACCAATATCTCTAATGCATATAAATGTAAAATTTTTCAACAAAATGTTTGTGAATTGAAAAAATAATATATAAAAGGAAATATACACCCGGACCAAGTGGAGTTACCACATGTGCAAGGCTGATTTAACATAAAAACGAAATCAATGTAATCCATTACATCAACAGGCTAAAAACATTTTTTTAGATCAATGATTATGTCAATAGATGCAGAAAAAAGTATTTGAGAAAACCCAACACTCATTCATGATAAAAAATAAAAATATAAAATAAATATTGAGAATAAAATTTGCAGCAAACTACTAGTAGCAGAGAACCTCATTAACTTGACAAAGAACATTTACATAAAACCTACAGCTGACATAATACCTAATTATGAGAAACTAGAAGCATTCTAGCTAAGATTGGGAATGAGGCAAAAATGTCCCCTTTCACCATACCTTTTCAACAGAATACTGGCTATTTATACAGTATGTTCTACTGAAATAAAACAAGAAAAATAAATAAAATGTGCACATATTGAGGAAAATAAAACTGTGGATGACATGACTGTCCATGTAGAATTTTTTTCACATTTATTCTTTTTATTTTTATTTAAACATTTTTTTTCTTGTTTAAAATATTACATATGTCTACTTTTTCCTCCATCCACACCTCTCAAGCCACTCCCATCTCCTCAGGACAAACCCCCACTGCCCCAGTGCCCATGTCCATTGGTTATGCTAATATGTATGCATGCAAGTCCTTTGGTTGATCTCTTACTCCCCTCTCCATTCCCTCCTCCCACCTCCCCTCTGAGGTTTGAAGGTCTGTTCGGTGTATCTCTGTCTCTGGATCTATTTTTGTTCATCAGTTTATGTTGTTCATTATAGTCCACAAAGAGTGAGATCATGTGACATTTATCTTCCTCTGACTGGCTTATTTCACTTAGCATAATGCTCTCCAGGTCCATCCATGCTGTTGCAAATGGTAAAAGTTCTTTCTTTTTCATAGCAGCATAGTATTCCATTGTGTAGATGTACCACAGTTTTTTAACTTAATTTTTTTTAAAAAAATCTCCTGGAACTAATAAGCAGTAAATCAACATAGCATTAAATAAATGGAGAGATAAACCATGTTCATGGATAAGATTTAATATTGTCAAAATATCAGTTTAGTTCTTCCCGACTTAGTCTGTAGATGCAATGTATGAACAAACAAAAGCTAGCAAATTATTTTGTAGATATTAACAAACATTCTAAAGCTTATAAAGAGAAGCAACAGATTTGGAATAATCAATACAATATTGAAGGAGAGGTATAAAGTTAGAAAAGGGACACTATGTCCAGAATTACTAAAAAACTACAGTGTAAAATAGGCAAAAAAGTAAACAAATAGCTTAGCTAGCATGGCTCAGTTGAGCATCGACTTATGAACCAGGAGGTCATGGTTCATTTCCCAGTCGAGGCACATGCCCAGGCTATGGGCTCGATCCCCAGTGGGGAGCATGCAGGAGACAGCTAATAAATGATTTTCTCTCATCACTGATGTTTCTATCTCTCCCTCTCCCTTCCTCTCTAAAATCAATAAAAATGTATTTTCAAAAAGAAAAAGAAATGATCTATGAGGTCATAAATAGAGAGGGAAGAACTTAAATTCATATTATTTGGTAATAATAATAATAATTAAAGAAAAATAAACTTCAATCTTATTACATTTATAATTACACAGGTCAACTTCCTAAAAAAAATATTAACAATCTAAATTCAGAAAAGTATTAAGGTAACCCATCATGGTTCTTTTAACTTTATCACATAGACTCAGTAATAAAAGGTTACTTTAATTAGAAAAGTTAATGAAATTCAGGATATTAATAGGAAAACAACTATATGATAGAGTTAATAAATGAAATACCTATTTGATATGCTCATCATCCATTTATGATTAAAAGAAAAACTGTAAAACTCTATGAAGAAATGATTTATGAGGCCATAAATAGAGAGGGAAGAAATAAAACCTCTAATCTTCTCATTAATATCTGTACCTTGAATAAATCATAAAATCTTTTTCTCAATGATTTTGTAATATGTTATACTTCACAAGGCAGTTTGAATATATACTATATCACTTCACCTAATCCTTACAATAATATAATCCTAAATAATAAAAGCCTAATATGCTCAGTGTCCAGTCATCCAGTTGTCCATTCAACCAATCAAAGCATAATATGCTAATAATATGCTAAGCCTGCTCAACTGCTCGCTATGACATGCACTGACCATCAGGGGGCAGATGCTCCAACCAGTAGGTTAGTTTGCTGCTGGGGTCCGGATGATAGGGACTGAGCTACATGGGCTGTACATGCCTTGGAGCCCTCCTGTCATCCCTCCCTGGCTGGGCAACCTCCTAAGTCCCTCCCTGGTCCTGATTGTGCTCCGGTGAGGTCCCTCAGCCTGACCTGTGCCCTGTTGCAATCCAGAACCCCTTAGGGGATGTCAGAAAGCCGGTTTTGGCCCGATCCTGCAGACCAGGCCAAAGGACCCCACTGGTGCACGAATTCATGCACCGGGCCTCTAGTGGATTATATATAAAAAAAGTGTATTTATTAGTGTAAATACAGACAATAAGGCTGGGACACAGGTATGTTATAATTAATGTACAGTATTGAAGTTGAATATGGCAAAGCCTTGTTTAAAATGTATGTATGATGACTCCTATTTCAGAGCCCTTACGAATCTCATCTCTAGAATTACAACCATTTTTTTTTGTGAGTAACTAAATTTTATCCTTTGTGTTATATATGAGAAAAACAGCAGTATCATTCTTTTGTATGAGGCTTTCCAATTTTCCCAGAATCATTTATTGAAAAGCTTTCTTTTCTTTATTGTATGATATTGGCTGCTTTGACGAAAAAAAATTTTTCCCCCATACGTTTATTTATGGGCACTTGATTCTGTTCCAATTGTCTATGTGTATCTATTTTTTTTCCTGCCAGTAGAATATTGTTTAAATTATTGTCATTTTGTAGTATAATTTGAATCCAGGGAGTGTAATACCTTTGGCTTCGTTCTTTCTTTCTTTCTTTTTTTTTTTTGGTCAGCATTACTTTGGCTATTCGGGGTCTTTTGTATTTCCATACAAATCTGATGATATTTGTTCTAATTTTTTTAAAAAATGTCAACCCTAGCTGGTTTAGCTCAGTGGATAGAGCGTCAGCCTGGGGACTGAAGGGTCCTGGGTTCGATTCCAGTCAAGGGCACATGCCCAGGTTGCAGGCTCGATCCCCAGTGGGAGATGTGCAGGAGGCAGCCAATCAATGGTTCTCTTTCATCATTGATGTTTCTGTCTTTCTCTACCTCTCCTTTCCTCTCTGAAATTAATAAAAAATATTTTAAAAAAGAAAAAAAATCTCATGGGATTTTGATGGGGATTGAATTAAATCTGCATATAGCTTTGGATAATATGGCCATTTTAACTATGTTGATTCTTCCAATCCAGGAACATTGAATAACTTTCCATTCCAGCATGTCTTTTACAATCTCTTTTAATAATGGTTTGTAGTTTTCCATATATAGGTTCTCTATATCTTTTATTTACTTTATTCCTAAGTATACTAGTGCCCTGGGGCACGGATTAGTGCACATTGAAAGGAAATTAATTAGAAGGTGGTTGATGGGGCGGGACTGGGCTAAAAGGGGATTTTAGTTTTAGAAATAGAAAGATAGAACAAGGTGGCTCTAAAAACAACCATTTTACTTCACATCCAAGTACTATCTTCTCTTGGTATAGAGTTATTTTCAATTATCTAGACAATATTATGAGTATAAATTTTAATTGTGTGAAGATATTTTCTAACCAGATTAAATAATAAAAGTATTTTTTCCTGATTATGACTTCTTTATTATAGCTCTGAAATTGTTTTAGTGGATCTTTGCTTTTTACCATTAATAAAATGTTAGTAATAAAAATATAACCAGTTTTACAATTATATGTATGAACAATACACATCCTTTATTTTTATAGGCAATGAAATAATAAACTTGATGTATTTTTTTTGAAAAATTTAGTTAAATAATTATTTTTAAAAGGCAATTACTTTTTCTCAATATTTTTAAAGTATAAGTTTGTACATTATATATAAGACATTACAGAACAATAGACATGCACTCACTTGGCATTCTTTGAAAAATAGTCTTTCATATGAATAGTGTACTAGAGAGAAAATATTTATTGATTTTTTGTATATTTTAAACGATATTTGTTCAAACAAAATAATATTTTTGTTTTAGATTGCCCTATTTTCTATTATAAAATATAATGATCCCATCAGTAATTATTAGAAGCAATGTTACTGTGTGGATTTGGGTGTGCTAGAAAGAGATGGGTGCAGCAATAACAGTGAATTGATTCAACCTAATTTCCAATAAGACTTCATCTTATCTTTATATTTATTTTATAAATATATTATAATTATCTTTTAGTGGTAAGAAATAAAGAAAGCATCCATGAAGCCGCTCAAATAAGAGTTGTTTTAGGAATGTCAAAAGAAAAGTCATTATTTCTCTGTTCACAAAACGAATTGCTGGTTGGCCTTAGAGCCGAATAAGTGTGGGGGTACCTAGGCAACCAGCTTTACTAGTGTTCGCATCTGACTTCTGTGTTAGCAGGTTCTTAACATAAGCAAATATCAACCGTGATATTATAAAGACTTCTTCAGTGCATCTAAATCTTTTTGTAGATACTGTGAAACATGTTATATCTGCATTTCAAATGAGTACTTTCTTCATTGTATAGTTTCATTTGGGGTGGCAAGATTTCAGGTGATTACTATTAATATTGTTTCACCTAACTATTTTTTTATGCCTTCTTGTTTTTATTGTTCAAAGTATTACAAATAGTAGTACATTTTTCTCCTTTTTTTCCCATTGACCTCCCCAAAACCTCCCCTACCCCTCCCCCCGACACAAGCCCTCACCACCCCCCTTCCAGTATCTTGTGTCATTGGTTATGCTTATATGCATGCATACAAATCCTTCGATTGATCTCTTACCTTCCCCCGCAACACTCCCCTGCTTTCCTGCTGTAGTTTGACTGTCTGTTCGATGCTTCTTTGCCTCTGTATCTATTTTTGTTCATCAGTTTATAATGTTCTTTATATTTCACAAATGAGTGAGATCATGTGGTATTTATATTTCACTCACTGGCTTATTTTTAACAGAATGTTTAGATGATGATTTCAGAGAGGAAGGGAGAGGGAGAGAGAAATATAAACATCAATGATGAGAGAGAATCATTAATCGACTGCCTCCTGCAGACCCCACACTGGGGATCAAGCATGTACCTTGACTGAGAGTTGAACCTTGACATTCAAGTTCATAGGTGAATGCTCAACCACTGAGCCATACTAGCCTGCTTTAATCAAGTGAAAACATCTAATTATTTAGTAATGTCTCTTGGTATGGTTGTACCAGAAAATGTGTTTTCTATATCCAAAGGTAAATAAAACTTAGGTTATAGCAGTGATGGTGAACCTGTTGAGCTTGGCATGTAAGCATTTTGAAAAACTCTAACTTAGCTCTGGTGCCATGTCACATATAGAAATTTTTTGACATTTGCAACCATAGTAAAACAAAGACATATTTTTGATATTTATTTTATATATTTAAATGCCATTTAACAAAGAAAAATCAACCAAAAAATGAGTTCGCGTGTCACCTTTGACACACGTGTCATAGGTTCGCCATCACTGGGTTATAACTATGACATTTTATTTGGTTTTAAGTTATGAATTTCATCTACTTAAAGAAGTATTAAATTATTTAAAATTAAACATGCTTCAATAAATTATATACTTGTTTATACAATTATTCAAGTAGACTAAGTATCTGTTATATGCCAGACAATTCAAATTAGTAGTTGTGAAGATGGATTAACAAATGATTCTGTTCTATAAAAGTAATACAGCTCATCAAAGAAATATAGGATGTAAATAAATAAAAAAAGTTACCATGGAATTATATGCTATAACATGGTACAAAATCCTGTATAATAAAAGCCTAATATGCAAATTGTCCCCTCGAGCAGGAGTTCCACTGGGAGTTTGACCACTCTATTAGTTGCTATGATGTGCACTGACCACCAGGAGGCAGACGCTCCAACTGATAAGTTAGCTTGCTGTGAGCACTGGTGGGCTGGACTGGGAAGTGAGGATGGAGGTGAGAGCCATCAGGAAGCTCCCAGGGTCTGGCCTGAGCCCTGGGTGGAGGCAGGAGCCAGGAGGGCACTGGTGAGCATGGGTAGCACAGGAGGCTGCTATGGGTGATCTGAGAGCTGTGGACTGCTCAGCCCTCCGCAGCCTGTGGCATTCTCAGTGAACAATTTATAATCTTCAGAGCTGCTTCTTTTATTTGTTAAGTTTCACTAACTACTCAAGGAGAGTGGATAACCTCATTAAAGGGGGATGGGCCAGGCGTGCCTTCCTGAGGCCAAGTGGTGGCCTCGGGATCTCAGGGACACAGCAGAGAGGGGGACGGGGCTGGGTAAGAGAAACTGAGTCCAAAATTTGAAAGGAAGCAGGAGGCAGCCAGTGGCAGAGGGTGATAGTTGTGTAGGGGCCTAGAAAAGCTGCTTGGTGGGGGCAGCCGAGGAGCCCAGTGCCTCTCCCACAGGACAGGCTCCACGTCCCTCCTTCCTCCTCCCCATGACCCATCCCCACAGCTCTCCTCTGAGGCCCCACCTGCACTGCCTCGCCCCCACTGCCTCACCAGCCCAGCACCGCCTTTGGGAGCTCTGCCACCGGAGGAGAAAGAGGGAGGCTACAAATAGGAGGTCACAGGAGGAGAGGGTAGAGCAGGACCCACCAAGCTAGATGGAGGGGAGGGAGGGAGAGACCTAACAGGACTGGGGACAGAGATGGGCGGGGAAGGAGGGCTGTGCAGAGGCATTGCCCTTGGTTGAAGTAGAAATCCTGACCCCATTTTACAGACCCCAGCGTGTGTGTGTGTGTGTGTGGGGGGGGGAGGGGGTGAAGACAAAAGAGGGTGAGGGAGGACTAGATGGATAGAGAGCAGCGATGTTTGATTCATGGCCTTTTATTTTAATTTTTGTTAATATATTTTTATTGATTTCAGAGAGAAAGGCAGAGGGAGAGAGAGATAGAGACATCAATGATGAGAGACAATTGATCTGCTGCTTCCTGCATGCGCCCTACTGGGGATTGAGCCCACAACCCAGGAATGTGCCCTTGACTGGAATCAAACCCAGGACCCTTCAGTCCATAGGCCATGGCTCTATCCACTGAGCCAAACCATCTAGGGTGACCCATGGCCTATTTAAAACCACTGCAGTAGGTTGAGCTGGGGTCTTACCACATGGTGTTACCTGATAATGAGGGTGTCTCTCCTTATGTTGGGGTAATTGGGACTGCAGCGAAGTAAAGACACACCCGTGGAGCCTGCAAAGGGTTTCCACACACACAATGCAATTTACTTCATGTGGCAGCTGAAGAGTGTGAGCAGAGCCTTGGCAGGACATGAGGCCTCCAAGACCAGGGGCTGGAGAGAAAGTGCATGCTGAGCATTCCACACTGTGAGTTACAACTCTCTATATAAAAGTATAATATGCTAAGTGTCCAAGTGAGTGGTCAACCGACCAGTTGCTGTAATGTGCTCTGACCACCAGGGGCAAATGCTCTGACCGGTAGGTTAGCTTGCTGCTGGGGTCTGGCCGATCAGGATTGGGTGAGATGGGGCTGGACATGCCGTAGATCCCTCCCGCGGTCCCTCCTATGGTTCCTCCCCAGCCACTGGCCCCAATTGGCCCTGATCAAGACTGGGCGAGATGGCCCTGATTGGCCCTGATCACTGGCCAGGTGGAGGGATCCCACCTGTGCATGAATTTCATGCACCAGGCCACTAGTAGTGTAGTAAATTCTTTCCAGTAAAGGTGAGTGGTAGTACCCAAAACATGGTCATGGTTTTGTAAAAATCAGGTCTTGCACAAATGAGTATCTGTTATTTGGATATTATATTTAAATGTTTTTAACATGAACCACTGTTATAAAAACAGCTTACATTACAAAGAAGTATAAATACAGAGGCACACATATATGTGCATATACACATAGACACTCATAATAATAACTTAAAGTTTATGAAATAATACTTATCCTTAATGTGTTTGATGCACTCATATTTTTAATTCTGTTTTATTCATTTATGACCCTTAAATTGATTCAACAACCCTACTAATGGGCCATGATTCTCTTTCAAAAGTACTACCCTAGAGGTAATGATATTGTAATTGGTGGTAGGGGAATGATTCTAAGCACAGGAATTATAGGGCCAATAAAGCAAATTTTAGGTTTACAATGGAAAGATGAATGAAATGAGAAAGCCAGAAAAAAAATGGTTTTATGTGTGTTTCTCTCTTATCTTATCTTTTTTTTCTTTTTTATGGCTTCTTAAAAGATCCTTGTTTGTTTTTTAAATTTATCTTAGTGTTGAAAGTATTAAAAATGTCCCCTTTGTTTATTTTTCACATCGACCACCCCCCATCCCACTTCAAAAGGATCTCTTAATGCTCTCTTAATGGACCTAGAGAGTATTAAAGGATCCTTTTAAAGCACTAATTTGAGATATGGGCAAGTCTTACTTTAGCCTAAACATATGAGAGATAAATAAGGTTGAGTCTCATATAGTCTATTAAAAAAAAAGAGACAATCATTTAAAGTTATTTGTGCAGCTAAATCTTACTGACAAAGTAGAAGATTATACATTTACATTTTATGTTGAGGATCTCATCACTTCACAACAGGTTTAGGAAAAAATTGTGTCAGTATGGAAATTAAATTCCCAGATATTCTGAAAGAATCACTTTTGGACTGGCAATAGTCAATGATAGGTCATCAATGCAGTAATCAAACAACTAGGTGCCATTAATAAAGTTTTCCAGAATTTTTCTTTGGTAACCTTCATTTTAGGTTATGATTAGAAGAGACATTTTTTAGACATTCTCCTTATATAAGTGTCCTTAGGATATCAACAAATAGTGGAATAATCTCTTTTCATTTAAACTTAGAAGATTTTAGAATGTCTTCTCCTGTTCTGCTGTTAATATCTTCAGAAGTAATTCTGTAAATCAATGGGCACTTCGAGGACCCAGGGATCATAATACTGTCAACTTTAGTCCAGATATGTAAATGATCTATATGTATCCTATATCAATATAATTACCTAAACTAAATTAGGTAAATATGTTTTTGTGCCACAAGTTTGGTTCCTTAACCAAGCAAGAGGGGTCATCTTTGCCCCTACTTACTTTGTTTTCTCATTTCCTCCTTATACTATGGCAAGTAAAGGACCATATAAATAAGAGTGTGTTTTTTCCCAAATTCAAATTTCTTAAAAGTAGAGAATATACCTGGCAGGAATACTTTAAGTACATATCACCATCCTAATACATTTTGGAAGAATAAAGTCAGTTCTTGGAAATTACAAGAGTGCAAAGAGCTCAAGCAGTGCAAAGCATAGTCAAACAGACACAAATGGTGACATAGTTGGCACAAGTTGAAAATCCTGAGGTGCCAACCCAGGCTTCTCTGCCCATCATTGTGCCTATCTCAAGGGCTTTCTGGGAAAACAACAGTGCCAGATAAGCCATACTATTTGTTCTCGGACACCAGGTGTGATATTTACCCTGACCACATCATAGTCACTAGACCTATTGGGAGGACATTTACTTAGTTCTCAGCATTCAGTGACACTGGAGACCAGTATGATATAATATATAAACACTCATCAGTCAATAATGTCCACCACGAGGGTTATTCAATTCCTCTTATTTTATGCCTAAAATGATAACATTATCTACATATGGATTGATTATCTATAGACACATAATGCTTTATGCTTTCTTTCTAATGACTTAAATTAATGCCTTTTTCTCTCTTTCAGATTTTCCCTCTGTGTCCTCTGAAACTCCAAGCATTCCATGATTGATAAACTCTCTCTCCTGCACTTAAATGCCAGCAGGTTCTCTTCTGAGAATGTCTATTTCTTATAGCCTATTTCTTATCTACCCGCAACCCTAAGGCAGTATCTTGAAAATGGCTTTTCTTTTTATAAAAACTTCTACTTCTTTTATGCTTATTACACTGGGTTTCATTACTTTCTACTTCTCCTCTATTTCCTCAGGCCATTTAATCCAACAACTTTTCTATTTTCTCCCTAGCCAACACTGTCTTCTGTCACCACTTACCTTCCTTATAGTTTTACAATTGTTCTCTTTTGGATCTTCTAAGTACTTCTCTCTTTTTTTTTTTTTCATAACCCTGGAGAGAAAAAAAAAAAAGTCTGCAAAAATATAAATCCAGACTAGGTGCTTATAACAAAGCTGGTGATAACTGCCAGAAGGAGAACAAAAAAAGAGAAGAAAAGAAAAATAAAACAGAGCAGTCTTTATCATTTTAAGTTGAGTCAGCATTATTACCTGTTGGGTAAAGGACTAATTACAATGATTTCTCTCTGATCTTTTAAGTCTTCAACCAAACACATCCCTGATATAAAACATTTCCTCTTAACAGAGATGTATAGTTGTAAAACAGCAGATGTTTCCTTTTTTAATGACAATCTAAGTTTTCAACACAACTGGGCTAGTTAATGATACTTAAATTTGTATTGTAAGTGGTGATGAAATCTTTTTGTTTATGCAACACTTGAGAATAAAACTTAGAAATGCCATGAGAATAAAATTAGATCTAAACAACTTCCACTTAGTTCTCATTATCAATAACAAAAGGTGAGAAAAATTCCTTCTGAAAATTATGAAGAAATAGTAACTACAAGAAGGTGGATTTGATTCAGTGTATGACAAGAATTCTGATAATTTGGTTACAGATGCTATGTTATATCTTCCACTAAATTTTAATAGACAGGCCAGGAATTCCTATTGTTTAATTAATGTTCATTTAAATTAAAATCTATTTAATATTTCAAAATTATATTGTATTTTCCTCTATTATCCACCCCCCAAAATCTTAACTTCTATAAAAATGTTATTATGAACTCATTTATTTAATCAATTGTTCATAGAACTTTTTTTTGTCTAGAGTAGAGATCATGGATTTTTTCATGAATCTTCTCATATAGGGAATAAATCATTAGAATTGCCAGTAGGTAACATCTTGACTAATTATCCGATTACCACTAGAGTATATTTGACATATATAGAAAGCGTTTTAGCTGTGAAACAACTTATTTTCTACTGAATTACTCAATGGAAAGATCTTTGAGTTCATGCTTTCTTAAGTGTATATGGTTCATGATATGAACTAAAAAGCTAATTCATGACCAACCATTAAGGAATATAAGAACTAATCTTTGATTAAGACACAACTATATCCCTGATCACTTCCTAAAACTTGCATCTTCTTCATTGTGTCTCAGATAAATAGATTGGCAAGCTGGACCAAAAGATATAATGATGACAATGGAAAGGATAAAAATTAGCTTAAACCAATTAGATAAACTAGAAAGTTAAAAAATTTAATCAAAATTGGATATTAAAAATTGATAATTCCAGTGGTAATCAGATAATTAGTCAAGATGTTACCTACTGGCAATTCTAATGATTTATTCCCTATATGAGAAGATTCATGAAAAAATCCATGATCTCTACTCTAGACAAAAAAAAGTTGTATAAACAATTGGCTTACTTTGTTGGAGCATTCTTTCATGCAACAAAAGGTTGTGGGTTTGATTGCAGTCAGGGCATATACCTAGGTTTCAGGTGTGATTCCTGTTCAGTGCATGTAGGGGAGGCAAGCAATCAATGTTTATCTCCCGCATCAATGTCTCTCTCTCTGTCTCTCCTTTCCTCTCTCTCTAAAATCAATAAACATATCCTTGGGTGATGATAATTTCATAATAATTACTACTATTTAATATAAAACTTTGAAAATAAAATAGAAAATCTTGACATAATCTATAAGGAATATAAAAATTTTAAGTGAGTGGATATTTAAAAAAAACAGTTAAAAGAGACTAAATATAGAACACTAATCTTTAATTCTATGGCCTGGGTGAAGTTCCGCCCACCCCTGTGCTAAATATTAGACAGAGCTGTCCTCCAGATCAGCAGACTACAACAATATTTTTAAAATATATCATTTAATAAAGATGAGGTTATCAGGTGGGCAGGTCCAAATTTGTATTGAATTAAGACTTTCAGAGGCTATAAAGAGCATAAAAGTATTTTTAGTTTATTAAAAGATATTTTAAAACAAATAATATCTTTAATATTAAATAGACTAATGCTTTCCAATCAGAGAACAATGATTCAATTTAAACATTACAATTGCCGAAACCGGTTTGGCTCAGTGGATGGAGCGTCAGCCTGCGGACTGAAAGGTCCCAGGTTCGATTCCGGTCAAGGGCATGTACCTGGGTTGCGGGCACATCCCCAGTGGGAGATGTGCAAGAGGCAGCTGATCGATGTTTCTCTCTCATCGATGTTTCTAACTCTCTATCTCTCTCCCTTCCTCTCTGTAAAAAATCAATAAAATATATTTAAAAAAATAAATAAATAAACATTACAATTAAGTACTCTACGCAACAAAACATTCACCACTGGGCATGCATAAACACACAAAATAAACCATAACAAACTAAATTTAATAAAGCCACAACTTTCTCATAAGAAAATACATGGGGTTGAGAAAATGAGAAGGCAAAATGACAAAGTATGCTTGATGTACACTATGCGGAGAATAAATAATGAATAGGAATTAGCTGTTTCTCTCACATGAGGGCACTCTCCCTTTAAGACTAATCTTAGCAAAATATCACCCTCAAGGACATTTCTCATTTTTTTTAAATCCTCTCCTGAGGATATTTTTCCAGCGAGTGGAAGAGAGAGGGAAAGACAGAGAAATATCCATATGAGACAAACACATCATTTGGTTGTTTCCTGCACTCAACCAGACCAGGGCCCAGGCGGGGGAGGAGCCTGCAACCGAGTTACTTGCCCTGGACCAGAACTGAACCAGGGACCCTTTCAGTCTGCAGAGCGATGCTCTATCCACTGAGCAAAACTGGCCAGGGCCATCTCTCATTTTTAGTATATGCAAAGGTCATTGTATGTTTCCATAATAGCGCTCTAATATAGCAGTTATTATCCTATCTAATAATAGACAAATATGGTAATTGACTGTACCTTCGCCACGCTTCCCATTGGCTAATTGGCACAATATGCAAATTAATAGCCAACAAAGATGGTGGTTAATTTGCATAGGTAGGCTCCAAGTGGCGGAGGGAAGACTGAAGGCGAGCTGGAGCAGTGTCGACGGAAGACTAAAGGCGTCTCTGGCTGGAGTGAAGGCCTGGGTCCCAGGTGCAGGAGGAAAACCTGTGCCGGCAGCCAGGGGAAGGGAAGGCCTATTGCATGAATCTCTTCATGCAGCAGGCCTCTAGTTATATTATAATAATCCCTTAATAATTCTCTTTTTACAGTAGACTTATAAACATCTTCAAAAAGTGTCAGTTTTAATTTTTTACAATGCATCTATTGTAGTACTTGGACCATAGTAGATAATCAATAAGCAGTTGATGAATATAGTGCATATATCAGCAACTAATATAGAGAAAGGCTCTTAATGTATTTTCAACTGAATTGACCACTTTTCTCCTAACAAAAACTAATAGTTAACTCGCTTCTCTCCACATCTGTTAAATATGAGGATCTGTGTTTTAATTCTACTACTGTTTGTATTTTCTTATTATATTAACTACAGGCCCGGTGCACAAAAATTTGTGCATTCAGGGGGGAGGTCCCTAAGCCCGGCCTGTGCCCTCTCGCAATCTGGGACCCCTGGGGGGATGACCACCTGCTGGCTTAGGCCTGTCCCTGGGGCATTGTGCCTAAGCTAGCAGTCAGACATCCTTCTGGCAGCCTGACAGCCTTCAGGGGATGTCCATTTGCCAGCGGGGAGCAGACCTAATCTGCAGTCGGACATCCTTAGCGCTGCTGAGGAGGCAGGAGAAGCTCCCACTACCACTGCTGGCAGCCATCAGCCTGGCTTGTGGCTGAGCAGAGCTCCCCCATGTGGAAGCACACTGATCACCAGAGGGCAGCTCCTGAATTGAGCGTCTGCCCTCTGGTGGTCAGTGTGTGTCATAGTGACCAGTCGTTCCCAGTCTTTCTGTTGTTAAGGTCAGTTTGCATGCATATTTTCTTTTTTTTTTTTTAATTCTGGGATTTATTTACCTTCTACAATTGAAACTATGTTGCCTTCACTGGTACTCCCATCACTGAGGCTGCAGCTGGCTGAAAGCAGGTATCTGGGGTTTGTTTAGCTTCTATAATTGAAACTTTGTTGCTTTTGGAGGTGTTGCTTTCGGAGTTTAGAGCAGGCCACGGTAGGTAGGGAACCTTGGCTTCCTCTATCACTTCTGGGATTTATTTACCTTCTACAATTGAAACTATGTTGCCTTCACTGGTACTCCCATCACTGAGGCTGCAGCTGGCTGAAAGCAGGTATCTGGGGTTTGTTTAGCTTCTATAATTGAAACTTTGTTGCTTTTGGAGGTGTTGCTTTCGGAGTTTAGAGCAGGCCACGGTAGGTAGGGAACCTTGGCTTCCTCTATCACTGGAGCAAGCAAGCCTCCTGCTCGCTTCAGCTGTGTGGCTGCCGGCCGCCAACTTTGTTGGCAGTTAATTGCATATCTTGCTGATTAGCCAATGGGAAGTGTAGTGGAGGTACGGTTAATTACCCTTTTTGCTTTTATTAGATAGGATATTTATTCCATTTCCATTTTATTATACTCCATGCTATGCATTCATTACCATCGTTTTATTTATATTACCTAAAAGAAACATTATTTCAAAATGTCCATGTCACATTTTAAAAAATGTTTTTTATTGATTTCAGAGAGGAAGAGGAAAGGAGAGAGAAACAGAAACATCAATGATGAGAGAGAATCATTGATCGGCTGCTTCATGCACGCCCCTTATGGTCATGTGCCCTGCTGGTGAGTGGAACCATGACCTCCTGGTTCATAGGTCAAAGCTCAACCAATGAGCCACACCAGCCGGGCTAAAATGTCCATGTCATAATTTAAAATGTACCTCCTGCACATATATTAATTTAGTGTCATTCTCAATTGGTTTAAAATTTGGTACATGAAAAACGTTGTAGACCCCCTAAAGGTACCAATGTTTTGGGGACTGTGTCAAAACTTTCAAGAGAAAGTAAAGAGCAAACTTGGGAAATGGAATTCATTTCATTTAACTCCTAGCGGCCACAACATAAGGCTTTAATATTTGATGACACTGCAATATGCATGGACTACATAATCTTGGGGCTTCCAGTTATGCGACAGTCTTTGAATGTGAAAGTTGAGAAATAAGTAAGCAGCTTCACACTTTATGCTCAACAGATACTTGGCCTTGGAATGTCTACTGAATCTGTGGGGCCTTACTCCACAGGCAAGGGCAGATTTTATACTGACAGGTCAAAATCTCTCTGCAGAGGTTTCAGCATGGGGACCTTTGCAATCACAAGCCTTGCTACAGAGGGTATATTGAATGAAAGGATGCCAGAACCTCAGCTTACATAAAAACACTGATAAAATTAAGAATAAAAAATTATGTGATTTAGTATTATTATTGTCTAGTTATTCTTCTTGTAAAACTGTTTTGCTTTTTTTCCCCACAGATTTTTGGATTAAAAGAGGTAAATGTAAAGCTAAATGAATGATAAAGTTATCCATGCATATAGTGCCTTCTCTGTTTGCAAATATTTGCTTAGTGTATGGTAGGATTCTCTTATCTAAACTGTTTATGATTGGCACATTTAATATTGAATTATTAATTTTAAACAATAATAAATAAGTTTGTATCCCATGATAAATTCCCTAGTGTTAGAGAAAGTTTAGAAGCATGTCAGATAGCAAGAAAAAGTCACATTTTAAAGTAAACTATTTAGAAAAATGTAGATATTATATTTTCTGGCAATTAGGTTGATTATAATTGAAACAAAACTCAAAGAATCATTTAAATTTAGATGTGTTTATATTTGGTAATAAACAGATTTCTATAAACCTGGCTCAATGAAATAATTGTAAAAATAAATTTCCATAAAATCAGTCATTTTATTTTAATCACTGTCTATAAGCTCACTCTGGAGAAAATATTTGAGTATCTATCATCATTCCTTAGCTATTACTTAGAAAATAAATGTTGCTCATAGATTTAAATGCCTCCCAGAAAATGCACTATTAAAGTACATAAAAAACCTCATGGCTTTAGAAAAATAAAAGGCTTTGCATGGATATTACCCCAAAATATAAACTATTACTTTGTAAAATCAAATAATTTTGTATGTAATATTTTGTGTCCTAAATTCAGATTTAAAACTTCTCTTTAAAATATTATAGCATATTTTGGCTGTTGTAAAATTTAAAATCTCACAGGTATACTTTTTTCACATTGCTTTTTTATTTATTCAATCACCATGACTACTCGCATTCAACTCTTTGCACCTGCAAATGAATCAAAGCCAGCTTCTAAGATGTTTGGCAACTTTTTCATAGGAGAAAAGAGAGTAAAATTCTGTGGTTTTTTGCTGGCCCTAAATTATAGCTTGCATAAGCAGCAGTGAATATCCATGTCATCTTTTCTGTTTTCCTTGGTCTGTTTTAATCTCAGTGACGCTTGTCTTCATGAGACTCTACTTAAAAAGATGAGTTAGGTTTATATCTGAAGGGAAATGATTTTGTTGGTGCTGATCTAACTGTAATAAATTGTGGCATATCTTTTATGATTACGTATACTACATGACTGAATAATGCCCTCATCATATATTCCTGAACTGTTTTAATAATCATGTCTGCTATTGTAAGCTTTATCTGAGACTAATGGACTGCCATGTGAGTTATGGCCATCAATTGAAGCTCTTGCTATAATATGATACTTAACTTGCTTGCCACAAAGGTTACATGATATGTGAACATTATAAAAGTATGAGAGCATGAACACATCACTATTGACTAATAATCCTGGCTTCTTTCCTGATTAAGTATAGAAAAAGGAAAACACCTCATATATTAATAATAAAGTTTATACATGTCATCCATCCATAAAAACATTTTTTTTCAGGAAATAAATGTAAATTAAACATATAAAATGGAAAAATGTAAGCTTTGGCATAAATTTATAATTTTACGCATATTTATTTACCCAAGTACAAGACTATTATTCATTCTTCCTTTTGTATCTCTGGTTTTTAGCTGATTGAAAAATAGTACTTTTTTCAAATTTTGTATACTATTCAAAAACATATTCATTAAAGAATGGTTTGACACTACAGCCTGGTAGGGAACTTGAATTTTTCCCTTTTATGTTTTATATTTATTTTTTTTACTTTATTTTTATTATTACACTATTACTTAATTTTTTTAAATGCTAAAATGAAGCTGCTGTGTTTGAGTAAAGACATTGTTTCTATAACTACATAGAAAAATTAGGTTAAAAATTGATAAAAGATTTTACTCCCATTACATATAGTCACTTTGAGTAAAGTCTGTAGTATTACTAAGTTTAACCACTTAAGTGACCTTCAACAAAGATTTTAGACAGTGTTTTGTAACTGACTGTAAAACACAAATAGCACAATGAATAGCAAGAGAACCAGTCAAAATTGCTAAATCTAACATTATGTTACCCTATTAAACAACATACAGGGTCAGGGCAAAAGTAGGCTTACGGTTACTCATGTGGAAAGCAAGAAAATAATTAATAACACAAGAATCAATGCCATGCTTGTGAACTCACAACTGTAATCTATGTGTGCTCACCCTGTAATTCTTACACAGATGGCTGCTGTGAAGAGGATGTAGAGATAGTCTATTTTCTAAAAACTCTCTTTTAGAAAAGGTATTGAAAAATATTTCTAAATAACCATTTAAAAAAGTCAGGATGAGGACTTTTCTGAATTGTTGTATGAGACCTAAAGTCAAAAAGACTTTAATAGTGATTTAATCAATTTATTTTGTGTTATATACATGCAATGTATTTATTCTGACCTAAAAAGGTATTCAAATGAAATATTTTTACATATTTAATATATCCTCTTTTCAATTATTTTTAGCTTAAAAGTAATGCTTATAATATCGCATAGTTGGAGGCTAATCATCTGTTTTCTCCTTTCAAGGGCAGAAGAGATAGTTTACATATGTGTAATTGGAGCATGATCACGTCATTGTTCACACACTTAAGAGCCTACAGAGCATGCTCACATCCCTAAAATTGTAAAAGAGTACTATGTCAATTGGTACTGCTAAACTTCAACATCTATGAAGTTAAAAAGATTTTGTGTGTCGCTGAGGATTATTGCAACTCTTAAAGGAAGTTGAAAATAATCATCTACTTTATGTTTAAACTTGAGATTAGACCTATGCCAAGTGTATGAAATGATTGTAAATTTAGATGTTTGGTTTAGCATTAGAACTTAAAAATATGTGTCTTAAAAGATTTTATCACATTTTAAAAAAATCCATTCAGTAATTACAAAAAAACAACAACAACTAACAGGAAAATATACTCCAATACATCAAATGTATCAGGAAAACAGAAACCCATGGTCACAGGAGTCTCAGGAGGAACAGAAAGAGGAGATTCTCTGTCTCTCTCTCATACATAAATATGCACATATATACATACATTTACATATAAATAAATATATATATATCCTAATCTACCTTTGATAATGTTTAAGTTTAAAAAACCAGAATCAAAACTAATATGATAAAAATAGGATTTATATTAGAAAATAAATATCCAAATTTCTTAGGAAAGAGATGTATATTTAAGTTTTTACCTCTGATGGTACTCAAGAAAAATTAACTGTAGGTAAGGAGTGACCTGAAGGAACCTCTCTTTTAGCTGTAATTGTTATAACTGCTCTTAGGAAATGAAGAAGCCTATATCCACATACTGTTGAAAGTGTCCTCTGAAAGGTAAAGATAAGGCTTACATGTCAAGTAAAAAATTGGAAAAATTGTACATTGACAATGAAAATTAATATTGCTAGAATAAGAGATGCTGTCGTGCTACTTGTTTTTTAGATTTTTTGGTAAATTTTGTAAATTTTCCACTCTGTGTAGGTAGTATTATTTAGAAATCAGTCATGACTCTTTTTTGTTGTTGTTGTTGTTAATCCTCACCCAAGGATATTTATTCCATTAATTTTTCGAGAGCGTGGAAGGGAGGGAGGGAGGGAGGGAGGGAGAGAGAGGGGGGGGGGCATTGCTCATCGCTGTGACAGAGACTCACTGGGGCTAGGGATCAAATCTGCAACCCAGGTACATGCCCTTGACCAGGAATTGAACCCTCAATGCTTTGGTGTGCAGGCCCACACTCAAACGACTGTGCCACACTGGCCATAGTAGTCATGAAATAACTAAAATAAAATAAAATTTATTTTACCCAATTTTTCGTTTGTTTTATTGTTGTCAGTATTACAACTATCTATTTCCCATTGCCTACTTTACCCCCTCCTCCCAGCCCCTACTCAGCGCCCAGAGGTCTTCACTACCCTTTTCTCTGTCAATGGGCTATGCATATAAGTATATATGCTGTTTGCTTTTCTCTCTCCTGGTTTCCCTAATGCTATCTTCTTTAATTCTCTCTCACTTCTGCCTTTTATTTTATCAGTATTGCTACTCTGTCACTTTATGTATTAACATTTTCAATATATTTTTTCAGGAAAGACATAATTAATAAAGGAGAATTTTTTTTAAAAAAATAAATAAAGGAGAATTTCCTTCCATCTTTCTTTGATTATCATACATTACATCATACTAAGTTTTCTAATTCCAAAATATTTGTTTATAGTGTTCCTTCTTTATGACTTTTCCACTATTTATATTTTCTGTAACTGAGTTATCATTTTATCTTTAACTAAAGGGCATTAATATTCTAATATAATTTCAAGTGATAAGGTGTTATTGAAATGATATATGTAAACATGTTAAAGCAAGCATTTGGCCACATGAACATACTTAATAGGGAACTTTGAACAGCTCTTCAGAATTGGAAAAATACTTGTCTGGCAGCATACAAAGAAGCAATGCAGTGCAGTCACTAGAGGCAACCTGGGAACCGGCCCCACCCTTTACCAGCTACATGACCTCAGAAATGTTACTTAAGCTCTCTATATCTTTGTTTATTCAACTACAAGTGGATATAATAGAATTGCCTACAAAATGAATAAAAATAACTCAGGTTAATTTTTTAGAATCAGATAAAAAAAGGTATATAAATGCTCCCATTAAGATAGATATATGAGCCTGACCGGTGTGGCTCAATGGTTGAGCACCAACTCAGGAACCAAGAGGTCACCTGAGTCAGATTTGGTCAAGGAGAGAGTATTTTACCTTTTCCTGAGTGAAATAGTTTAAATATTATATAATAAAATGTCCTCAAATAGATGTTCACTTAGACATCCGTTGGTCAAGAGTATTTTCATTGTTGCACTTCCTAGGCATGATGGGGTTTAGCTAATGTGACATTGAATAGTAGTCTCGAGTGATGTGGTGACTATTTTAATTGGCAAAAGGGAAGATGATTAACTGTTTCCTGATCCAAAAAATAATTGACAGCCCTAGTCCTGACAGATACTTTGTGAATAAAACAATTTGTGATCAAATTAGTTTGGAGAGAATTAGACACTATATGGGCACTATTGAAAAGTTACAATGGCCCAGCCAGTTTGGCTCAGTGGTTGAACGTCGACCTATGTGAAACATACCAGGAAATTTCATTAATGCCAGTCATGGACATAATGTAAGTCAGACCCTGCGAATATTTCTGTTTTTTCTTCACCTTAGAAAATTATTTTCAATATAATTTTTCATAGAAAAGTTTAAGCAGAATTCTTCATCTCAATTTGATGATTGATATCCTTCTACAAAAATCTTCCACATCAATAAAAATACAATATACAATAGCTATAACTACTTAATTTTTAGGTTTTTGCAAGTGCAAAGCTCATCATATATGAAATAGAGACTTGAGCTTTTGTTTTTATGAGGAATTGATCTAAACTCCACATCCTTAGCTGGATTCCTGTAGTATTTTCTTTGGCAGTCATATTTTGAAATGTTGCAGAATAGTATTAAACTCAATATCTGATGGAAACTGTTGAGTGACAAAGGATCGACAATTTGAATTGACAAGATACCACTAAAGAAGTCGAGTTAAAATTTCATAAAAATTTTAAAATGAAAATGATTGACAGAGTACTGATCCATCCAATCAGAACACTGACATGGAAAAAAACCAGGAAGACAAGCTGAAAAGAGTTCTAAAATAATGGGTCCTAAAGGGGGAAATATAGTTACTTAGATTATTTTCCAGAAAGTAAAGAGTTTAAAATTATTGAGAGAATGTTTCCTCCTAACATTCTTTTCTTTTTTTAATACGATGCTTTTTTTTCACTGTTATGCAAACATAGTAGAAAAAGTCATTGATGCCACTTGTGAACATATTGCAAATTAAAATGAGACCCAGCAAATATTTCTGCTTTCCTTAATCATTTTAGGAGATTATTTCCTAGAAAGTTTTTCATAGACAAGTTTAAACAGGATTTCTCATCTCAATTTCATGATTATTATCACCGTACAAATGTCTTTTGTATCAATAGAAATACACTTTACAATAATTATATTTTTGTAATATACTAGTTGCATATTGCTTTCATGACTGTTGTAAATATTGTTGTAATAACTG
This sequence comes from Myotis davidii, assembly GCF_000327345.1. NCBI lineage: Eukaryota > Metazoa > Chordata > Mammalia > Chiroptera > Vespertilionidae > Myotis > Myotis davidii. The sequence continues at coordinate 5,180,461 of NW_006299245.1, read as the reverse complement.
GTGAAATCTAGATTTTACAAGTTGCAAGTTTCTAAGAGAAAGAGTATAATGAGAATAGTGGAGATGAAGTTTAGGAAGTAGTTAGCAAGCAAAGAATGCTATCTCATAGGTTGGTAGTTAGTAACTATATTCTTTAGTGAAAAGTTTGGGCAGTGGATAGTGTAAGGCAATTTTTAAAAAAATCTCTTTGGGATTTTTTTTCTTTCTCCTTGTACTTCCTTTTTGGAAATTGTAGCCATATTTACTCATATTTTCACCTTCAATATTCTATTAATTCTGAATTCTAAATAATCAATTTAGAATGTTTCCAGTTAAATTAAAATTTTATTTTAGAAATATTTTAAAGATAATTTGATCAAGGTTATAATACTGAGTTTAAAATATTAAATAAATTGTATAAAATGTCATTCAAATAATATTATTATTGAGAGCTCACATAATAAATATTAAAAGGATAGTATTTTACAATACAAGACAATAGTTTTATTGCACTGCAAATTTTTTATATTTTTCAATGTGGTTATATAGACTTTGAGATTAGGTAATATGTTATGAATGATATAGGCTCTCAAGTCTTTAATGATTTAATTTTTTTCTCTTTATTTGACAAATCAACTCATTTACCTGCTATTTACATCTTTCTTTGTGGATAAATTATCCTATATAATAAAGATGTAATATGCAAATGGTCATTAGGTAATGACCAACGAGTAATGACTCGATCACAGATCAGCAGGAGGGTGGGGCAGCGATCTACAAGCAGGCAGTGGAGAGCTACAGGAGGGGGCAGGGCAGCAAGCCAATGGGGAGGGGGGGAGCTACAGGAGGGTGGGACAGCAGGCAGAGAACTACAGAAGGGCAGCAGCGAGCTACTGGCGCACATATTCTTGAACAGGGCTACTAGTTTTATTATAAGAGCTTTAATAATAATTATCAACTAATACAAATAATGACATCTTAAAACTGATAAATTATATTTTTGATAGATTAAAAATTTCCTTATTTAATCTTAATAGAAAGAAAGTAACATGAAATGATATGCATGGAGAGAGGGTGATGGTGATTGAACAATCTATTTTTCATGCCACTTACATTCTCAGCGTGATATTTCTGTTCTAATTTTCATGCTTCCCTGAATATTCCAAGGTCTAAACATTTCTAAAAATCAGCAAAAAGAAATTACCTCATAACTTAGAAGCCCCTGAAAGTTAACTCTTTTAGATTTGAATCTTTGAAATGTCATCAATTTTTTTAAAAAGGAAGAAACTCTTTAATAATGATAAATCATTTTTTCTGTTTAATTCTGATGTACAAGTCTTTTGATTTCAATGTTGAAGGTGTACCATCATAAAAACTGCTTCTCTGCCAACTTTGTCTCTCAGGTTATCTTTCAACTGTGCTTCAACAGTCTTTCTTTCACTTTCCTATTTCCATATTTCATGTATTGTGTTATATGGTCACTGACTGAAACTAAAATATAAATGAAATAAAACCTCAAATTATTTTTGTTTATTAATAATGATCAATCCGTCAAGACCGGTTTGGCTCAGTGGATAGAGCGTCGGCCTGCGGACTGAAAGGTCCCAGGTTCGATTCTGGTCTAGGGCATGTACTTGGGTTGCGGGCACATCCCCGGTAGGAGATGTGCAGGAGGCAGCTGATCGATGTTTCTCTCTCATCGAAGTTTCTAGCTCTCTATCTCTCTCCCTTCCTCTCTGTAAAAAAATCAATAAAATATATTAAAAAAAATAATGATCAATCCATATTTTATTTAAATTATGTTATATTAATAAGCATCCCTATTATAAAGAATTTGATCTGTCAATTCAAGCCACCTTTCTTCAGGTATCTTTACTGTATCATTAATGTCTATAGCTAAAAATACTGTATTGCATATGTAAAATTTTGCTAGGAGAATAGATTTTATGTTTAACTATAGGGCCGGTGCATGAAATTCATGCACAGGTGGGTACTCTGGACCTGGCTGGTGATCAGGGGTATCGGAGCAATCTCACCCAGTCCCGATAGGGGCCAGGCCAGCCAGGCCCTGTTAGCTGCCAGATGGGACCTACTAGATGAGGTACCAGGGGAGATTGGCTGGTTGTGGGAGGTTGGCTGTGGGAGCGCACTGACCACCAGGGGGCAGCTACTGTGTTGAGCTTCTGTCCCCTGGTGGTTAGTGAACGTCATAGCACCTGGTCGACAGGTTGTTCTGGTTGTTCTGGTTGTTTGGTCCTAATGGTCATTTAGGCTTTTATATATATAGACTAGAGGCCCGGTGCACAAAAATTTGTGCACTAGCGGGGGAGGGGGGAGGGAGTGTCCCTCAGCCCCACTTATGCCCTCTCACAGTCTGGGAACCCTCGAGAGTTAACCACCTGATGGCTTAGGCCAGCCCCCCGGGTGGCAGATGGCAGGCCCAATCCCTAGGTGCCTGCCCCACCTCCCCGGGTCGTGCACACGGCAGGACTGATCCGGGGGTTGGGGCACCACCCCAGGTCGGGACACACACGGGACGCCCAGGTGGGTCGGCAGATCACTGCTGCCCCAGTTGGCCACCCCGGGTTGGGTCACACACGGGACGCCCGGGCAGGCTTGCCAATTGTTGCTGCACCACCTGGCTGCCCGGGTGAGGTCGCACACGGGCCTAAGCCAACATCCCCCGAGGGGTTCCAGACTATGAGAGGGCGCAGGCTGGGCTGAGGGGCACCCCTGAGTGCACAAATTTTTGTGTATCAGGCCTCTAGTTTAAGATAAAATCTTTACTAGGCTTTTACTAACCAGTTTGGAAATTACTTAATACCTCTGACTCCAAAACTTCGCATTTCTAAGCATGGGAATAGTTGATTCAGCTACAAAGCTGTCATTTTTTATGTATGTTATTTTGGCTTGCAGAACTGCTGGCACGTATTTGGAATCAGGTAAATATTAATCCTGGTTTCCTCTCCCAATTCTCCGTTGTGTAGTTCAATTATTGGAATATAATTTTTTGAAAATTTATATAGTGATCATCAATACATGTAATAATTTATATTTACAATTGAGTGAAGTAAAAAAGGAATTGTTGAAGGTCCAGATATTTAGAACAGTGAGAGAAAGAAAATAAATAATTACTGAAAATATTGTTGATGTTGTGAAATGATTTTCAAAATTTCTATACATAAAAATCTTTTTTAATAGTGGGACTAGGGCAATTAAAAAGCATAGAAAACTATTTATGTTTAACTTAGTTTGTTGCAGCTTTTGCCCAGATTTCTCTTAAGAAATGTATTGTTAAGTAAGATGTTGGTATCTGATTATGTTAAGCATTTTAATAAAACTATTATTTTTATTTCAAATTAATTCTTAAGGGGATGTTATATGTTAACTTGAAAAGTGTAATCCTTTCTCAGGGGAATAAAGGTATCACTATCAAGAGTTATAAAAATCTGTAATATTGTAATACTAAGCTAGACCAGTAATTTTGTCTCTTTAACACTTCAAAGCAAATGTTTATTTGAGGAGTACACTTTTTAATGAACATACTTATAATGAAATGAAGCTGCTGGAAATGATGTATATATTTGGAGAAGTCTGGAGATAAAGGAGGCAACAAAAACTTTAAACACCTGTTCAAATAAAAGCCATTGACAGTGTTTGAAAAGAGGCTGTTACATAGGATTTGTATACTGAATTCTCCTTCCTAAAATGTTATCTTTTTTTCATATTTGCTAGCCACAAGTCCAATGTAGTGACAATCAATATGTGTAAGTTAAGAAAAAAATATCTGGAGGTTACAAACTCACTAAAAGTATCCAGAGATCACAAACTCACCAATTCACAACAAAATGAATTATTTTTTAAAAGATAAATACAGTTTTTCCATGTACATAAATAAATGCTTAATCCATTAATTTTCCACTTTAAACATTCAGTGGGTATATACATTTTATAATAAAAGCTTAAAATTTTCTTCTGTAAAGAATTAAATATAGGTTATTGCTTAATTAAAGCAACTGACTGGTTCCTGTAATTTAGTATTTAGATATCAATAACATAAATATAAGATATCTTTTAAAATCTTGGCATTGTAAACCTAAACCCCTAATAGGGAAGGAAAATCATAGATACTGGAAAATTATCTAGAATTAAAAAAACAAACAAACAAACAAACAAAAAACAGAAACAAAGAGGGAAAATAATGTAAGTAAGGTCTAAGCTGATAAGTAGAAATAATTTTTTTTCCCTATTGTTTGGTGCAGTGTACATAGTTTTCAAAAATATTTGCTTATTTAAAGTAAAAGTACAAAAAGTGACTGTAATTCCAGTTATATATAATAGAAGTCATTTTATAATGAGAAGATGAGCGAAGTGTTTGAGGGTTGAGAAGGACTTACTTTTCCATTTAGGAAAAAAATATATTTTTCCAAGGGAGAATTACATGAATCTGTCATTTCCTGGAAAGCATAAAATACCTTAGAGCTAAAAGCAAACTGAGAAAAACTTACCACCTACTTAATAAAATTAGAAGACTTTAAGAACTGATACATGAAATATCTGTGTTTGTGAAAAAGTCATTTTCAGTTTCTAATATTTAAATTCCTGGTACTTTTTATGTATATGGTTCTCCACCTAAGTACATTGACACCTTGGATAATTCTTTGTTATAAAGACTCTTTTGTGCAGTGTAAGAAGTTTAAAAACATCTCTAGTATTTACTCACTAAATGCTAATACCACTATTTACCCATATCATAAGAGTTAAAAGTGCTCTTTACTGATATTTCTCAGGGAAACAATTTTGTTCCAGTTAGGAACTTGTTGATTCATAATTAGAACATAAAGCATTGTTTATCTTTTATTTTAGGATATTTACTTTTTTAGCAGTTTGTGGTTATTACCAGTAAGGCTGTTTAGAACATCTTTTTATCAATCTTTCTGTGGATCTAAGTTTTTATTTCTCTTGGGCAATACGTAGTAAAATTACAGGAAGATATATTTTGTCTGGGAAATCATCTTTCTATACTGGTGTCTGCTGAGTGCCACCCACTGTTAAATTATCTCATATGTTTAACCTCTGGACCCCATTTTGGATTTATGTTCTCTCAACTGATTATGGGTTTCTCTTAATAATGGAAGTAATTGTGTAATGGCTGGTCCATGCTAGGCTGTGGGAAAGGCAGTGGTATTCTCAGATCCCTCCATGCTGAGATATTAGAACTTTACTCACGAGGCCCTTTCCATCTACACTTCTTCCTACTCCTATGCATCTTCCACTGGTTCTACTGGGGAAGCAAAAAAACAGAAACTAACTCTGTAGACTCATTTTTAGCAAATGTGTCTGAAGTCCTGACGCCCCACTATACCAGGTCCATTTTCAGAGAACATTTTTCTGGACCAAAATCTCAGATACCAACAATGGATCTTCTCTCACCACTACATTGACTTCCTCTCTCCACCAGAAAACTGAAGAACAGATACATAAAGTTTAAGATTCAGATAAAAAACCTTACCTGCTCTGGCCTCTATTTCTATTCACACACAATGCTACTGAGTGGACATTGCAAAGCACTACAGGAGAGCCTAATATTACAAGAAAGACAAGTATCACATGATCTCACTTATAGGAATCTAATGAACAAAATGAACTTACAAATAAAAATAGACCCACAGACATGGAAGCATGCAACAGTTTGATGAATCTCAGGGGGAAAAGGGGAAGCTGAGGTGGGGGGTACGGGGTCAGAAGGAGAGGTAGTGGGAAGAAATTAACTAAAGAACTTATATCCATTAATGCATAACCCTTGGACACAGACAATAGTGCAGTGAAGGCCGGAGGAGGAGGGTCAATGGGGGGAAAAGAGGGACATCTGTAATACTTTTAACAATAAAAATAAATTTAAAAGAAAGAAAGAAAGAAAAGCATTACATGAGAACTTAATGTTAGGTTAACCTCGACTGCCAGAAGCAACAGCCAAGGACCCTGGGAAAATGATCTGCATGTCACTTTCTTCTTCCAAGTTTTGCACAACTTCCAAGTCTAATTGTCAGAAAAAAAAAACACATTCAGAAACCTAGCTTCAAGGAAGTCTCTAATTAGCTTTCTAATTTCTCTAAATAGGAGGGAGAGATATGTTAGAATCAAATCACATACCCTCATACTGAGGTATGTAGGTAGTAAGCCTTAGCATCTCACTTGTACACATTTCAGTTAGTGCTGGAGTATTTAGTGTTTGCAGAATGTTCTAAGCGAGGAGGGAAAGGCAGATTGCCAGCAGGAAGTAAGAGCTAGGAGCGTTTAGGTGAACTGCCAAAAGACATCTCAGAAGAAAATGGTCTGAACCTCTACAGCACGTGTGTGGAAAAAATCATTTTTATGCCAAATTTTCTATTTATAACTTGTAGCATTGTTTTCCTAAAGTTTCCCCAAATTATGTTTTAGTTCTTACAATACCCGTTTTTGCTCCTGCCTGTACAGATTCCAACAGCAATGTTGAAATGAGCAATTGCTTGGAGTTTAGGGTGTATGTGTGGGCTGGTGGGAATTGGTGTGTCAGCTTTGGGGGGCTTTAAAGCCAAGAATGAGTCTGTGTGATATCACCCAAAGAGGAAATATAGATAGAAAAGAGGTCCAAGGAATGATAACCGAGGCACACCCAACATTTAGAGGCCTTGGGAATCCAATGTTAGAGGTAATGCAATAAGTTTAAAGATTTTTTTTTTAAAAAAAAAATCAACGAAATCAGAGAATAAAGAAATGTTGTGGTTTAGATGCAACATGAAAATAAGTATGAGATCAGCAATGCCACACCATGACTAATGCGGGCCATAGGGGCCTTCTCGCCCAGTCCCTCTGGGGGCTGATCAGGGCTGGCCAGGGAGAGGGACTGCCGGAGGTTGGCTTTGGGAGTGCATTGACCACCAGCGGGCAGCTCCTGTGTTGAGAGTCTGCCCCCCTGGTGGTCAGAGTGTGTCATAGTGACCAGTCTACCAGTCATTTGGTTGCTTAGGCTTTTATATGCATAGGTATCTGTGTCAGTGCTTGAAAACAAGTGGAAGTGTTTGTGTGAGTTTTTGATAATGACTATTGCAGGTTGAATGTGTTCACTGTCTAAGGAATCTGCTAATTTAGTATAACTATGGGTAATTTATTTCCCTCTTATAAATTAATGACTTATATGACCTCATGAAGGGACTCATTCATATGTGTTCTTGAATCTTGGACTTTATTTCTGGGAATCACTTTTTTCCTCACTGCATCATCCCTTCTGTTTTAGTCATATATCTGCATTTTTCTTCTAATTGTCAAACACTGAAACACACCACTAAACACTTTACATACCACTGAAATGTAAAAAAGAAGGGCAGACATTGAGCTGTTGGTGAAAGATTCAATGCACCTGTTTCTAATGAAGACATGGCACTGGCTGCTAAATCTTTCTACCTATCTGGCTGGAGGCTCTTGAGACCATGTCATCTCCTTATCCTCTGACTTACATCAGAATGACTCCAGCAGGGATGGTCTTCATCCCTGTTGCAAGAGCTTCTCCCCACAGAGAGTTAGACCCTCTGGCAAAGTCCAGGCCGTAACTGAGATTTCCTGGCAAATTCCATGTGTGGAGAATCAAACCCTCAGAAACCTTCCAGGAGAACTTCCATTGGTTTCAGCTGTGCCTAATTTGCCATGAAACTTTAGAGAGGGCCGTAAATTGGCGAATGTTTTGCTATAGATTTTTCTGCTTTAGGAGACACACACACAAAGGGAACAGAAGGGGTCAGATGTGGAATTTTTTCTTTGAAGGTCAAAGAACATTTATGCCCTTTATGTCGCTTCAGATATCCATGACCAAACAGGGATGGACATGCCGAAGGAATAGGCAGAATTCGTTTTTGTAAAACTTACTTCAGTGTAACCAAGTTGATTGTCTTCAGCTTATAAAAACGGGCACAGAAAGAATGAGAATCAGACTCCCTATAATTATTCAGTGGAACGTGTGTGATGGAATATGAGTGTCGCTAATACCTCTGGTGCAATCTGCAGTTATAAACAGAGTTTGCTACTTGTCACAAATCCAGAAAACAAATACATTTGTTGTGCTATGGTTCCCTTAGGAAGAACTGCATTTGATCACCTATCTTGGTCTTCTCTGAATAATTTTAACTAAAATAAAAGCACTACAGTCATATTTGAACAAAAGGTCCCACTGGAATGATAAAACAGAATTTCAAAAACCTATTTCTTTGAAAAATTGGAAAGATCTCCAGTGGGGTCAGGGTTATGTGGAAATCCTGCCTCAAACAAAATGAGGGAGAAGTTTTATACTCACTATGAACAGAAAAGCAGGAGTAATAACTAAAATGATGTATAGATCATACAAAAACAGAAAACACCATAAGGAAATTTTATGAAGAATAAAATAGAGCACCTGGCTGTTGTAGTTTTGGTGTTTATATTTTGAGAAAGGATTGTTTTGTTATCAATTTTGCTGAAAACAGTGTTTATAATTGAACCAAATTCATGTGTAATTCTTTTCTTGTGTTGGAAATATGCTGTTTCTTTAAATAGCTTCTTAAATATTTAGTCATTCTAACAACTATATATTTAGTCATTAGAGAGAACTATTTATTTCCCCAAAAAAGATATGGCAAATTTTATTTTGAAGTAACCTGTACTCTTATTCCATTTCACATCTAATTCTATGCATGACTACTCTCCATCTCTCAATTAACAGTGTGGAATACTGAAGTAATGAAACGTTTCAAGTCACAAATGTCCTAAAACAGGGACAATCAGTGAGAGTGGGTAGAAAGTAATAAGTTTGTTTGCCTTTTTTTGTTGGGTATATTCAATAAATGTGGTCATTTAGGTATAGTGGATCGGGAAGAATAGATTTGAAAAGGGAACTTTTATGTACTGATAAAATCTTATCAGCTAAAAGGTTTCATCTGCTTATGTCTTAATTTCCTGGCCATGGAGTCATGCCTACCTGCTTTTGAATTTGGAATCTCTTCCTCACCAGTTGTATAATTTGAGGCTTGATGATCAACTTGGTCTCTAGTAGTCATATGTGTATCAGTGAGGCACTAGAATAACTTACTTAATGTAGAAGTTAGTGGACAAAATAAAATAAAATATATGAAGACAAAAAAAACCCCCCACATCTGGGTCATAATAAGTACTCAGTATATTATAGCTATTTTTCTTCTGCTCCCACTTTTACTCCTTCCTCCTATTAAATATGTTAATATGATAAAGACAAAATCTTTTTAATTTACATAAATTTTAGAAGTTTATTATATTTCAAATATAGATGACCTAAAGATTTAGACTCTGTTAATCTTTTTTCCTTTATTTTTCTATTCTATCCATAATAGTTTTTAAGTGAATTGAATAATTCTAATAATTACCTATACCAACTATATTATACAGAACTGATATTGTTTATCAAGAACAAGTGTTCTCATAATTATTCAACCTTTTAGGACTACCTTGGACCACCGATAGTTATCATATTAACAATTTTAAGATGGCTTTAAAGTTTATATCATATCACTTGTTAAAGTTTTATTATGAACTAGGGACCCGGTGCACGAAATTTGTGCACGGGGTGGGGGTTGGGGGGAGTGTCCCTCAGCCCAGCCTGCCCCCTCTCACATACTGGGAGCCCTCAGGCGTTGACCCCCAACACCCTCTGACCGCATTGGCAGGGGACCCTCATTTCCCCCCATCACTGGTTCTGCCCCCAGCCCAGGCCTGATGCCTCTGGCCCAGGCATTAGGCCTGGTCAGGGGACCCCCAGCTCCCGCAATCGTCTGCTCTGCCCCTGCTCCCCATGATCACTGCATCTGCCCCTGCTCCCTACCATTGCCAGCTCCCCCCTGCTCCCCGCTATCGCCGGATCTGGCCTTGCCCAGGCTTAACGCCTCTGGCCAGGGC